>NW_027467015.1:1440000-1467500 GCF_046128005.1 Genypterus blacodes | reverse complement strand
CAGTCTGAAGCTCCAGAGAGCCATCAGATCTCCACCTGCTGCTGATTCTCACACTCACACACACACGCACACACACACAAATGTTCTCTCAGTCAGTGTGTGTGTGTGTGTGTGTGTGTGTGTGTGTGTGTAGTTATCGTTTAGGTGAGAATGCATTGTGAAGTCTTCTGCTGGTTGGTCTTCATGTTGAAGGTCAGATAACAGATCACCACATACAGACACTCAATCCTATCTGATTACTTCCTTAACTTAAATAACTCCAGCTTGATTAGGAGATAAAGAGTGTGTCAATGTGTGTAAAGCTCAGCACCTGCAGGGGGGATGTGACCTCATGTCCGTCAGCTGCACTGTCCGCCCGTCTAAACAGCCAGTGATGGATGGAGCAGCTAATCAGGAGGCCATGAGCTGAAGACGCTGGAGACGCTGGAGACGCTGAAGCTGTGGAGACGCTGGAGACGCTGGAGACGCTGGAGACGCTGGAGACGCTGGAGACTGTCCTCCTCCGTCATGGTTTCTATCTGGATCAATCAGGGAAAGACCATTTGACCATTTCAGAACAATAAAATGTTTCGAAACTTTTGCTTTCACTCCAGACAAGAGAGGCAGTCTGAGTGAATGAGACGGACTGTGGAGGAATGATGAATGTTTTGAACGTTTGAGTGGAAGGGAAATCATTTTCAGTCTAAAAGAACAGAGGATTTTTTGAGAATATTGTATTTCCCTTTATTGATGATGACAGGCGCTGACGTTTAGAGAACACGGTGTTTTCTCTGGTTCTGTTCTGTCCGGTTAGAGTCCACAAAATTCTGCCGTTGGACAGAATTCAAGCTGTAGTGTGTGGAGAGAGGAACAGCTGCTGCTACACCAATTTATCATCTCTACATAAATGAAGACAAACAAGCCTCAGTGTTTTGAATCCTCAATCAGCGAGTCAGGAGAGGCTGAGTTGGTCAGCAGTCAGGCTGTGGGAGTTTGACTTGTGTTTGATCTTCATTCTTTGTTCTTTACTAAAGAAAGTTGTAGAAAAAACAACTATAAAGCCATGTTTTGTCAGGGAATCATTCCGGGTTGCTAGGGAACTACTCCGATCCTCCAGAGGGTGACTAAAGATCCAGTTTAGCAGCTTAACTCTTTTCTACAAAAAAAAACAAAACAAATCAAAACACGGCGTAGTTGTGACAAGACGTGAAAACAAGCCGCCTTACATCACTCAGACGACTTCCTGCCCGGTGCGGCTTGGAGGTGAATCCTCGCCATTTCTGCCGGCGTCTCTCAAGAGTGAAGTGCGTGCATAGATGGATGTAGGCACTTGTTGCCTGTCACCACTGCTGGCATCTAATCACACGTTACTTAGCAACGGCTGCAGCGCGAGACTGTAACTCTGAAACATCCGCGGGTGAAAAGCTGAGAATCACACAAACTTTGTGCCTCGTGCGTCTTTTTTCCCTTTATCAGCAAATCTGAACGTCACGGCAACGACATAGAGCAGAAAATTCATCCCTCCATCCATTCATCCCTCCATCCTGTCCTCCATTCATCCCTGCATCCTGTCCTCCATTCATCCCTTCATCCATTTATCCCTCCATCCTGTCCTCCATTCATCCCTCCATCCTGTCCTCCATTCATCCCTCCATCCTGTCCTCCATTCATCCCTCCATCCTGTCATCCATTCATCTCTCCATCCTGTCATCCCTCCATCCTGTCATCCATTCATCTCTCCAACCTGTCCTCTATTCATCCCTCCATCCATTCAACCATCCTGTCATCCATTCATCTCTCCAACCTGTCCTCTATTCATCCCTCCATCCATTCAACCCTCCTGTCCTCCATTCATCCCTCCCTCCTCACTCCCTCACACAGACAATAGCCTGCCATTGTTGCGTTTGTTGCGTTCATGGCCTGTGTGTGTTCTCGTCTCTCTCTCTCTCTCTCTCTCTCTCTCTCTCTCTCTCTCTCTCCCATGCCCGGCGTGCTGCGGGCTCTAATAAACTTTCACAGGCTCTGCTCCGGTCCCACGGGGGCCTCAGCTCGCAGGACCGGAGCGGAGCAGCGCCGACTTTCATTATCTCAACTGGCTGTGACCTAATTACGCCGCCATCCCGTCGGCACTCCGTCCTCAGCCGTGTGTGCTTTTCATTAGCGGAATGTGGCGGGTTGATTGACAGTTATGGTGTAAACATTTAAGTGTCTAACATCTGACTCAGACGCATTACTTAATTACTCGCTCATTACTTAATTAGTGGCGGAGAGACGAGGCATGGAAAGAATTCCGACTGTAAAGACTGCAGCGAAACGCAAAAAAGCGGTCCAACGCTTTAAATAGTCTGAAACGTGGGTTGAATTAACTCGTGGGCGAATGTGTACGTTACCGTGGCGACGGGATCATCCCTGACCCCGCTCTGAGGTCGTGACAGGAGCCGTCGCGTCGCCTGTAAACAATCTTTAAGCGCACCACGGTTGCCATAGCGCTGACACATGTAATCAGGAGCGAGCGCAGAGGAGACGGTTGTGGTGTTCGTGTCATCGTCCCGCTTCATGTGCAAGCGGCCCCGAACACGCCTGCGTGATTAGATCCGTGTAAACACCCCTCACTCTGTTTCTCGAACACAATTGTTCTGAGTCAAGTGTTCCCCCGGCGACCCACGTCAGCCTCATTTTCCTGTCCACCTTCTCTCCCCCCCTTCCCCCCTCGTCTTCCTCCTCTCCGCATCGCTCCGTCTTCATTTGTCAGCGTCCGCACACGAGGCACGGAAAGGTTAGCGAGCGTCGAGGAGGAATACGGATCATAACTTTTGGAAGACAAATTATCACGAGTGTTGAATTACGCCGCGTCTGGAAGAGGAGTAGTATTAATGGGTCTGAGACATGCAACGCTCACATGCAACACGCAGGGTTAGACGGGGAGAGGAGAGGGGGAGGACGGAAGGACGGGCGGAGCGTTAGAAGACATCTATCAGTCTTTGGTGATGTGGTATCCGGGGTCAGAGGTCAGATCTTTGTACAGATGGAGAACCTGGAGGCTTTAAAACACAAATCAGATGGTTGAGCTTCACAGATCTTAGCTTACAAGTTGATGGCACTGCCTGTGATTCAGTGACACCAGAGGTTACAGTGTGAAGTTGTGAAGTTGTGATGTTTCACTTCGACATGTTGTTCTTCTTCTGTCCTTTCTGTCCAAACGTGCATGAAAGAGAAACACGCATGAAAGCGATATCTGTGTGTGTTCGCTTCATGTGCGGAGAGAGAAGTCACAGACGGTGGGATGAGAACTTGCTCTCGCTCTCATCGTCTCAGGCTCAGCGGGGGACTAAACCACGATTTGGAATCCACCTCGAGTGTGTGTGTGTGTGTGTGTGTGTGTGTGTGTGTTTGCCTTCAAATGAGCTAATCTCTAATCGGCAGCTCATGAAATTTTAATGAACAGAGATCCAGGAACGTTTTCGCTCAAACTGACGCAAAGAGAAAAATGAGATGGGCGTACAGATGTGAACCCTCAGATATCTGCTTACAGAATGAAAGCAAGACGTTCAAACCTACACACACACGCACACACACACGCAGCGAGAGTGACAGTGGGGGTTAGAGAAACAAGGAGAAATGAAAAGTGTCTTTGAAAGTAAACAAAGGCAGAGTGATCAGGACCAGATTGGTGCAGATCAAACAGTAGTGTTGGAGTAGGAGGAGAGAGGCCTCTGATGGAGACATCAAACAGCACTAATCTAAACCACATATCTGCCTCACATCACACACACACACACACGGGCCGGCGCACACAGATGTAACAACGTCCACAAACACACACACAGAACACAAACAATGTTTCAGTGCAAACACAAAAGATGGACAACAGCTCACGGAAAAACCAAACAAATATTATCAGATGCTTCTACTCAAAGTCAACACACACATCTGTACACACACACACACACACACACACACACACACACACACATACACACACACACTGACCAAGAACCAAACATTCAGCAAATACTTTCAAAGAAGGACAGAGGCCTTTTTCTTTCCAGGAGATGAAAATGATGAAGCAACAACGTAAAAACCAAACATTTATCAGCGAGAGATTCCAGAGTGCAAACGGCTCTGAGTGGAACCGAGCGAGCGCTGGGAGCTATGGAGGTGTTTGATGGGAAGTGAGCGTTCACCGGGGGACGTGATTTGGGTGACGCACGCCGCCAGGGGAGGAGGCGTAATGAGCGTGAGCGTTAACAGAGTCGTAATCTGTCCGTGAGATTCGCCTGAGTTTGCACATCCGCTGACCTCCTGGACCAGAGAGCGGCGATGAAAGAGAGCACGGCCGGGATTGGAGGTTTGGAGCGTGAGACTTGCATGCAGGAGATGCGTGTGTGTGTGTGTGTGTGTGTGTGTGTGTGTGTGTGTGTGTGTGTGTGAGAGAGGGGGAGAGACAGAGGGGGAGTCATCTTCCGTGCTGCCTCTAATGAAAGATCTTCCTCTCTTCTTTATTGATTTCCACAAGCTGCGAGCCATTTGCAAAGAAAGCCCATAATAGAATTACAGTGGCACATTCCATTTGGTTCCATTCTTCTCTAATAGAGAAAGTGACTCCTGCTGCTCCAGATATCTATCAGCTCTGCGCCATGGGAACCCGCCGGCTTCTGGCTGCGTGCAGAATGAAGCGACGGCCTCTTTGAGCGGCGGTGTCACACAGCAGAGCAAAGATCTCCACAGAGCCGGAGATGTTCCAGTGTGGCCGGGGCCTCTGCTCACTTCCTGTGGCCCCTCCTTCCTCTCTAAAGCTCTATTCACTAACAGCTAAGAGCCTATTGAACATTGGCCTAATTAATTTGCTAAACAACCAAGGGGCGTGGCGTGCTCTGCGCTGTGTGTGTGTGTGTGTGTGTGTGTGTGTGTGTGTATACATGGGTGTTCATGCATGATTAACGTCCCAATCAGGCTGTTTATTTATGTTCGCATTAGACTGAGTGAAATCTTGCGTGAGTAAGTGTGTGTGGTGTGTGTGATGGAGTGTTTGTTTGTGTGTGTTTGTGTGTGTGTGTGCACGCGTGTGTGTGTTTGGATTATTATAACGGCGACGTCATCGGCTGCCAGGCTCCATATAAAAACGCCACGAGACTGCAAGGATAATCAAGGTTAAGCTTGGCCTGAGAACACCTGGAGACTAATCACAGAGAGAGAGAGAGGAAGAGTAGGCACATCCTCTTCATCTCATGTCACAAATCATACCTGACTGATTGAGTATCACCGTGTAGATGATCCCTCTTAGTAAATTATAGTTTTGTATTAGTTGGAAATGAAGGAATGGCAGGTAACGACTTTAAACCCCAGTTTGTTTGCGGTGACGTGTTGACATCAGAATCCCCTCATCGAGTCAACGCACCAAACTCTCACACACATACACACACACACACACACACACACACACACACACACACACACACACACACACACACAGATCTCCAAATTAAATCTTAACAATCCCAAAAAAAGGAGCTTTAATTAGACGCATGCACAGAAAACACACACACACACACACGTGCGCACACACACACACACACACACATCACCTTTGCTGGGTTATTTTACAAGGATTACACTGACGATTACACACGGTGCTTTTACTGGCCGTTCCCACATTCCCCTCTCCCTCTCTCTCTCTCCCTCTCTCTCTCTCTCTCTCTCTCTCTCTCTCTCTCTCTCTCTCTCTCTCTCTCTCGTGCTTTCTTTCTTTCTTTTTTAACAATCCCCGTCTTTCTCTGCAGACTCAAGTTTATCTGAGTGGAGAGCGTAGGACTGCAAACCTCCCATATTAACATTTCAATCACGCTTTTAGCTCTCAGAGGGAAAATAAACTCAAGAGGGGTTATGCCTTTTGCTCCCCTTAACTGTATGTGACTACATCTCTCTCCCTCTCCCTCTCTGTGTCTCTCTCTCTCTCACCCTCTCTCTCTCTCTCTCTCTCTCTCTCCAAGCCGTCGTAGACTATAAGCGGCGGTTCAATAAGTGAATGGTAATCTCCCTGTAGAAGCAGGGAGCAGCCGAGTGGAGCTCCTTTGTAATTTGCAGGGCAGATTAACATGGTGGCCGCAGAGAGAACAGAGTCCTTTGTTTCACTAAAGGCCTTGGATTAGATATGGGGACTGGCCTATGAACTCCCTGTGAGTGTGTGTGTGTGTGTGTGTGTGTGTGTGTGTGTGTGTGTGTGTGTGTGTGTGTGTGAGAGCGAGGGAGAAAGTGAGAGAGAGAGAGAGAGAGAGAGAGAGAGATACACAAAGTAGATTTCCATAAAAGTCATAAAAGTTACCCTAAATCAAAGCATTGGCACATTCAAATAAATACAGACAGTATGACCAGGGATGACTCTCTTTCTCTCTCACACACACACACACAGACAGACAGACACACACACACACACACACACACACACACACACACACACACACACACACACACACACACACACACACACACTGTATTCCATTCCACCCTCTGCATCAACAAACATGGACCCAGATTTAGAACCACAGAAAAATGTCAGAAATGAAACAGTGTTATGAGAACAACCACAACCGCCAAGCTGCTCGCTGCTCGTCTCAGACGTTAGAGCCTGTGTGTGTGTGTGTGTGTGTGTGTGTGTGTGTGTGTGTGTGTGTGTGTGTGTGTGTGTGTGTGTGTGTGTGTGTGTGAGTTAAGACAGTAAATTCATGTCCACTTTCTCAGACAAGAAAAAGGGAACAGATGTTGCAAACGCAGAGTCACTGTTGGTGAGTGGAAGCTGAGAGCGTCTCCGTCTACATTTCCTGCTCTCACACTGAACGGCCACCGAATCCTGTGAAGACGCCCGCGGGATTTAACCCATTAAAGGTGAAACGGCCGTGTGAGGTTCAAGTGTAACGGCCTGTTGGTCTGGTAAGAGGAGAGGCAATTTGAGGTGCAGTTACACTTTGGAAAAAGTCATTATCTTTACATTGAGTTTGGTTGGGAAAACACCCCCCCTCCCCCTCCCCCTTCTCCTCCCCTCTCCTCCCCTCTCCTCCCCCTCTCCTCCCCCCTCTGCTGTTATTCATATTACCACTGAATTTATGAATGTGAAATGTCATTTTCCTCTGGTCTTAAGGATATTGGCACCTTCTGCCACTTGGACAGTCACACCGGGGTGGAAAAAATATGCGTGTGTGTGTGTGTGTGTGTGTGTGTGTGAGAAAGAGAGTGTGAGTGTATGCGCACATGTATCGGGGTGCACTGGGGTGTCGTTATGTGAGGCTATCATCTGCTGCCACTGTAACACACACACACACACACACACACACACACACACACACACACACACACACACACACACACAGGAACAGGAACAGCTGCCTTTATAATAAAGACAGGAAACGGTGAACAATTACACTGGAAAGCAAAAAAGTAGTATTTGGAAGGCGGTTTGATTTCATGGTTCCTTTAGATTAACAGGCTCCTTGTTTCTCTCCTCTCCTTCTCCTCATGTGATGCTGCCTAATGAGGAATAAATGTGTAAGACAGCCATTTTGTTTCCTTCCGTCTGAGGGAGTATCAGAGTCTGCCAGATCCAAATCCTCACCCAGATTTGCTCCAGCTGACCCAAACCGTTTGTCATTGATCTCTGCGTTTTACTTTTAAAAACCATAATTAAGAACATTTTAATAGGTTCTTTCCCGGGCCTTGACCTCCCCCAACCCCCCTCCTCTCCTCCCCCCACCTTTCCACCAAGCTTGGTCCAAGTTTGATCATAACCTTCTGAGTCATCCTGCTAAGAGTCGCACAAACAAATAAACCAACAGATGTGTGTGTGTGTGTGTGTGTGTGTGTGTGTGTGTGAGGCCTGAACCTCAACAGCCGGGGGGGTAAATATAGGAAAACTCCTTATTTTATGGCAGCAGCTGTACAAATTATAGCTCACACAGAGGAAGAGGAGGACGTTATATTCTCTTATCAGGCTTATATCTAAATATCTTCAGACAAACACTGTGTTTGAACCGTGAAACAAACGCTCTCCATCATCTGGGACATCAAACAAAGCACATAAAGACATATGAAGTGTCTCCTCTGGTGACATGAGGATGAAGCAGGAGGTTTGTTCACACACACACACACATACACTCAGGTGCTCAACACTCTGACTCCGTACCACCCAAACATTCGCCTGTCTCACTGTTTTTTTGTACAGATGAACTTGTGTGTTGCCTCAAAGGTCTCTTTGTCCCACAAAGTGCTTCTTTATTGTTGTAAGTTCTACATTTACCTAAACCACCGCTGCTTCAGGAAGAGGGAGACGTTGCCCTTAGAAGGGCAGAGAGGCTTTTGGGCAACATTGTGGGAACAGTGTCACTTAGGAATGTTGGGGCTCCATAGCAAACTACTTAGCCCCCCCACACACACACACTCTCTCTCTCTCTCCTAACTCGCCCATAATATCATCAGTCAAATCTTTTTACGAACAGAACTCCCGAAGTCACCGTTTCTCCATCTGCACAGACAGGACAGGAGGGAGAAAAACAGTGTCAGCTGGAAACAAATATGTCAGCGAGTCCTGGAAGAACCTGGAATATTGAATAGAAAAATGGAAAAATAAAACACTGTGGTCTAATAATAATTTGAAGCGTTATTTTCTGGCTCATTGCCGTTTCTGTAAACTCCAGGAGTAAACAGAGGAGCTTTGATCCTGTGACTGTGAAGGTATGTCTGCCTGGACCAGCATCACACACACACACACTCATGTCTGTCTGCAGTTTATATACAGGCGAGCGCTGCTGTTGTCACAGATGGCCATCAGACCTTCAGAAGGTAAGAGAGTGTGTGTGTGTGTGTGTGTGTGTGTGTGTGTGTGTGTGTGTGTGTGTGTGTGTGTGTGTCTGTGTATAAGAGAGAGAGCAGGAATGCATGCATGCACGCTTCATATATTTCTGTGTATCTGTACATTCTATTAATGTCACTCGGTTACCTTTCTGTGCCAGTGTGCTCATCGTCTGCGTCTGTGTGCGTGCGTGTGTGTGTGTGTGTGCCTCTGCGCTGATCACTCATCCGTGCATTTCTCTGCAATGACTAAAACACAGATTTTCCCGAGCTCGCCGTATAAGCCAGAGATGTTAATCAGAGAACAAGACAGGGATCTGTGCTGTGTCTGATCTGGACCACTCTGCTGTGTTTACACTGAGGAGGAGGAGGAGGCGGAGGAGGAAGGAGGAGAAAAGTCTTTATCACATTAATAAAGATTCCTACAGGACACAGTGTGATGGAGGAAACAGATGCAGAGGAGGGAACGCCAGACCTTATTTAAAACGCTTTGCACTGATTTGTTTTTGGGGGGGAAATGGAAACACAGTGCAGGTCGCTGTGTTTCTTAGACGCGTGGGGTGAAATCCAGCTGAATAACCTCGGGTTCCCATGGCGACAATCTAGCACTCTCACTTTTGGACAGAGTAAACGAAAGGAATTTACTTGGCCTGTGTGAGACACCTGAGATTGATAACCCAATTTGTGTTATTCTTAACCTGTGTGTGTGTGTGTGTGTGTGTGTGTGTGTGTGTGTGTGTGCGTGTGTGTGTTGCGCAGATGTTCCTCAGCAAGAGCAAACAAAACGCCGAGTCATCCATCTTAAACAAACACTGAGGTGTGAGCGAGCGTTCCATCTACGCCGCCCTGCCTCCCCTCTGTGACCCTCTTCATCACCTCTGGCCCTCCTCCTCCTGCTCCTCCTCCCTCCTCCTCCCTCCTCTTCCACCTGCCCCTGACACACTGCATGCCATCTAAGCCTTCCTCTTCTTCATCGCTGACAACACAGGGATACACTCCTGACCTCAAGATGCACCGGCGTGTGTGCGCTTGTGTGTGTGTGTGTGACCTCAAAGCAGGCCTCCTCAACTCTCCCCATAATGTCTTGCCCGCAGCAAGGTGAGGGATTACACACACACACGCACACACACATTACAAACTCCTGACTCACATGCACACAAACACACATGCCAGTAAACAGTCGTTGTGTGTGTCACCGTTTCCAGGAGGAGTTTCATTCAACATTTCACATCTCTTGTTTACTAATAAGGTCATGCACCATCTTGTTCTCACACACACACTCACACTTCCTAAGCCTACACCTGTGCGTGGGGATCTGATACAGGCGTCCTGCGGTAGATCCTCTCTTTGGGACGCTCATAACGTTGTTGTGTACTGTTGACTCAGCCGTCTGTCAGGCTCTGAACTCCGTGGTTGTTTTTCTATTCTGGTGGTGTGTGTGTGGGGGGGGGGTACACAGTACAACCCAAGCACTAAATAATACCGCCTTAAAAATGACACGCAGGGAGTTCAATCAGCGCCTCCACACACACAGGAGCATTCTAAGCTGCACAGGGAAGAAGGATGCTGGTATTTGCTCTTTCTCCTCTAATCCATCACTGAACCTGAGCTGTGCTGCCGTGCCGTACACACTCGTCTACCTGATGCAGAAAGTAAACAATCCTAAGGCCTCTTAAACATTTTTTATTATTAACTGTTTAAAATCCGGCAGCTCTGAAAGGTCAAACTCACTCAACACAAACACAAACCCCACACTACAGGAGAATCTGGATATCGATGGTCGGAATCAACGCCAACTCTCACACAGCAATCACAGGATGATGTCTTTCTATGTGAGATGTGGAATGTAATAAAGTCAGTGTGAGGAAGATGTGTGTGTGTGTGTGTGTGTTATATGTAGTGTAAGTTTAGTGTGCATGCTGTCAGGTGAAACCATAGCGACTGTGATGCAGGGAAACAGTCCAGACTGTCCAGTGACAGCAGGTCAGCTGGTTCAGCTCTGTGCGATGCCTTATGGAGTTTGCAGACATGTGTGTGTGCCTGTGTGTGTTAGCAGTGTATGGACGCACATGTGGATCAGCTCTGTCAGGATCTGTGTGTGTGACGGTGATGGGCTGCTTCAGACGCTGACTTATGGCCGCAGGAATCTTCTTCCTACAGGCGAAAATTTATGGGGTCACCAACTGTGAAGTGTTGCTCAACATACCTGGACGCACACACACACACACACACGGACACACAGACACACACATGCATGTGTATTACCTCAAGGCTTCTGGGGCTCCATCAGTTATTCAAACCAGATGATTAATGGGCTAATTATCATGCTCTTTCTCCCCGCTAAAACACACACACACACACACACACACTCTGCACACCCTCCGTTTGACCCTCTACCCTTTCTCTCTGGTTCACATCCTCTTACTTTCTCATACTTTTCACCAACTCAGCTATTCTACCCGTAACACACACACACACGCCCTTATCTGCTAATCCTTACTTACATTCCTCTGCTTAGCGTTGCGCTAATTAGCTCATTTCGAATTCAGAGTAACAGCTGCGCAGCTCGCTTCCAATTCTGTGGCACCAGAAGATCATTAGATCCACATTTCAGGAGTTATGTGTGCTCTGAATCCCGGGCTAAACAAAAGCAGGTTAGAGGAGTCACGGAGCGTGGCGTCGGCCAGTGTGCGAGGGGCGGCTGTGTGCTTTGACGGTGACGCGGTAAAAACAACAACACCTGAGGCTTTTTCCTTCCACGGAGCAGCTGTCAACAAAACTCAAGAAGGAGGACAGAGAAATGATGTAAAAGGGAGGAAAGAGGAGAGAAAGCGGGCGAAGCGGGTCGAGCTCCGTGCCCTTGTCACATGTCGTTAGCATAGCCGTCGCCCCGCCATAGCCTGCCTGCCCGCTAACGTCTCCTCTGACAAAAACAAAACCCGCACAGGCTTTCCTTTTCCGATTGAGTTCTGTGAGTGTGTGCACACAAACACACACGCACACACACATTTCCATGGCAGACCAAATGCCTCTGAACAAAGAACACACACACACACACACACACGGTTCATTTGACCGTTGGTGCCAGAGAACATGAAGTCAAACACAAAGTCGACAACAACTGTTTGTCAGTCGTCGGTTCACTTTGTCAGGTTATTTGTCCACGTTTCAGCTCGTGGACGTAAAGAAAATGCAGAGTGGGCGATTAATGGATCATTAAACTAAAATAAATAAACAATTAAACTGTTTGACACAAAACACATGAGAAGGACAAACTAATGCTCAGTGTGTTTACCGTCCCTCTTTCCTCCTATTGGTGTGTGTGTGTGTGTGTGTAGGAATGAGGGACTGTCAGCATGGCTCTTGTTATCACAGCGCTCTGAGCGACACACACACACACACACACACATATTACCGTGTCATCTGTCACAGTAGATAGGACGAGATCGGAGATGTGGAGCAGAAAACAAGACACTTGCTGTTAAATATGGCTGGTGGAGTGTGTGTGTGTGTGGAGTGTGTGTGTGTGTGTGTGTTGTAGCCCTGTGGGTAGTTTGGTAGTGCTAAGTGTTGTGTATTATGTGTTAATTGCTCACTGTGATAACCAGCTGAGAGTGAACTGATAGCTCACGGTCTCATATGTACTGTATGTATATGTGAGTGTGAGTATGTGTGTGTGTGTGCGGTGGATGTCGCTGTGGTATGTTATTGATTCAGGAGATATCAGGTCACAAGACGTTGAGAAAGACGCGTTCCCCCGCTGTCCCGTCTGGCACGCTGACATTAAGCGTGATATCTTGTGTACATTAAACACGCGCTTCCTTCCTTACACACAATAAATGAAACTAAACACACCATTCAATGGTCGTGTGTTGAAAACGCGGCGTTGTGTTTCCTCCCCTGTGGGGTTGGAGCCAAGAGCGAGCGCTGGCCCGGGCCTCAGAACGTGCTACGCTCCTCCGGGTAAAATCCACACTGACGTTTAGGGTTAATACCGCTTGTCACTGTGATTTTCTACAAATACGGCTTCACCACTAAGTGTTCCAGCAGCTGTGTGTGTGTGTGTGTGTGTGTGAGCAATTGTGTCCGTTTGCGGTGTGGACTAAAAATGTCATTACAGCTGAATCCACTCATAATGTCCACACCTAGCAGAAGCCTTCCAGAGGTCGACAAACACACACACACACATCCAAATTATACAAGGAGACAAACTCTACCACCCCTACACACACCCTCACCCCAACCCAGTCAGCCACGGCCAGTATTGTGTATGTGTGTGTGTGGAACCCGGGTGTGAGGAACACAGAGAGGAGGAGCTGGAAAACACCCTGGATAAATGGACATGAATAAGAGCCCTACACACACACACACACACACACACACACACACACACACACACACACACACGATAATACAGCACCTGGCACCCACACACACACTCACACACACCATCACGCAGGTCAGCAGTCAATTTGGTGACCAATCCTGTCCAACAGGGGATTAGGGTGGGTCAGATGACGACACCTCTCTCTCTCTCTCTCTCTCTCCCTCTCTCTCTCCCTCTCTCTCTCTCTCTCTCTCGTCGCGGCCCGGCGGGGTTGACGGCACTGATGACTCACTGATGAGCGTGGCCCTGGACGGTGGATTGGGGGATATTCCAGCGTTTCACCACCTTGTGATCATTTGCACTTGGCGTGGCTGCTTGGCTAATGGATGGATTAAGCTTTTAGTTAGGAAGTAATATTACAATCCAGGAAAGACTCATAGGGGTTTTTGGGAGGGTGTGTGTGTGTGAGGAGGTTACAGCCATCCACGCCCTTGTTTCCCTACGTCCTAACACACACACCCACACACCCACACACACACACACACACACACACACACACACAAAGAGGCCTGACTCCACCGACACATGCAGCCCCCCAGCACCCATCGCCACATCACCCACAAAAAGCCCACATACTCTTTCTCTAAAGTCTGTCTTTGATCAAGTTGACATAAAAAGCTGTGTGTAAAGTGTGTGTGGCAGGAGACAGAGGGCTTGCGGTGAGCCTAGTGGCTGGTGTTGTTGTTGTTTGGCTTGAGGTAAATGTTCGCGTTGACGCTTGGCGTTCCTCTAACTGAACGCAGACCCGGCAGGCAGAGAAACAGTCCGCCGCTTTCTAGCGTCAAACAGCTGCGGGCTCAGCGCCACCGACTGAAAACACACTGTAGACTATAGGACACACACACACACAAGCAGATCTGCCAAAATATAAGCATGGGAGTGCACACAGATCAGACCTAAACGCACACACACACACACACACACACACACACACACACACACACACACACACACACACACATATGTATTGAGAACACCCAACATGTTCAGAAGCGTCAGGCTGGAATGAGCTGAGCTGCAATTGAAAATCGTTTTAAGTTCACAGCTCAAACACACACCCATACACACGCACACGCACACACACACACACACACACGTGCCTACACATGTGCATATTTCTGAAATTAGTCTCATGTTCTTACATTAGCAGTTATTTGATGTTGGCAGATATCGAGCTTGTGATAGCAGCACCTAAGTTCATACGCTTGGTATACACACACACCGCACACTCCTGCACACACACACACACACACACACGTCTCCGCACAGAAACACATGTCAGGCTGACATTTGACATGGTGGGACTGAAATTTAACAGACAAGGTATTCTTTTAATGTTGCTTTAAAGCTGCATTCTTCGTCTAATGGCACATATTGTCTTTGTTAAGGCTTAACTTAAAGGCTCGCTGGCAGACTGTGTGTTTGTGTTGAGCGTGGGTGTGTGTGTGTGTGGGAGCGGGCGCACATGTGTGTGAATCTGGTCATTGTTACTGTTTAACAGCTGGCTTATTATCTGAGTTTATTCAAACACGTGAAACAATATGCATCAGGCTAAACCACATCAATTCATCTAAAGTAGTATTACAACCACTCATTCAGTCCATTTCTGGCACATCTCTCCCTCTGTGTGTGTGTGTGTGTGTGTGTGTGTGTGTGTGTGTGTGTGTGTGTGTGTGTGTGTTGCCAGTGGCTCCTTCTTTGATTGGGCAGCCAATGAAAGTGGGTCATATCTCCAAAAGTTGTGATTTCTCCCTCCGTAATCGAGCCTCACTGGTGAGCAGAGGAGCATTGGAAGAGGCTGGCAGTCAACATGGAGGCATTAGGCGGAGCCGCACAGAGCCGTGAGACGTCTGGCTCTGCCGTAAGCAGCACAACATGTGGATATTAGACACAGACTGAGGTTCCAAGCCGGCCGACTGTGAAAAAAGAAGAGCACGGACTGGAGAAGCCCATTTTCCATCACCTCTGTCTCGGCCTGTCATCACTTCCAGCTTCAACGAGGTGTATAATGTGATATAAATCTTGTTATTGGAACATTTCTCTGTTTCTGTTGTCAAATATTTCCCCCCGACCCGTACAGAGAGTGACTCCATTCATCACAAAGTACCAGCAGGCCAGGAGCGCCGCGGCGTAAATATGACACTAAAGCGAAGGAGATAAAGCGGGCGGCCAGTTGACAGAAGCCTCTGTTAACGAGGGCCGTGTTTCGTCTCCCTCGGTTCACACAAGTTCATGTAACCCAGAGTGGCTCGCAAATCGGAAACCGCTCTGGAAAAAAAAAGAAGCCTGAGAACACAATCACCACAACTCTCTGTAAGTGTTCTGAGCTGGGAGGAAGAATCCACAAGCTTAGTAAAGTTAAATAGAATTATCACTGCGGGAAAATAAGTAAGTCCTTGTAAGTTGTGCGAAAATGTGTTTAATGTGACTTTCTAAGCCCCCCAGTGGTGTGTTATTGTAACTGCGTCCGTTCTGTCAGCGTTTCTCCTGGAAATTTGTAGATACAGAGTTCTTAGCTGACAACCGTTATGATTAACAGTTGAAAGCTAATATCTGATCCATCACAGCTGCGACTCATAGAGAGAAACTCAAAGTGAGTCTAATATAATTGTTGTTTGTCTGAGAGGGCGTGAAAAAGGTCACATCTATTTAGAGAAAGTTCATGAGGAGCAGCTGAAACGTAACACGGGCATTAATGATGTTGTTACGCGGCGACTGCTGCTCTCCACTGATCCTCTGCTTCTTTCTCTCGCTGCAGAAGTGAAAACGAGCACTTAAAGTAACACTTGTGGAAGAGCCACTAGTGACGGCTTATGACAGAACTCAAAGACTGCGAGGAGCCGTTAGCAAGCTGGCCAAAGTGCCATTAGCCCAGTTAGCACTTATAAAGAACGAGACGACAGAAGGATCCACCGCCGCTGCTAAACTGGAGGCTGCTTGCTCCTGCCTGCAAAGGAGGGAAAGAAAAACTTGACTTGATTTCTGTGTGTGTGTGTGTGTGTGTGTGCGTGCATAAGCCTTATTTGTGCCACACGCCTGAATAGCGGCTGGTGGGTTTTTTTGTGGCCGAGCGTGTGAAGCGTCACGTCGCGGTGACACATCTCTGTGACAGCTTCCAGCGTAAACACAGCAGCTGGACTTTGATGGCGATAAGTAGCGACAAGGAGAGCGAGAGGAGAAAGGAAGGAAAGGGTCGGACACTTGTAGATACCAGCAGCGGGCTTGACTCCAGAGCATCAAAGAGCTTCGAGAGAGCGAGCAGGCGGCCGAGGAGAGTTCAGGCTCTGGGAAGGCAGCGAATGGCGTCGCCTGCGTGTTTGGCTTCACTTTTTGAGGGGAAATGTCAAATTTAAGAGCAGGTGAGTCTGATTCATGCAACACCTGCCTGTGTTTTATGTGCCTGTGCTTGATTCTAAGTCTTTATTTATGTGACTATGAGCACCTGCAACCCTTTCCCAGATATGACTAACAGGCAAATCTGTCCATATCTTGTGTCTCCTTGTTGAGGTCCCTATAAAACACCATCTATTTACTGTCCTAATAAAGAGCTCTGGGTTTTATCCAGCTCTAAGGGCAGGCGCCAATAAAACACACACACAGGCACGCCAACACACACTTTAGTGGCACTAAGGGTGAGCGTGGTAGCTTTTGGCTCCAGACAAAGGTCTCCCCTGCCAGGTTATGAAGCCAGATCTTCTCATTGTTCATCTTTACAGCTGTCAGTTAGCAGACGCAGCCCGGTGCGTGCGTCAGCCCTTTCTTTAATAGGGAACACAGCCTCTCTCTGCACAGCCATTGATTTACCTCCTTCACCCTCGCTATCTGCGCTATCAGCCAGAGGTTTGATCAGCAGAAGGGAGATAAAATTTGGATTGGCTGTGTGTGCGCGTGTGTAATGAATAACAAAGGGTGGGGGGGAGGGTGGGGTGTGGGGCGTTTCTCGCTCGCTCGTTCGTTCGCACCTCTGTGCTTCCAATGCTTCTGCATCCGCTCTGAGTGCAACAGTAAACGGAGCAGCTGTATTGTATCCCGCGAACAAAAGGGGCCCATTTGTATAAATTTGGCTTGTAAAGCGTTTGGCACTCCAACGCGCCCCTAGCGTGGCAGATTTGATTACACGCGTATCTGTTGCTCTGCCTAAGCAGATAAACCAGGCCTCCATCAATAGGAGAAGTCAAAGTGTCCGCTGACACTTCAAACAGAGCTTCTTCAGGTGTTGGCAGGGAGAGAGCGTCGGAGCAAACAGACCCAGGCATCGCATTCAGGTTTCATTAAGTTTACTTTTGCTTATTCTTTCTAATTAGGCTGATTTGAGTTTTGAATTGCATGTTTTTCTTGGTTTCTGACTGGATTACTCGCCATTTCAGCCATAATAACAGGTTTCACCGCTCACACTGCTTTGCTGTTATTGTTTTGACTCCAGTGATTCTGCTTTATTGAAGGCGGTGGAGGGAAAGAGTTCAGTCCGCTGCTGGTTTATAATAAACACTGTGGCTTCATGACCTCTCAGACACACAAGAGCTCAGGTTACATCTCAATATTAAAATGTCACTCATCACAAGTTTGTCATCCGATCAGGTTCATCACAGATGTCGGCCGGCGGCTGAAGGAAGAAGTTTGTTCTTGTAAACGGAGCACAGAATGAACTTTGTGTTTGTTGAGTGAACAGCAGCGACGGTCAAAAGGAAAAGAGAAGAGAGGAATTCATCAATCAATACTCAATATAAGAAGGCACAACATTTGCATTCTGCATGTCCGCCTCCAACGTTTGTGATCCGATTAAACTTTTGTCGGTACGGCGCCACCATCAGGTCAAAACATTAGACTGACTCTCTTTCCATGAAGGAGCCACGCCCACTCTCACACTTTGGCAGGCGCTAAAATCAAAACAGGGAGAAAAAGCACAAAACAAAGACATTCTATAGGTCAAATGTTGGGACGGTTGACCATAGATTGTAGGCGGAGCTACAAAAAGCTCCTTGCACTGGATTGGTCGTTCCTTTCCTCTGCTTTCTCAGTAAATAAAAAACATTCAAACCTTTGTGGGATTCTCACTCTGTTGATGGAAAAACTCAAATAATTCCCGTTCCCAGTTTCCCGGCCTTGCTTCCCTGTTCTCCCCTGGTGAAATACAGGAATATGTTTTTGATTGAGTCATTTTCCTCTCTCAGCCGCTCGCCCCTCCGTCCTCCATCCATCCCTCTCACCGTCAGGTCCGCTTGTTCCAAACCCCGGTGTTCTATCTGTGGTTGAAATACAATGCTGTCAGGAGAGAACACACACTGACCCAGGCCTGGACCCCGCCGTACACACACACACACACACACACACATCAATTCAGCAAAGCAAAGCATAGCACAATCTCAGACTATGCACATATTCCATCTTGCACACATACACACACACACATACACACACACACACACACATACACACCCCACCTGCAACCTCTTCAAACCAAACCTCCAACAGTTCTCTCCTTCCTCTGCCAGACTGTGAGGGTCCCTGAGATCCTCAAACCTCAAACCCTCTTCTTCCCTCCTCCTCTCCTCTCCTCTCCACTCTCCACTCTCCACTTTCTCTTTTTCTTCTTCTCTCAAAGCCAAACTGCATTTTCATTTCAGACATGAACCAGGCAGCAGGAAAGAAAAGTGACATACACACTTCTGTGCTCTGTTGTCTGCACCTGATCGTCACCCTTTTCATTCACATGTGCCACACTAACGGCTGCTCTGCCAGTGTGTGTGTGTGTGTGTGTGTGTGTGTTCTTGTTATCTGAATTCTGCCAGCATTGTGACTGGAGCTCAGCAGGGGATTCGTTAGGCCTTCGTGTTTCTTCCTTCCTCCGTGGATGTGTGTGTGTGTGTGTGTCTGTGTGTGTGTGTGTGTGTGTGTGTCTGTGTGTGTGTGTGTGTGTCTGTGTGTTTGGGGTGCTGTACCGAATGTCCGCCGCATGAAAGGATGTGTTGTCCAAAGTTGTTGTTGAGATGGAGAAACAGAGACGGTTTAAATTCTTGGCTTTAAATGACATCTTATTTATGGCCACTTGACTAGGTTGACATGATTGGAATGCATTATGTTATTGTGTGTGTGTGTGTGTGTGTGTGTGTGTGTGTGTTTAGCACTGATTGCTTTTGGAAACATTATTAACCTTGCTGGTTGGGAGCAGTAAATGAAATGTCAAACATCATATCAGTTAGAAGGGAGAGATATTCACACACACACACACACACACACACATACACACACACACATGGTCTCTATTCGACAACACAAATGAACATGCCTCATATAGAGCACATGCACACAGCGATGCACTCCAATAACACATTGAATATGAATGAAATGACAATTCCAAAATACAGTAATCCCACTTTCCATCTCAGTAGATTGAAATGTAAATGAAGGCAAATGAAACGTGACCTCAGCACCGGGCCGGACCGCGCCAGGCCTGTCAATCAGCAGCCTCATCAGCACAGATGCGGCGGCGGCGGTGGCGGCGGTGGCGGCGGCAGCGGCGGCGGCGGCGGCAGACCGTCCTGGTCCTATCAGCCCCATCAGACCCCACATACGTGTCCCTACGGATCAGGGCCTGAAGCCCGCATCCATCATGATCGTGCGGCGGTCCGGCCATTAGAGTATCTTTTCCCCTCTGCGGCTTCCTCATCTATCCTCTCGCCAGAGGAAAGAATGTGGAAACGCTTTCCGCTCAGAGGAGAAAGGAAAACATGGCTTTTTCTGACAGGGTGTGGAGCTGGAAGACAGCGCCTGACCTCAGCAGCAGAATGATGTGTTCTGACCGCGGTCATGGAGGCAGAGTGGCAAATCAGTGGAAAATGACAGCTCCTTTTGTTACTGATTTAGAGGAAGCTGTGATTAGAGATTATTCCCTCCTGCGCTTGATTACTGTTATCACACGTGGGACAAAAGGAGCTGTGAAAATTGGACAGTCTCAAATCACTGCTGACACCACTTTAACTCCAGCAATCACCACGGCAGGATCCCAGGGAGGTCGATCAATCATAACAGGAGAAGGGTTCACTTGATATTCTCATCTGCTTTTACAATCATTCTTCTTCTTCTCCTTCTTCTTCTTCAGAGACATTTAACCCCGGCATCATTTCTGGTTGATCTAAATCCATACAAAGTCTTTTTTTAGCCGGCTAACAGCAGAGCAGGAGGAGGATATTGAGGATATTGTTGCTTTTGTCTGCGACGTCGTTGGATCATATGGACATTAAAGACAGAAAGAGGAGGAGTCAGAGACGTAAAGCAGCCGGCGGACCCTCGTCAATCAGCCTTAAACTCACAAGTACACGTCCCTTTGCTTTGTTGACCTGCTCTGGCCCCTGCAGCTTTGGTTTGGGCCGCGTGATTCTTCTGGTGAGCCGGAGGTTTGGAGTCGGGCCACAGGGAGCATGAAAGCCTTTTATCATAATCACTGTCTCCGTCTTTAGCGGTAGCCGCTGCAGAAATCCCCCGCCCTGCATCCTGTGCGGCGGTGCTGCTGGCTTCCCCCACCACCCCCTCGCGGGTTCTACTCAGGGTCGGGCAAGAGCACCGAAGAAGAAGAAGAAGAAGTGGAAGAGGAAGACGAGCGGCCATGCTGTGGATTGGTGACTGTTCTCTTTGATCTGGATTCATCTCAGCTCCTCCATTGCTGGCAGGTGTTTACACAAGGCTCAAACACAGGAACACTACATGTAACACCTCCCCCTCACGTGTGTGTGTGTGTGTGTGTGTGTGGCATGTGTATGCTTCTCTATTTCTGAATGTGAAATCAGATTAAACTCTGAGAAGTTTACAGGGGTGGGGCGGGGGGGTGGGGGGAGACTGAAAGTGCTTGGTTATGCTTGCTTTACTCTGAGGTATGTGTGTGTGTGTGTGTGTGTGTGTGCGTGTGTGTGTGTGTGTGTGTGCACTCAGTGTTGCGGCTGGTATTGTGGTTTGTTAGCTCTCAGGTATTTAGCCTGAAGGCGTATGTGCACCAATGTTGACATGCGTGTGTGTGTGTGTGTGTGTGTGTGTGTGCGTGTGTGTGCGTGTGTGTAAAGTAAAAGCCCACCTGCTGATGGGCCTGATAAGATGCCTTCAAGGCTCCTGTCTCCTATTACACCCATAACATCCACAGGTTGGACAGAAAATTACCAGAACACGACCGCAACGCGCCGAGAACAACTGTAATTACACACACTCATATCAAGACGAGGAGTGTGTGTGTTGTTTTCTTCTACGCTGAGGGGCCGGATCATTACAGTGACATAAGCGTGTGTGTAACGTTGTTTGAGGACCCGTTTGAGCTCAATTAGAGAGAGAGTGTTTGCAGTATTAAAGATAACGGTGTGAAAAGCTTGAGTGTGTGTGTGTGTGTGTGTGTGTGTGTGTGTGTGTGTGTGATAATTTCCCAGGATCTGTTTATCAGGCTGCTTCGCTCTTACTGGAAGAGTTGAGCAACCAACACGTTGTATTTACTTATTTCTTATCGCAAAGTACTGCAATTTGCGAAAACGCCCGCTGTGTTTATTTGAGCGTGAAGCAGGGAAAAATATGACAAAAATGTGATTCTGGTGTGTGTGTTCCTTTGTAAAGTGCAGCGTTTCATTACACGCAGACTAAACTGAACAAATCAACATGTGGAAAGTGCAATCTGTGTGTTTTTGGGATATTATCTTTGTCGTCCTTTGTATCATCCACAATATTTGAGGCTTACATCAGAGCAAGCAGTCAGTACAGGAAGACTGCACTGACCTCTCTCTCTGTGTGTGTGTGTGTGTGTGTGTGTGTGTGTGTGTGCGGCCCCCCCCAGGTGAGTGTGTGTTAACTGCTTCTTTGGTCATAACTTTAACAGGACTCATCAATCAATAGAGAGGAAATTACTACTCAGAGATGGAAGTGGAATCTGTGCCCCTCGAACAAAAAGAAAGCGAGACGGAGACAGAGACAGACGGGGACGCAGAAAGACACACAGACAGACAGACAGACAGACAGGCAGCACCGTCTCAAGCTCTGTCATTGTTCGAGTTGCTTTGACATCTTTATTTGCAGATGTTGAATTTGCCTCGGTGAGAAAGCACAAAGTGACATCCTGAATAAATTCCGCAGACATCCCAGTGTGTATTTCAGGATAATGTTCCAGGAAATTTCCCCTCGGCTCCCTCACACAGACCGAGGGAGGTTATGACACACAACAGATCAGTGCCAGTCCCAATGCCGTAATTTGAACACACCCGTTCACTCTGGGGCCGGCGCACAAATAAAGGGCCGCTCGCTCACTCGCTCCGATTTTTCCGACCGGCAAAAAGAAGCAGAAGAAAGAAAAAAAGAAAAGGAGAATGACAAATGAACTGCATGTGGTAAATTGTGTAGACGTTAATGTATTTTTGAGTTGTGGATAAAAAGGAAACGGGGGGGGGAAAGGACGGATGACTCAGCTGGAAGCGGCTGGCGTTTCTTTCCTTCACACACACAGCTTGGTGCTTCCAGTTATGTGTCGGCGTTTTAGGAGCATACGCAGTTTATACGCAGGACAGTTTTGGGTTTTGGTGCCATCAGGTCTTTTAATTCTTAATTAATATGTGGCTGTGTGTGTAAAAGGAGGCACAGGTGGAAGTTTCCCCCTTTTCTTCCACATTATAGGATTTTTATTCAACCCTATAAGGAAAATGTAAGAAATGTGAACGTGCCTGGACATTTACAACATCATTCTCTATGTTTCCTCCTTTTTAAGACACTAAGCTCTCTTCTTATCCACCTTAATATGCTCCAACGCTCCACAGGGACGTGCAGGAGGGGGGGGGGCATACAGGTGTTGGGTATCTCTAATTAAAGATAGTTGCATGAACGAAGCAGCAGAGAGGCTTAAACTGAAATAATAAAATCGAATATGAAAGCAAATTCTTCAGTACATGACGTGAATTGAAGATTGAAGCTTTTTTTTTCACTGATAGACTGAAATGTTATAAACATGAGGAGGTGCTGTTACTGCGGCCAGGATCAAATGTTAAAGTCATGAGGGTGGAATCATGGCGTTGTGTCTGGACAGAGTGCAGATTCTGACCACCGAGCACCAGCTGGCCAAGCCGTTATGCACTTTCAATCTATTTTACATATTTAAACAGAGATCATTGCCTTTAAAAAAACAACAAACCACATCAGCACACAGAAATACTGAAAGGTTAAGATGAAACACGTCAGAGCAAAGTGTCAGAACCCATGAGCTTCACTTAGGCAATAAAGCCTTTTTATATATCTGAGATGAAGTTGCTCCATGGGTTGTCGAGGACATGGTGATTTGTGATTGTGGCCTTGGATAACAGACAAAATGTGTGTGCATGTGTGTGTGTGTGTGGTAGAAGCATTCTCCTCTGCTTCCTCTTCTTGTCAGCTGTGTTTTGAGCCCAGATTTCAGACAGATAATCAATGTGTCAGTCGGATAACATAGAAACATACTAACTTTTATACGTTTGGAGTCACACTGACAAATGCACTCTCTCACACACACACACACACACACTCACAGCGGTCCTACAAGTACCAATCCCTATAAAGTTTACAGTCTGCTTCAGCCAGGGAGGGAAGGTTTACAACTGGTGTCTAGCCCACTATTCTCTACAGAGATCATAAAGACAACTGTGACGAGTGTGTTCGTGAGTGTGTCCGTGTGTGTGTGTGTAAAGGGTCAGTGATTGTCCTCCCTTTGGGTTGATCTACTCAGTTAGATCAAAGTGAACTTCCAGGACAAACTCTGGAGTGTCCGGACACCGCCTGGAAAATCCCACTCACTGGAACACAGTCGCCATGGGAACCATCAGCTATTGTGTGAGGTTGTGTGTGTGTGTGTGTGGGTGTGTGTGTGTGTGTGTGTGTGTGTGTGTGTGTTGGATGGATGTCTTGAGGCTCATTGAGACCTTTATGTGGGTCACAACTACAAACTTTAACACGTTGTACACACATACACACACACACAGACACATCCGCACCCTGCTTGGGCAGTGGTTAACCAGGCCCTGTGGATGAGAGGACTGCTGTGTCGCCGTGGTGACTCTTGAACCTGGCTGGAGGTCAGCATGCAAAAGGTCACCTAGCTCTGCTGGCGGCGCCGCCAGCCTGAGCAGAGCCAGGCTGAGTGACAGGAAGGTGACGAGTCACGCCTGTCACAACTCCTGTCCACTCATCACATCACCACAAGTTGCGTCGCCTTAGCAACACGGTTTTCCTCACACGCGTATATATGAAACAAACAGGATGTGAGCGAGTGAGAGACTTGGCTGCTATTATTTTGCTCTTTTAAGACAAAGTTAAGGCAGGAATGCTCGTTAGGACGCAGAAATGAAAACTGAAATGTGAGATCGTCAGTGTGAATATAAATAAACAGAGAATATGAGGTTGATTTTGCCCGAGTTGAAAGAATCTGTTTGACACTGACGAGGTAACGCATTCAGACAGCCAGAACCCAATACAATTAAAAAAACCGACAGAAGTTTGACGAGGATAAAAGGAAAATCTCGGTGGTTTGTGGTCAACGATCCCAAACATTTCTGCGGGCATGAAAAAGCTTTTGTGTTCCAAACGCGGCACAGCGGACAAACAGTTTAACCTTTAATGTGCCAAAACTAATCTTACATAAACAGACTTTGACATGAGTACAGAAAAGGCAATTGAGGAAGTTAAGGCGTAAAGCGTCGGCTATACGCGAAAACTAATACTCCAGGAAGTGGCGGTTCAAAAGCGACAGTTCCACATTTGCTCCATCTGTGTGGCGTTAAGGACGCTGCGTTGTGGGAGCGTGCAGAGTTGCTTTAGGAGTTACCTCCACGCCACATGATGGTGTTTGATAGTTGTGCGCGAGTGAAACTAATGAATTAGAGAACAGAGGGTGTGTAGAGTGCATGCAGATCCACGGGGAGCTGCGTCAGCCAAGGGGAACGGGCGAGACACACAGCCCACCTTGAATTTCAACACACACTCTCAGCCTTTGTAAATCAATAACTGCATACCCGGCATGCACTTAAAACACACCGCACACACACAGATAGATACACAAACGCACACGGTCTGACACACACACACAGATACACAGTCTCACACACACACACACATACACACACACACACACACACATAGATACACAAACGCACACATAGATACACAAACGCACGCACGCGCACACACACACACACACACACACACACACACATGGTCTCACACACACACACACATAGATACACAAACACACATGGTCTCACACACACACACACACACACACACACACACACACAGATACACAAACAGTCTCACACACACACACACACACACACACACACACACACACACACACACAGAGGATCACAACAGGGAATCTTCAGTGTAAACATCCAAGGTTGAGCCAGAGATGTTGGAGCCGTATATCAATGCAGAATGTCAACAGTGTGGAAAAAAAGAAAAAAGAAAAAGAGGGATAACATTTTTTCACCTTGCACCGTCTCGCTCTCGGCCGGTCTAATCCTCTATTTTCGCTCCAAAGTATGCAGAT
Organism: Genypterus blacodes; assembly: GCF_046128005.1. NCBI lineage: Eukaryota > Metazoa > Chordata > Actinopteri > Ophidiiformes > Ophidiidae > Genypterus > Genypterus blacodes. Next base: position 1,441,764 of record NW_027467015.1, on the reverse strand, counting down.
GATATTCAGATGAGTTCCAGATGGGAATTACCAGAACCATGTGTGTGAGACTCCTCCTCCTCCTCCTCCTCCTCCTCCTCTAAGCCCGATCGATCCACCGCCAGGACCTGCCGACGTCCCGCCCTTATCGCAGCCCTGCTCGGCACCTCCGGGGGGCGCTTGACCTTTGTGTTTCTGAGAAAGAGGGCAATGGAAAGAGAGGAACAGTTCCTAATCATTCTAGGTGTCTGAATGTCTCCTCCCATCGTCTCCTCCCGTCTCTCTTTCCTTCAGAATAAAGCATGAAGGACACAAATAAGGAGAAGACAAAGTTCCCTGCTGGGCTAATTTATGCAGCAGGTGACATTCAGGGGATCAGCGGCAGCTTAGACCAAAATGACCACGGAATACCACATCACCTCCCGGGAGGAATCGGGGCCAATCACGGCTCTCTGCCCCCCCCCCCCCCCAGTTCATCCTGTCAGTCTGTCTGTCTCTTTGAGTCTCTCTCCCTCTCTCGCATTCACATCACGGCTACATGAAGAGACAGGGGAGGAGACGGGAAAGTCGTCGTGATCCATAAAGCCCTCTCTCCATGCACGCACACACTCTATCTTACACACACACACATACCCCTCCCTTCCAGTCTTCATTGTCCTATTGACATTTGCAGGTTGCACTGGGGGCTGTGGCTTAAACCAAACAACACATTCACGCTTCAACTGCCAAAAATCACCCTGCTATCACTCTCTAGCCTTGCTCGCTCTCTCTCACACACACACACACACACACACTCACACAGGCATCACGGTGGCCCTCCCGCCTGATAGCCTGTACCTTTAGCTCAAATGTTTCTGTAAATCGATTCTGGTAATGAGTCCATCGCTTGCAATTTTGCACCAAATCGCCCAAAAGCAGCGGTTCATGCTGTGAAGGGGATTTAATGGCCGCCGCCATCACACACACACACACACACCGGCTGCTGTGTGTGAGGAAGACGATGAAGGTCGTCTAACCTGCAGACATATGGGACGTACAGACAATGCAGGTGTTTGGCTTTGCATGTGTTGTTTAGTGAAACTGTCCCTGTAGTATAAATATAATCATAGATGTTTGATACCAGATAGTTTGTGTACTGTGTGTTAGTTTGATGTACATTTGTTAGTATTTGTGGAATTGTGTGTGTGTGTGTGTGTGTGTGTGTGTGTGAGAGAGCAGTGAGCCTTCGTCTTTTCTTGCTCGTCTGTGTCTTTTCAGGATCTCAGCCAATCTGGGAGTTATGAGGCGATGACAGGAGCGACTGACAAATAGTAAATCCTGTCAACACACACACACAAATATAAGACACGCAGACACAAATGCGTTCACACACACACATAAATATATACTGTATGTATATGCCCGCATAGGCTCCACACACACACACACACACAGAAGGGTCAAAAGGGTACACTGCCTCCTACTGTGTTGCCAAGCCATACAGGATGTCATGCCAACTGTGGTACCAACACATGCAACAGTTGTCTCACACACACACACACACACACACACACACACACACACACACACACACACACATCTGGCCAATGTGCCAGAATAATCTCTAAAGAATTCTCTTCCCGTTTCCTGACTTCCTCTGGTCAAACGTATAAAATTAAAGGAAACAAATCCCTCTCTTTCTCACACACACACATACAGTACACACACACACACACACACACACACACACACACACACACACACACCTACACAAAGATATCCCATGCTAGTTTCCTGCACGTCCAT
>NW_027467015.1:1345000-1435000 GCF_046128005.1 Genypterus blacodes | reverse complement strand
CTTGCCTCTGCCCGTCACTCCATCACTGACACACTCCCTGCCCCTCTTTTCTGTCTTGCTTATATTACTGGGAATAAAGACAGCCGGTGAATATAAACCATATTAATAAGGTATCCAAGAACATGATTAATGGCTGATGAAGGTAGATTGATCGAGTGACTTCACCTGTGATGTTCATCAACGCACTTCCTGACATCGTCAAAGGCAAAGGAACTTCAATATTTTGAAAAACATAAAGTACTCTGCTTCCCCCATGTGGTAAATAACGGGGAAGCGTCACGACATATTTACACCGGCTGTTCTCAGACTTTGCTCTTTTTAAAAACCTCCACTTTTCGTTAATTGTGACGTCAGTGCAATGATGATTCTGAATGGCATTTTGGTCGACGATGTGTTGAGCACGTAAACAAATGAGTCAGTGAGTATATTTCAGTGCTAGCTAAGGAACAGCTATGGACATTAATACTTATTGGGTGGAATTGGACGTGAAATACAATATTTAATATCTTACTAGTAAAAACTGAATTAGCCGTATCTTAAATTATATTTGTACTCGTAAAGATTTAGTTTGGACAATTCAAAGATTAGACGGTTTGTCACAGAGCGGCCTCTGTCGGCAATATGAGGGCATTGCAACAGCAGTGACCCGTGCTCCTCCGCACAGAGGGAAACAGAGGGGGGAAGGAGGACGGACAGAATGGCGGCGGTACAGTGCCGTAGCTCTAAATGCACGGCTGAAAGGAAAGGGTTCAGGCGGGAACTCGATTCTTGGCGGCACAAACTGATACACTGCGTTGGTAAGATGTGCAAACAGTTTTTCTTGCGAGGTTTAACACAATAAATGAACGGATGCGAAGGAGATGTCGCCCGGTAGCAGCGGAGTCGCTATCTGCAGCTAGCGTTGTTAGGCAGCTAGCTAAAGCGAGCTAACTAATTGAGCTAGCCCGTAGACTGGCACAGGCGGTGACCAGCTTTAGCGGTTAGCCGGCTAAACTGGCGAGCTAACGTTTACTAAGTGGCTAGCTGGCTATCTCTAGCCGATTTGGCCTGCTTTCTTTGTCTCCGCTGAGCTCCTCATCGGGGCGAGCTATATTTCATCTGCTTACATGACACTCAGGATGAACCCTTCCCTATGTTGTTTGTAGCTGCAAGGCGTATCGTGTGAAATATTGGTAGTTATAACCTATGGGTGTTTACGGACATAAATGTTGGCTATGCCTCAGCTGGGCTTTTGAAGCATAATGTTATTATTTTGGGGGGAGGGGTTGTAGGAAACGCTTCAGCAGCTAAGAATGGTAGCATCTTTTGATCGAAACACATAATTGAACAATTTTTTATTAATGTTTAGGTACTTCGGTAGGATAAAGTCCGCCGAACTTCTCTTCTTCTTCCTCTTGTTAAACTGACACTGACACCAAATTCAGCTCAGGCAAAACAAAAACCTAAACTCAGCGTTCATGTTACTTGTAGGGCCATGTTGTTTATTTGTTTTTGTTTATCAGCTGATTGTACGGGTTGTATTTAACACTATAGTGTCTGCCTGAAGTTGACAGGTGGTAATAATATCTCTGCTATGACGACATTACACACAGTGTTTACCTGTTTAATTAAGCAGACGTCTAACTGGTTGATCATATTTGCCACTGATGTGTAATTATAAGAGTTGCCCCTGTATGACCTGCACACCCAGCAGGCATATTGTGTTCAAACAATGTGTGCTTCTTTCATTGTGTCTTGCAGGGTTTGAAAGCATTCTGGAGGGGATCTATGGCCCACTGCTGCTTAGAGACCTCAATTTATTTGAAGGTGTGTCTTTGTCTGTGCACATTCATGAGTTCAAGGTCTAAACCCTTTCTTGTGTGTATAATGATGTGCAGCACTAGGCAGCATGTATCCATAAAGCTTTGTTCAGATGAATGCATTGTTGTCAGCGTGTGTATAACACCTTGACACGGTTTCATCTGATTCATATTGGAACACATGAAAGGATTGATTTTCTTAATGTATAACTCATTCTGTGTTGTTTATAATAACATAGCCCATTCATTTTTGGTTTGTTAATGAATGTGCAAAAATCAGTTTCAAACCTGATGATGTGTTTCAGACTGTGAACCAGAGGAAGTGAATGATTGGTCCCCAGAAGTGAGCTGCTCTAACTGCTCCTTCTGCAACCTCCCACTGGACAAACTCAGTGTAAGAATTGGAGTCAGCTTAAATCTGCTATGATCCATGATTGAATTTGGCCTTTGAAGCAGCCAAGTAACTGACAGTGTTCAATTTCAGTGTAATACTCGTATGATAATATGATTGCATTGTAGAGTACCTTATGTTCTGTATTGTGTATGTGTGGGTGCACATTCTACATCAAGTATCATCATTTAAGTCATTTCCCTTTCTTGTAGGATCACGTACCGGCAGCCACGTCCCCCGTCTCCTCCCCCTCTGATTACTCCCCCACTCAGGCCCCGACTGTCTCTGAATGCAGCCAGTTGGCTCACAGGTTCCTCCAAGCTGTGTTCCATAGGAAAGGTAAGTCGAGTTAGTTGGTTGGCACAAGTGTGTCAATATTTGATACACTTGAGGAGCTTGAGGGTTTGGTCCAGATACTTGAGTTCACAGCGAGGCTTGTTTAGTCAGTACTTATGTTAAGGGGACTCATTGCTGCTGGTTTATTTTCACACACACACGAGTGCTCCTGAACTGTATCGCATAACACATTTCCATAGAGAGAGAGGTGCCATTTATGTCTCCACTGTTAGTCAAAATGCTGCAGCATCTTCAAATACAGTATATTACAATTAGAATGGAGGCCCCAAGTAAGCAACAGTCAATTGTTGGGTTTATTCAAGTCACATTAAATCATTTCTATCATCACAAAACTAGCTTGATACCTGAAATATAGGTCAAAATCGAATCTCCTCCTGTCCAATAAGAGTGGCAGAGCTCATACATACAACAAACAGTCGTTGATATCAGTAACATATGGTCTGTATCCATCTGTCCTCTGCTAGATGTATCCATTGGTTCAGATTCCAACATCCCCCTGGTTGCCCAGGAGCTGATGAAGAAGATGATACATCAGTTTGCCTTGGAGTACGCCTCCAAGAGCTTACTCCACAAAAGCCAACACGGCACAAACGGCACTACTACCAGAGCCTCCTCGCCTCTCTCAGACATGTCGGACACACCTCTGGACCTCACACTGACACGAAGCCAGGAGAAGGAGAGCGAACCCCTGCCAGGTAGGGAGAATATCAAACACTTTGGTCATTTTAATGTACTAAATAAGGGTTTTATTGATCCTGAAAACAAAATTTTGGATAATTGACTCTGTGAGTTGATTCTGAATCTTCTTAGGATAAGAAAACGTTGACGCCAGCCACTTCAAAAATGGCATCATCCCCCTGAATCAGTCTCAGAGATGTTTAACTCCCTCCTCTGCTTCCCTCTCGCTGTAACAGATGGTGTGCTTGACCTCTCTAAAAGGAACTCTGCCTGCCCAGCAGCATCAACCTCAGCATCATCCCCTAATCACAAAGCCTCAGGGTGAGTTTCAATGAGCATGTCTCTTAGATTCTGTCTTGTTCTGCCTCATCTATGATGCAACACAGCCATTACTACTATTAAAACTGCATACATGTTTCCCTTGACGCTAAAGTGTGTTATAGGAGGAATTACCCATATCTATCTTGGGTTCTCCAGTATAGTGTAGTGCATTCTGTGTGTTGATGGCATGATAAAAGGTTGGGCATATGTTGTGTTGTGTTGTAATCGTCATCAGTGCTGCCTTATTTGAGCCATTCTTACACCCCTGGTCTGTATAACATGCATTGTTTGGTAGTGGTTTGGTTCTATTGATTCTTAAGTCTGGTGTCTGGTGTTTTGATTCTATGGGGATGACTCTTTTATCTCTTGAGCGGTAACGTCACAGCGATGGCACAGTCATACAAGCATTTGCCAACAGCTCAGGATTGTACAAACCTCACTACGATTTTTACCTCCCTTTTTTTACTGATCCAGTTATCATGAGTCTGATTATTCAGCCCTCGAGCACGTAGGAGCCTCACTGAAGGATATCAGAGAACTGCAGGGATTGTATGTGAGAGCCAAAGTAACCCCAGCCATTCACAGACTGTCCCACCTGGACGTGAAGAGGCTTTTCCATACACAAAAGAGTGTGTGTGTGCATGAGGGACACACAGCAGCGTGTGTGAATGAGGGTCCAGAAACAGACTGAAAACAAACATGAAAGATAAGAGACGCAGTGATGTTACCAACCCAAGGCATAAAGGAGTGGACCCCCTCGCTCTGCACCCCCCTACCCCCCCTCCCTGTCCCCTATGCCAAAATCAACCCCCCCTCCCCCCTCCATCACCTCCATCTTGACCCTGATGTTTGGTCCTCCCATCCTTAGGAGGCAGCACAGGCAGAAGGAGTACATTGAGAGGAGCTGGGAGCTGTCAGAGGGGTTACTGTCCAAAGCCTTGAAGGATATACGTTCAGGGAGACTTCAGGAGCAGCGTGCAGCGTTGCTCTATGGAATACCCCTCCACATTCTGAGGCAAGGTCTGGACAGCTTGGCAGAGGGAAAGTTGGGAATGCTGCACCAGCTTGCATCAGGAAGTGGGGATTTTAAGGAAGAAGTGACATCATACAATTTGATGTCATCCATGCTCGGGGGCGAAGCTCGTCTAGTTCTGCAAAAAGTGGCTGCGTGGGCCGAGCGGGCGGAAATAGGAGGAGCTGCGGAGGAGAATGGAGACATTCGATTCCCTTCATCTTCCCTTACCTTTTATCAGCCAAGTGTGCTACAGAAGACCCGCTCCAGCTCCTTTCCCCAGCTCAGGGATGCTCTCCAGCCCCCACCAAGCCCCACTCCCAGTCTGGAGCCCCCCGCTCAGCTGCGTATTCCTCAGGTCCGTTCCATGTCTGACCATAACAGGTCACTCCCAGCTGAGAATTGCAGTGTGGCTGAAACCTTACACCACCACGCCTCATCAACAGAGGGTACTACAAGTGCTGATTCATCCAATGCTGCTGCTAGACCTTCAGCTCTCTTCAAACTCAGACCTCCTCTTCTGCCACAAGCCTCTGTTGGCGGCGTCAACAATTCACCTCATCGCTTGGGCCCACGTGGATCCTCTCTGGATGATTCAGAGGATGCAGACCGCCGTGATAAGGACAAGCAACCAAGAAAGAAGCGTGGGAGATACCGACAGTACGACCACGAATTGATGGAGGAGGCCATTGTCATGGTGATGGGAGGTCGCATGAGTGTGTCCAAGGCCCAGGGGGTATATGGAGTTCCTCACAGCACACTGGAATACAAAGTCAAAGAGCGCACAGGAACGCTGAAGAACCCACCCAAGAAGAAATCTACAAACTTTTGTCCATCCAACTCCACCTCGTCTGGTTCTGGTACCGTGACTGGTTCCACTAACTCAGGGAATCTTGCCTCAGCTGCTGCCGCAAAGGGGTTCTAGAGGGAGAATGCCGCTAGAACTCCTCAACACTTGAACTCATCACCTCTTACAGGATAAATGTTTTCTGGAGACAGTTGTTAAAACACATGCCTTTTAAAATACAAATGGGTATTAATATTCAGGTCTTTTAACTGTGTGTATGTAATGTGATAGTCATACTTTCAGCTGTGTTTCTCTCTCACACCCGGGCTTTAAAAGTAAGCAGCTACAAGTTTACTCAGTTTATTTAAGTTTATTCACCGTTGCTGTTCATTTACCAGCCTGCATTGCCGATACAACCATCTTATAAAGTGACTCCAAATGATCGCCATGGGCGCGGCAGCAAAGTGGCAGTGCGCGTAGACATTGTCCTTAAGTCAAAACTTGAATTTGCGTGTAAAAAGTTTTACCATGGTCCTGCTACAGCTCTTACACCTTACATGGTAACAGTCAGAGATCCATTACCCTACCTCATCACCATACTGAAGATTCTGAGCGCAGGAGCCCTGCTTTAGCCTCAGAACCTCCGTTTATTCTTGGCTCCCGGGCCAAACTTCCCCCCTAATCCGTAGTTCCTCCCAACAGGAAAGTGCTATCTTGGTAGTAATGCTACTACCTCTGCCTACTAGCACACCTACCTTGGCAGTACCTTCCTGAAGGGTAGGAGGTTTTGGGTGGAACTTACAGTAATGGACTCTACTGATTGTTTATACACACACACACACACACACACGTTTAAAGCAGTGTACTGCCTTCATTCCACATATTGGCTCTCACTAGGAAACGTTTTGTGGCTGGGAAAGAATTTCTTTTATTGTTATTGAAGTTTACACAGCCAATGTAGCTTAATTCCAGATAAGTCTTTAAAAAAGATTATAGAAGGATGAACACGTGAAAGAAAGGAAACATCGACTTTTCAGCAAACGCATTACCACATAGAACCTCAATACAAGAAGCCTTCTGACATTTGTTGTCCCTTTCAGGGTTTTCACCATTCTACCACTTGGGGCGCTGTGCCTAAGCCTTTTGCTTATCGCCTCAGCCAAATGAATGAGAGAGAAAAAACTTAATTTATACAAAATAACAACAAAAGTGGGGAAAATGTAGTTTAGACCGTGACAGAGAGAGCAATGTCTAACACTACTAGAGGTTGTTGCCTCTAGTAGGGCAAACGTTAAAACTGACAACAAGCACAGGACTCTGAGTAGAAGAGTAGTCATTGATTTACTAAACATTTACGAGTTGTCCAGGATTGGATTGCCGCTGGGTCCTAAACAGAGCTGTGTTACGTAGATGTGTGTCTGCTCTGTTCCGCCAGGCATCTGAGTCCACAGCAGTCATATTCCTGCTCTAATAGGTTATACATGTATTTATTACCTCTGTAAGTTTATATAATTTGTTATATTAGTAGGAATCAAATTGGACAGCTTCATGTATTTCCAAAAAATCCATTGTTTAAAACAATGTAATGGTTTACAGCAAGCCTGGTTTGAGCGATACAGCTGGACGATGCACAGGACACCAGTGAGCAACTTACATCGGGTTCAATCAAAGTTTACTTGTTTCACAAATGCGGTAATTGCTGGTGTCGTCCCAATGTTGTGAAAATGCATATTTTTACTGTTAAACAACTTTAAATGAGGAGTTAACCCTACGCACCATAGAAGCACTACACACACACACATAACCGAAGCTATTTGTTTCAGAGTGGAATCCAATTTCTCAGTTCCTGCAACGATTGTTTCAACAGACCTGTTAGTTTCTGACTTCAAACCCTTGTAACTATTCGGTCAAAAGAAATTGTGTGTGAGGAAGAAAAGGCAGTGTTGGCTTTGCAACCAGCAGTGCGTTTCTGTACAAGGCTGCCAAAGCCACCAAAATATCTCAATGACCTCATAATCATTAAGCCCAAACGCATGTTACACCCTCAAGGTAATTTTTAACTTTGTGTTGTGCTTTTCTCTGGTATCAATGCGTCTGGTCCGTTATTTCAAAGAGAAAACAGACAGACGGTGAATGTTTTCCGCCCTGGATCAAGTGTGAGAAACACAGTTGTGGGACTCTGAAGAGTGAAACTCAAAAGTGTGACTTTCATGTTCACTAGCCGTTAGGTTATTCAGGTTTGATTCAACTCTTATAGCTCTGTGTGAACGGAGCATTAATGATTGTCATTTGCAGCTTTCTCTTTTGTCTCTGGGTAGCTAGCCCAGGCTGTTGAAGTGACTTAGAGCCATTATTACAGATTATAAACACATTATTATCGACACTTCTGCCAACAGGGAGATTGTACAGTGTAGACCGCCGCGGTGGCTACATCTTCATTTGGGTTTTTTGCTGTTGATGTTTTTAAGAGATTAGCTTCAGAAAGACACTTTCTGTCTACATTATTTTTCTCTATTTGTGAACGCAAGTCTGAATATAGTATTGGTTGTTTTTGGAATGCAACTGTGCAGCATGTTTAAAGGTGTGCACACGCTTGGGACTTGTATGTAAACTTGTATATGTATTGTTTGTAAAAAATGGGGTTTGGTTTTTTTTTTTTAAATCAGATATTTACTAACTCTGCTACTGTAGCTGTATTACTGTAAACCTCACACATGACTGCTGCTTTTAACATTGTTTTATGGGACCGTTTCCTTGGCACAAAGAAGCGTAGCTAAGACAAAGAAGCTAATTCCAACTAATGTACTGGGATTCCTATGTGATCTGCAATGTAGTGACTGAAGCCTAAAGGACAGATTAGTAGTTTGTGGTTGGATAGGGTGACATGCTATCGATGGGTGGTCGCCTAGGCTAATGAAGCTGACTGCAGTGTAAGGGTTGGGTTTGACACTGACTTCATTCAATGCAATGCTTACAGGCTTGTGTGTCTGTGTCTGGGGAAAGGCTGCGCGATGTCGTTACACACATTTCTGCCTCTGAGATTGGCCCGTTTGTTAGCAGTATTACTACCAAAGCAGCAGTTCAGGGTCACCCACACAGTTTGTCTTGATGTGATGTCAGCCTGCCTGTCTCTTTCTAACCTCGTTGCCACATATACCTCTGAACTTATCTTATTGCCTGCCTATAGCTCAGTCTCTGGTGTCACATCAAGGCCTCTGTGTTGTTCACGCTGAATATGCTTGGGTTTGAGCTCGTATTTACCTAAGAAACACGACCGGGCTCTTTGTCTCTCAAGGAACAACACCTAAGTGTAAATGAATCACCGTCAACAACCATCGAGCTTTGTCAAGTATATAATTCTCCAGTCTCTATACATTATTCAGAGTATACGTTTTTTTTTAATGGGTACCATTTGAGCCCTGTGGCATTTACAGAAGTTCTGCCATGTTCATAGCTCTGTATCTGTCCTTGTTGTTTACTTGTGTGTGTTCTTTGTCATTTGAAGGCTACTAGTAAAGTTTACTTAAGGTTCAGTGGCATTTCAACCGTAGTAACTTCAGCCACTTAAAGAAATACTGAATGTCTGGCTCGTAACAGTACACAGTGCCTGTCTGTGGGGCTTTAGCATCGTGCAACATGTGGTCTCTACTCTGGGAATAGTCTGCTATTGATAACAATAGACCCGTTTGTAAACAAGCCTAATCAACCTGGCAGATCACAAGATTATTTGACTTTATATGTAGGTGTAACTGCAGTATGTCCTCACACACCTCCATACCTTTACCAGGATTGTTTTTCTTACCCTGGGCCTACTGCGTTTGGTTTCTTCTTCTCTTTTTCGTCTGAACTGCTGTCAAATCTTTTAAAACGACTAAAACAAATCAGCTATTTATGCATAAATCAATTATTGCACTATGATTTTAAATTTTAAAAAAAGAAGCATTTTCATCGTAGAAAGATGTTTCGTGTTGTTGCTACTTATTTATTGATCGCTTCAGAACTGTGATTTTTCCTAGCTTGATTGTTGTAGTTCTTGATTTGTAATGAGGCACTTTGATGCAATGTGAAATGTGTACCGCTGCAGCTGCATGAACGCTTTGAAGTGTTAGCCTGTATAAGTTATTTTGTCCCGAATTTGCTCCCCTGGATATTGTGGTCTAGTGATTTATTATTAAGATGAAATTATTTAAATGACTTTTAAGAAATCTTCTGATCTGTTAAACCAAACTCAAGGTAGTAACACTACAGAGATATATAATGCTCTTATCCTGTGCCCGTCCTTCCTGGAAGTAATGATAGCAAATTAACTCTTGTTTTTTTTTTTAAAGATTGCCTACCTGCGTTTATAGTGAATTGTGTTGCTCACAGAACCCGATTCAAGCATTTGTTGAGTTGGAACATTAATAAGTGATTATTTAATTGATCTGTTAGTTTGTTGATAGAAGTGTTGTTAATAATTCTCTTTTGTTTTGAGCGTTTCTACAATCGTTCCCTTCTGCTTTTAGCAGAATGTTATTTTTTGCCTTCCGCAACTTATCAATAAAGCAGTTCTCTAAAATCAACGTGCCCTATAGTTTTTCTAAACAGTTTGGATCAGGTTTCAGTTTAAATATGCTAGCTAGATGAAACCTAACAGTGGTGATTCTAGCCTAACCAGTGTCAGAAATTATTCAATTTGCTTCAACATCTAATACCATTAGAGTTCAGTTCTATTTCTCCTACAAATGAAGAAAAACAGCAGTACACCACAGCTGAAGTTTGGTGGAAGCTGGTCAGCTACACAACACTTCAGAAGACCACAGTAAAGCTAAAATCTGAGTTGATATAGGAGAAGTGTGAGAGCCCTGCACATGGAAAGTTAAAGCCAATGTGATGTACTCACCTTCTGCTATGTACAGTACGCTTAGATGAGAGGGGTGTAACCAGTTTTCACAAGTAAAATGTGAACAGAAGACGATCTGAACTTGTAATGTATCTGATTGTTACATGGTAGCAAATTAATTCCTTTTGTTGTAGTTTTAGTTAAATGTAGAACAACAAATCCCCAACAATTGCATGGTGGATTGAACACAGTATGACGCTTATGATAATGTTGTTGAGTTTATAAACTGAACTCTGATATGAATAAACACCACTAACGCCGATCTTTACATTTCTCTCTTTAGGTTTTTGTTGACATCACTTAAAGAAGAATGCGGGGATGTTGGACAGCGTGAGATTCCTGAACTGGACCCTAACTCTGGGCTGAATGCCGTTCTCAGCTCGCTCTGCCCAGCCCACCGCTCCCTGCTTTATCAGATCCTGAAGCTGGCACACCAAGAACAATTGCTATTATTTCTCCATTGTCGGCCTGTGGATCAAAAGGATTCCCAACACTGTCACTGTAGTATGACAACACAGGATAATGGCCCCGCACGACCATTCCCCTTTGGTGAATGTAAAGCACCGAGCAGCAGCCCGCACTGCCCATTTATTGATTGTCATCATCAAGGTCATGGCAACACAGTGTTCCATCATGGAGACTCCGAGTCCAGCTGTAGCAACTGTCACTGCCCTTTTAACTGTAAAAGTAAAGCTGATGGCGGCTGTTGCTGTGTGCAGAGCTGTAGGGTGCCAGCCTGCCCTGTTCTTTGTCTCAAGGGCCTCCACTGTGTGTCCTGCCAAAGCTTGGCTGTAGGTCATATTGACAACATGGTATGTTCATTAGCATCCTCTCCTTCGTTATCTGAATCCCCTTCACTGTCCGCTTCCCATTTATGCCCTGCGCCATCGATCTGCTGTCACCAACACAACCCCCACTCTTGTCCCTGCTATTCAAACCACGTCTGTTTGACTCAGGTCAGGAACTCTGTGAAGAGAGAGCAGAGCCCATCTCCTCCCCCTCTTTCTCCTATCCCCTCAGACATTAGTAGCAAAACGGAGGAAAAGCCACCCTCCCTCCTTCATCACATACAAGAAGACGGAGCTGAACCATCTCTTCCACAAATGGTCAAAGGTGGTCGTATAGATGCAAGCCACCAGGATATGGATGCAGCCACAGAGGAAGAGCTGGTGTGTGAAACTCCAAGAAGTATTCAAACAGAACAGAACCCGACTGGCAACTTACTGCAGGATGTTGTTGATCGCTTCACTGAGAAATTGGAGACAATCACACCTCTGGACAAGGATTCACCTCTGACCTCCTCAGCAATGAACACTGAGGAGGAGGAGCCCCAGTCACCCCCACCCGACCAGAGCCTGCACTTTCATGCTGATGCCCACCTAACTGAAATCATTACCACAGTGCTTCACTCGGGAAGTAACAGTGACTACAATCTCAGTGAGCTGTTCCATCGCCATGATAGCAAACAACCCAGGTCACCCAACACCCGTTCTCGTTGTCGCCAGAAGGTCCTCGCTGCTATGTCGACGCCCAATGATGACGCTTCATCCCGAAGGCATAGCTTACAAATTAAGCGGGAACTTGCCATGTTTGATCAGTCGTACTGTAGGAGGAAAGAGCCGCTAGCAAAGAGGGTGAAATTGAGCAAAGTTTCTTTGCCTGCATCGGGATTCTCATTAGATACAGTCTCGGTTAAAGAGGAGCCTGACAGAGGAATAGAGAGCCCAGAAACAAAAGCGGACTTTTCTAAACAGGATATCCTAAACGGAGATGAACTGGAGAATAAAAATGTGATTGTTGATGATGGCTGTATCGCTGACAGCAGAGAGGCTGAAATGGAAGAGAGCAAAATCAGTGAAGAACTTAGGCTGGAGGAAAGCGTAGAGAAGGAAAAGGTTATGGATGGAACGCTGAACAAACTCACTGCTGTAAGCAGGACAGATAAAGTAAAAGAAGAGATACAGGCAGTTATAGTTACAGAGGATGTTCACACTACTAAAACAGAGGAAATGGAAATTGTTACAGGGGAAACGGAGCTGTCTGTATTAGGTAACCAAATACCCATTACAACCTCCGAGTCACAGTGCAATAAGCCCTGTGAAATCAACCGTGAGGGCCCACCATCAGGTCAGAGCTCTGATAATGGAAGAGGCAGAGATACGGATGACCGTAGACCTGTTAGAGGGAGGCGAAAAATCAGTCTCCAGTCTCAGGGGAACTGCTTTGATGAGGAAAGGAGAACTAGAAGAAATATAGTTCCTCCACAGCGGTTCTCCTCCTATGTCACAGAGCCCAGAAAAATGTACTTTGTTGCATGTTTCTCTGAGGGTATCTTCAACCAGAGAATACCAAAGGAAAAGGGTTTGACATGTTCTCTGGATAATGGCTCCAAAGATCCAGATCGGAATAACACCGAGCTTGACTCCAGGAAAGAAGCTCTGACCTCTCCTGAGCACACAGGTGAGCTGGCATTTGAATCGGCGCATAGAAAACAAGGCGAAACATCTGACACAGAGTTGAGAGATCAAAGCACTGTGGCTGCCAAAGAAAAGAGTCCCCCCAAACCCAGCTCACCCAATCAGGTAGAGGGGGGGGATGGTGCAGCCAGGCCTCACGGAAGGCTCCGATCATCTCCCAGAAAACCCAAGGACTCAGAGTCAAAGACACTGTCCAGAACGCACCAAGATCTCTCAAAAGTTGGAGTCACCACATCTGATAGGTCTACCACCTGTGTCCCAAATGCTCCCGTCTTCCTGACTGAGTATGTCAGCCCAATAAAGCTCATGTATGTTTCACCCCTAAGGGATGAGGACGGAATCAAATATAGTCTCAAATCGGCAGGCTCAGGTTCTAGCGCACAAGCACAGGAATCGTTTGACCCATGTGAAGTCTCCTCATGGGCAGGAACACCTGCAAGGAACACAGCGTCAAATCCTCCAAAACTCAAATCTGTTTCTTCACCAGTGAAGTATGCTACCTCACTTGCCAAATCTGCCTCTGCATCACCCAAGTCTGCTTCTTCACCTCCCAAGTCTGCGTCTACACCTTCCAAATCGGCGTCTTCACCTCCCAAGTCTGCCTCTTCACCTCCCAAGTCTGCCTCTTCACCTCCCAAGTCTGCCTCATCAACACCAAAGTCTGCTTCTTCACCACCCAAGTCTGCAGTATCACCATCTAAAGTAGGTTCCAGAAGATCGGTAGATGGTACTCCACCAAAATGCGCATCTGGAACCGAGAGCCTGAGGTCACCCGGTGACTTCACTTCCCATGAAACCACTCCCCCTAAAAGACGTCCAGGCCGGCCAAAGAAGCTTGGACCACAGCAGGAGAATAAAGTGAAGAGGCCTATTGGTCGACCACGGAAGCAGAAGCCTCTCGACCCAGCAACTGGAGCAGACACAATTAAAGGAACTGCTGTTGAACCATCTGACAAGGAGGAGAATGTAAACAAGAATTTGAAAATAACAGTCGTTTATGGACGATCAAGGAGAAATAAACGAATGGTGTCTGAGGGCTTTGAACAGCTGCCTACAGAATCCCATGATGCTTGGCAAGCAGCGGACCAAAACAGTGACTGGGGCAGTTTAAATCAAAATTCTGAGACTTGTCCGGGTAGCATTAAAGCAGCTTCAACAGAATGGTCAGAGGACTTGAATTTGGTTAGACCTGTGAAAGAATGTGTCCCTCATACTAGCAGCAACATCATATGTCAGAAGCATGACGCTGCTTTACCTGTAAGGAAACCGGGTAGACCTGCAAAAGTCAAAATCTCTGGTATCTCAGTAACTGTAACTACAGTTTCACCTCGGCAACGTAAAATTCAGTTAAATAAGGAAAGGCGGTCTCCAGAGACACTAAATCGTAGGAAAGCACTCCTACCTATTTTCAAGTCTGCCAAAGAGCCCCGGACAATCAGTCATCAAACTACCAGCAGTTGCAGTCAAATAGAAGAAACGTTGGAGGAAAAGGGTGAAAATGGAGACAACTTGCCAAATCGGCAGGTAGCAGTGCGACATTCAATGAGGGTGAGGAAGCCCTCAATGTACTTTCTACATTCTGTTGCCACCTCCACCTCAAGATCATTCAGCCGTAGCACTGCACTGCTGAAGCGCTCGAAACAACTCATGTTGAACAAGGCCATGAATGAAAGGAAAGAGGAAGCGGCACAGAACGCTGCAGAAACCTCGGGGGAGAAAGACCAACTCTGTGGACAAGAAAGACCGAACATCTCTCAGGACTTCAGCCAAGTGGCAGGTGTGTCTGTAGACCCAATCTTTAGCCCAGAAGACACGCTCAGGTGGTGGGCGGAATCAACAGAGGAAAAGACCTTGAACCAGGAGCTAGCGAGGCGAATACGAATCATCTCTGACACTTGGGTCTCGGACACTGTGGAGAGCCGGGATGAAGTAGCCCTTAATACCAGAATGGGCATTAAAGGCAACAGTTCATCTCTCAAGAAATCTAAACATCCATCTATGGTTAGAATACTGTTTGACTGCCCCCCTAGCAGACCCAGGTCCTGTAGCATGCAGCAGCTTTGCTCGTGGTTTATGCAGACCACAGAGACCCAGTCTCTGGATATTGTCAAAAAGACAAGCTCACGAAATCCGTATGAACACATGCACTTCCCTCGTACTGCAAACAAAACGCATGTCTGCCCCAGCCCTCAGGCAGAAAGACTCCGCAAACACGTGAAAAAGTTTGCCAAAACTGTGCCAAAAAGTCCTTACCAGCATCGACGGGTTCAAAAAAGGTTAAGAAACAGGAATAAGGCACTGCTGTCAACAGATCGTGTTAAGCGGCAACTTTTCGGCCCCAGTTTTGTTCCACGCTGCCCAAATCAAGGAGCAGTGTGGTTAAGAGACAGACCCATTGGGAAATATCAAACCACATTGTTGAGGGCAAGAACAAGGTTTCTGACCCGTAAAGAAAGGGTTCAGTGGCCTAAGAGGCAGAGGAACACTGAGAAACGTATCCTTTATGGCCAAAAAGGAACTGGACTACAGCTAAAATATAAAGCATCATGTGGATCAGCAAAAGAGCAGCTATTTGACTGTTTAGAGAACAGCGGTGCCACCAGCTCTGTTGATCAAACACAGGAGCCTGCTGATGTGCCCAAAGAGCATACACTCAGCTCTAAAGCCTGGAGTCCTGAGACACTGAAGGAGTGCCGGGTATTCCTGAGGAAGATAAACTCCCCAGACAATGAGTCTGTTGAGGAAGAGTGGGACTCCTGTACCGTGACACTGGATGATGGGTCACCTTCTGCCTACCAATTTGCAAGGAGCGAGAGCGAGATGGTAGGGTTCGTTAAAGCTGTGAAAACTGAAAGGAAAAGGAGCAGGAGTAGGACTGCTCCTAGTAGCGCACTTGAAGGTTCTGCACCAAAGCCGACCCAGGAGCAGGTTGACGTGGCAATCGGGAGGCGGAAAGGCAAACACAAACGTCCTGGGGTTGCGTCTACTGAAGCTCTGCAGCCGGCGAAAAAGTTGAGACAATCGCGGATGAGGGGCCTCAGCGGGCCCAGATGGTGCGACTTTGTCTTTGGTAACTACTCACCTACTCTTGACATAATTCCGTCTTACCTTGCGTAACTTATGAATAACGTCAACATCGGATCTTTCTCTCTTTTCCAACAGAAAACTAAATGAAGCATTAAGCGTCCTCCATCCTGGGAAAGGACTGTGGTTAAACGTGGTGCCTTTGGACAGTGAGCTGACCACGTAGACTAACCGTCCCACTTGGGTTAGTCTTACACTCAGCAGTTATGTAGCAGTCTAACTTAAGAAAAAGCTTGACATTGCACTATTTTTAACGAGCTTAAATCCGTGAATATGTATGTACAGAATGTTTTACTCAATGTCAAACTGCCTTTGTCTTTTTGAACATGTGTCATAGATCAAATAGCTATCAAAGAGACATTTAACGGGGACAAGTGCTGAAATGGCGAGCCCCGTCAGAATTGCTGTATTGAATGAAAGACGGCGCTCGGCTGCATAGTAACCGTGCCATTCCTCCCTAAACATACCTCATTATCAGAGCCAGCACCTTTCCCAGACGGATCTTTTAAATCACCACCTAAAACCAGTAACAGATGTTTTAATACATGGAGTCATTGTGTCGTAAAGATGCAGGCTCTTTAAATTTTTATTAAATCCCTTTGGCACTGTGTTTTTATTCCTAATTGTTTATTAATCATTAATTTATTTACTATTTGAACTAAAGGGGAAGTAAATGGAACACATTTGGAAACGTCATCACAAAATTTGCTTCGGTTTAAGCCTCGCGTTCCCAGTATTTTAATTTAATGCCACGGTCGTCGTCAATCATGTTCTACTAGACAAATACATGCTTAGAAGGAAGAGATTCATTGGGGCAGACCGGGTCCTGTTCAGCAGGCCAGGAAAAGCTCCTCAACCTAATCTGTGAAGGGGTCACATCTACACAGCCATGTAAGTAGCCACCATCAGTACCAAGACCAAATATCTTTGTCTTTTATTTAATTTTAAGTATTATTTCAGCCAATATTTGCAACTTTCCACACCCGCCCATCAGCACACACTCAAGCTGTATGTATAGTTCTAGATTTCAACCCCACAAAATGCAGAGGTACGTCAAGATGGTGAGGACCGAAAGACAAGAATGTAGTGCCATTGAATGGTTTGTGGGATCATTTTTTTTCTATCCGTTTATCTGTGATTTTCTTTGTTGTCACCCAAACTATTTATGTTGGCATCAGCTCTACCTGTTGCACTATTCCATCTGAGATTATTGATCCCACTACACATAATGCACCACCCATATTTTGCACATCCAAAGTCCCACTGCCACCCCCCTACTGTAAAACTATAGAATCTATTTGGTGCAATACAAACCCAGATAATTTATCAATATGTAGTGCTTATTGCTGACAGACAAATGGATGTACACAAGTAGGCCGCCAGTGGCTGTACTTGTTTCCGTAGCCATTTTAATGTGATCTCACATATTTGTATATCAACATCATGTTCCCCTCAAAATCAACAGATCCTTAATTGTTGTGATAGGACTAGACCGTCTTACGGGGACAGTGGAAACATTACTGATTGTCTGAGCGCGGGTGCTTATGCAGTTTAGATTCTGCTGGTTCAGCAAGAGAAGCCTACCTCCACTGAGGCTCAGCTTGGCCTACTCTTCTTTTGCTATTTAGCTGTGATAGACAGGGTCAGAGATGATCCATTAACACTAATCTTGGATCATTATGTTTCTTCACCCCCACACACACACCCCCATTTAGAGAGCAAGTAGATCCGAGATGTATGGCTTTAGGTCAAAGCGTAAACCTGTAGTGTGTATTGTGTGCCTGACTACCCTTTGTGCATAGGTCACTATGGTTGCCATTTCAACTCGGGGGGGAAAGGGTGGTTTGGTCTTAACCTGACCCTAAAGTTGAAGAACCTGGTGCTAATCTTATGTTGTATATTTCCTTTAACGTGTTTTTATACTGTCAATTACAGGTGTAACAGTTGTCTGATCTGAACAATAAAGCTTCTTTTAAAATATGAGCCGTTGTATGATTCACAGCAGACAAGGCAGCATTTGGCACAAAGCAAGACGGTGAAGGACGAGGTATTTATACTGTTATACTTTATTGTGATTAAAATGAAAGAGATAAAATAAAACTAACATTTCACTGCAGACTCTTTTACGAGGCCTCCAGATCAGTCATGTTTTCACTTTCAGCTGAATTTGAGGTCGAGTTCTCGTAAAATATAATCGACTGGTGTAAAAATTCAATTTTCTAACGCGCTGAGGAAATTCATTGGGCCATAACCTGACTTATGTGAACTACAAGCTACGACAAATTGGCCTCCTGGTTGATGAGGGGGTTCAGATCCAACTTTGTCTTCTCCAGCGCTGCCGCCTTTGCCCTCCGTGAGGGGCGCACCACAGCCGCTGCCTCCGGAACATTCTCTCCGTCGCTTGATAGCCGAGACAGAAAGAAGCAGAGCACAGTGAGTATAAGGCATGGTCCTGTAGTACATTTGATGAGAAGCGATTGTGCAGCCTCACCTCTCCTCTGATGACTCTGCCTTCCTGCTAGGTTTTCTGCCTCCTTTGGCTGTGGAGGCTTTCCTTTGACCTGTGTACACAAACACTCAGGTTACCACAGAATGCTGTGTCGACCCCTTTCCTCAGGTAGATGGAGAGGGGGGCTAAAAATAAAACAAAGCACTACAAACAACTGCAGTTTCAGGTGACGTAGAATCTGCATTACCTCTTTTGGCTCTCTTGGCAGATTTAGACAGATCTTCTGTTGCAATCTCTGCGGAAACACAGGAGACATTATTAAGACCCATATGGTTGCACTTCCTCTGCTGGCTGTGTCCTTGTCTCAGCAGATAAAGCAGAGGATGTAAGGAGACATACTTTAATCCACTTAGCCACATTTTGTTGCTGCTTTTAGAGGAATGCAGAAGAAGTTTGAACAGATGGACATTGTGTTTCTGTGTGTACCGTCTGCGTTGACATCTAACGGTTGTAGTGCATTGGCGCTCAGGAGTTCAGCCTGTTCTTTGGAATCTATCAGCTGATCGATCATCTTCTCCAGAGCCCGAAGACAGACGCGGTCTTTCACCACCTGGAAACAGACGACAGCAGTCTTAAGGAAGTTTCCCCAGAATTTACGAGAGCTGACTCAAGCATTCAACATCAAATTCCCGTCATTCTGGTGTCAAAGGTATAAATCCCACATTAAAACAATTGTTGTTGTTCCTAAACATTGCCTCCACGTACTGAAGTATTCCCCTCGTGCATACCTGAGCAATCTGCTGCAGCAACGTCAGCAGGTCTTTCCTCACAGTCTCATCTGCACTGAGCTCCAGGTTGCCTAGAGTCTTGGCATAGAGACGGACCTCGGGGGCCGTAGGGTCCCTCAGCATTTCCCCACACATGCGCACAGCCAAACAGTCGTGGGCGCACACCGCCTGAAAAGCATCATTTACAATATGACACTATTAGGGCGGGGCGTTGTTCAGCAGTCATCAGATAAGGTCAAACACATCACCGTCTTGTTGTATGAGCACAGTCCCTGATTATCTGAACTTATATGTGAGCTAAATTCATAGACATTAATTGAATTTGACATGAATAATCTAAATTGTTGGTGTCTCTTGATTAATATTGCCTGTTGTTTTTGCTACACTTGTGTGATTCCTTTGATCACTGCATCTTTAATAGCTGGCAACTGTCATCACTGTTGGATTAAAAAGATAAGAATGTTTTTGAATGATGGTTTACCTCCGTGTTGGTTGAGGGTTTAATAAGTCCACTCGGGCGCGTCAGCTCGACGAGTAACTCCACCACGTTGGCGATCTCGATCTCAGCTAGTGGAGAGGTGGCCGGGGCGTTCATCAGGGTCCGGACTGTGGGCAGGAAGGACTCCTCTACAACCTCCTGGTGAGCCCTGATGGCCACAAGGACAGAGGCTCTGCATGTCAGTTTACAATCATACAAAACAGCCATTGGGACTGATTTTGGGGACAGAATCGAAATGATTGAATTATCTGTGTGTGTGCGTTTGTGACCTGCTCTCGCGGGCGTAGAGCTGGAAGAAGACGCCGAGGCAGTGGCGTAGGCGGGTGTCGTCCTCAGTGAGAGGGTTATACCACAGCAGCACCAGACGGGACAGCATCTTGGCACTGGAGATGCGGCCGGTGTACATAAGTTTGGCGAGGCCCTCCGCCGTCTCCGTACGCAGATCTGACACCTGGGAAAGATGAATTATTTAACTTTTCTAAAAAGGATTCACTTCTTTTATGTCTTGTATACATCGCAGGCACAAACCTCACTGTCCAGGAACTCAGACAGCATCATCAGTGCGCTCTGTGCTGTTTCCCCTGTGACGTCTCTTTTCTCCTCAGCCGACGGCGCCTCCTCATCCTGCCTGTCTGGCGAGTGAGGGGGCGGGGCCGTCAGAGTGGCGGCTGTGTCGGAGAGCAGCTGGAAGCCAAACAGCAGCAGCAGGTCCACGATGGCCCGCAGAGCGCTCAGGCGAATCTTCACCTCGTCCAACTGGGCGATCTACAAACACACGGGCGAGTTAACTCCAGCGGGGTTTATAAATGATGCATGCCAGCAAGAATGTCAGGATGGATAAAATACGAGCACAATTAACATTACCTGAAGCAGCAGGACCATGTGTGTTTTAGCGAGCTCCTTGCTGTGCAGTGTGCACGTGCCCAGACACACCACCGCCATGTTGCGGACGGCAGGATGAGCGTTTGCTATACTGGGCAAGACCTGAGAGAGAAGGAGAGCCACTTTAACCAACCTTCACCTCCAAAGAGTTCCATATGAAGAACAAGAGAAAATGAAAGGTTGATGCTTTTGCGTGGTAACACATTCATTTAGCTTTCATTAGAGGTCCTATTCCACAGACCTGCACCTTCCTGATTGCCTCTGCGTTCATCATGTTGACAGATACAAGAAAGGAAATGAGTGCAAACCAGCCTCCGTCCCAACCATCAAGCAGAACAACTTCAACTTTAAAATATGTATGCGTGGGATTGTCAAACTCCACTTCGCCTGTTATTAATGCCGTACACTTGTGCGTCACTCCTCGCTGCTTTATGGGCTTTTAAGAGTTCATAATGGAATTTTCATAATTTACGATTCGGTGGCAGCTGTGATTAAAGCTGCGGCGCTGCAACACAGATGGCCTGAGGTGCGTCTGCTGCTGCTGCTACACTATCTGCTGCTGCTGCCTGTGTGTGTGTGTGTGTGTGTGTGTGTGTGTGTGTGTGTGTGTGTGTGTGTGTGTGTGTGTGTGTGTGTGTGTGTGTGTGTGTGTGTGTGTGTGTGTGTGTGTGTGTGTGTGTGTGTGTGTGTGTGTGTGTGTGTGTGTGTGTGTGTGCGCGCGCGCGCGCGTGTGTGTGTACCAGTGAGGACATCAAGGCGCTTATGGTTGGACCCACGCGAGTCTTGATATTCATCTGCTTGAGCAGTTCTGCACACATGGTCAGACACCTCAGCAGAGTCTCTGGGTCGTTCTGAAACACAACAAAAACAAACCTGTTCATGTGTTTCTGTTGATAAATGAGAGAGAATCCCTTAAATTCAGGCTCAGTTGTCCTGTACCTTCTCTGTCTGTATCTCTTTGTCCGCTGGCTGATTGGTGTCTGCGATGTCCTGGAGGATCTGGTTCCTGTTGTTCTCCAGGTTTGTGATGGAGTCTTTCAGCTCTGCGGCGCGGCTGAAGTCCTGGGCAGTGATGCAGTCCTCCAGCACTTGTTTCGCCTCCAAAATGCGAACCTTCACCTCAGCTAGCTGAGCGGGAAGAGAGACGAGGAGTGAGATGAGAAAAGAGTCATTGATGTGGCTGACAGCTGAGGAAGGGGGGTTGATACACTGAGGGGTTAAACATAAATACACTCTTTGATCATAGACTCTTATTGCTCCTGGTTGTGTTGAGTTTCCCACCTGGACCTGCTGCCTGCGGCTCATGTTCTCATCCACAGGCCGAGCATCTTCTGTGATCGGCTCCCTCACATCTGAGATGATCTCTGCCACCTGCCTCACACACACACACACACGGCTGCTTTTAACATTTAAAGCGGTCTTGAATTTTCATTTCTGTCAAAAATGACAGAAATTCACATTCACTGGAGTGTAGTCGAAAAATCCAGTTCACACCGAGTTCACATTTTAGTGTGTGTAAGTGTGTGTGTGTGTTTGACACTGAACTCACAATCTGTGTGCGTCTGTGGTCGTCAGAGACGAGGCTGAGGAGTTTCTCTGTGAGCAGAGAGACCAGGGAGGCGGGGGTCTGAGGCAGAGCCAACATCTCCTGCAGCACAGCCAACACACGCTTCCTACACAGAGAGAGAGAGAGAGAGAGAGAGAGAGAGAGAGACTGCTCAACAAGCTGAAGTACAGTGGCTGAATTCAGAGGTGACTTTCACACAGCAAAAGAGGAAAAGACAAAATCCTCATTTGCTAAACTTCCTCTTCCATCTTCAAGTCACAGTGTTTATTTGGATGCTTGTATTCTGACAGATTTCCAACTCATTCCTCTGCACTCCTCCTCCTCCTCCCTGGCCTAACCCTCACCTGCTGCCCTCCTCGTTGGTCTCCAGACAGCCGGTGAGATGGATGAGCTGCTGGGAGATGAACTCTTTGGTCATGACGAGCTCCAGCTGGTTGAAGTCGGCTCTCTGCTCCTCTGACAGCACGGGCACGGCCTTCAGGTAACTACAGCAACCAGTGACACAACACATTACATACATGCAGCTCAATGTAATACACACAAACCTAAGCTGCCCTCTAAGGTTGTAGTACAAAAAGTGACACGTTAAGATTTAAAACGGTGGCGCACAGATGCACAGCGCCCAGATCAGCTGGTCTGAGCGCTGCTGTACAAACCTGCAGCTGGTCACTTCCTATTCAAGCTCTAAGTGCAGTGTGAGCGTGCCACTCAGTTACACAGCGTAAACTTGATTTCATTAGCATTTCACACAGCAGCGTCGCCACATCTGGCAAGTGATAAAGGCTTAGGCTGGGTAGGAAGGATTAGCATAAAGCTAAAGGGAGAGTTTAGCCACGGGATGTGAACATCAGGAACACGGCTGAGCGCTTTAGAATACACCGCTCCGTCTTTACAAACCTTTAGAATGCTTTGCACAGACTTTGGGAAGGCGTGTTGGCTCTCTGAGACGTTGGTGAATAAAGCAGCTTTCTAAGTGTCTAACTCAGATCAGGTACAAAGGCACAGAGCCTCAGCAGAACGGCTCTGATGTGTTCAGGAGGGAGTCAGAGCTCTCAGAAGGGAAGTGGCGGTTAAATCTAGCAAGCCGGGTATGAGCCACACAAACACACACACTGTCAGAGTGGTTATGGGCCACACGGTTACATACGGGAGGAGACGGTCTGAGGACACGGGGCCCGTCTTCAGATACCTGGAGTTACAACAGGGTCATTGTGGCAGATAGGTCGTTTACTGCTCGTCCTTCTACAAAGCCTCATGATGCATAGATATCTGCTGTAGTGACTCTTCTACAGTTATAGCAGGTCAAAGGTAAACGTCCTCCGCTGTTCCCTCACCCGTAAAGGTAGTCGGCGTAGGTGGCGGCATCTGGTAACACTTGCTCCAGCATTTCCTCGCCCTCATCTCCCAGAGCCTTGATGAACTCGCAGAGAGCTCTCCAGTAGAGAACGTTCTCACAGCTCAGAGAGTCCACGGGAATCACCTTCCTAATGAAAACACACACACACTTCATCTCCAACCTGAGACCAGCTATGTATGGATCGGGCCAGAGATAGGTTTCAGTGTGTGTGTGTGTGTACCTGCTGTCCAGCTCTACGGTGTTCTGAAGCAGCTCGTTGGCCGGTGTGTTTTTGAAGATGGCCTTGAGCGTGTCCAGAGCCGTCTGGGCGCAGTTCTCTACGTCCAGCCTGTGGAGAAGCTCGATGACGCCGCCCTCCAGCCGATGCAGCCAAGACGGCAACAGCCGAGAGCAAACCATGTCCTTCACCGTCTCTACAAAGCAGACAGACACACTCACTGTGCACAGGGCCGTTTTCGCTGACTGTAATCACAAGTGCGAGTGCTTAAACGGGCAGAGTTGCTGCGCCATGGAAATCTTGACAACTCAATCTGTCACACACACAGAGACACACACACACACAGTTGGTACCTGAGGTATCACTGAGCCCCTGCTGTAGAAGACTAACTCTCTGTGCAATGGTCATCGCTTTAATATGCACCTTTTCCGCCAGAACCTGAAAGAGAAAAAGAAAACAGAAATGTAAAGACCTGATAGAAAACCTCGAGCAATAACCTGTGTGTGTGTGTGTGTGTGTGTGTGTGTGTGTGTGTGTGTGTGTGTGTGTGTGTGTGTGTGTGTGTGTGTGCGAGTGCCTACCTGGTAAGCGAGCTTGCGAACGTTTTCTTTAATGTCCCGGGTGCGTTTGAGGACTTTGGGGAGAGTGCGGGGACACATTGCGATGCAGGAGAGGACAGCACGCCGCACCTCTGCGTTAGAATCATTCTCCAGGATCAACATGTAGGCTGCACAGAGGGAAGAGAGCGAGAAGGAAAGAGTTACACATAAAATCAATAAAACAATGGCAACTCCAAAGCCCAACTTTAGATGTTACAGACTGAGCGAGAACGCCGTCCAAGCTCTATCCGCCACACACACCGTTGATGGTGGGACAATCGGGATCGCTCGGCTGCTGCAGGCGAGTCATGGCCAAAGCCGCCTGGATCCGGACGTTGGGGAACTTGTCGGTGACTCGGACGAGCATGGCTTGGTGAATGCGGTCGAAGAGGTCGTCGTCGATCTGGGCGTTCTCTGCCATGCTGCCCAACAGCTTGTTGATCAGCTGGCACGCACGGAAACGCACGGCATGGCTGCTGGCTTTGTGAGACTGAGGGGAGAGCGAGAGCGAGAGAGAACCGCTGGTAAATGTAGAATGACATCACGTATAGATGCATGTCTACCAATGTTCTTTAGATAGATACCTCCAATAAGAAGTTGAAGATGAAGCTTAGAAATGGATGATCGTCAACTTCCTCCTCTTCCTCCTCCTCCTCGTTCTCCTCCTCTTGCTGCTGCTCCTCCTCGGTTTTAGGAGGAGTCTGGAAACTCGCGGCAAACTTTGCAACAAACTCCATGACGTGTTCAACAGCGGGCTCTCGGGTGTAGACGATCATGGCGTACTTCAGATAGTGGACAAACTCCTCGTGAAACACAGTCTTGTCCTCCAGCTGCAGACAGGAAAAGATGCATATCAACAAAAGGAGATGCTTTAGGTTTGTATCCCATCAGCCTTCATGAGTAGGCACTGCAGCACATATGACCTTTCCTCAAACCTACCACCCACTGTCCACCACCCCTTTGCTACAGTAGGTGACAGGTTTAAGTGAGGGCCGTGCTCTGCTACCCACCGGTAACTATGGACACGGATAGATGGTGAACTTAAGTGGGCTGGAGTTTAATTTGAGCCCGTGTTTACATTTTAGTCACCGATTCTGGACATCTGATACTTTTCCGATGTAGAGTAAAAACAAAGCATCTCACTCTCACTCTCACACACACACAACACACGTCTCTTACCTTGTTGTAGCGGCTTTTCAGGCTCGCCACCAGCTTGGCCTTGTTGTTGTGGCCCTTCTGGGCGCGCTGAAACGCCTCTTTGATCTCCATTTCACTGTCTGCGGTCATCTTGCCTTCACAGAACATTACAATTAGTCTACTGAAACAATCGACGTCTCTATTCTTCTTCTTCTGCGGGCTGAAGTCGTAGCTATCGTCCCGTCCGTCTCTGGTGGCTCATTAGCTAAACTCAGCCCCACCTCCCTCCAGCTAACAGCAAAACAATACGAGTCTTATGGGACAAAGTTCCCCCCGGAGATTTTAGAACCTCTATTCTTCTAAATGCCGTAACACACAAACAACACAACGAGTTTAAAATCACGAAAAATAGTCGGAAATATTTCGAAACAAACCTTAAACTGCAATGTCTCCTCACAACACTGCCGCCCGTTTTCAAATCCAACAGTCGCGTAAACCTCGCGAGAACTGAAATACTTGATCTCGTTTCGTTTGAGCACGCGTGTTACTTTTTCCTCAGAGCATTATGCCCTGAGCGTAGTCCTACAGGCTCACGATTTCTGTATAGAAGGATAAACTGTAATTCCTAACAACCCGGACGAAACAATTGTTGTGGGTTTTGTTTACTAGCGCTGCCTGACATTATGTGAAAACATCGCTTGTATCAATAACTGGTGAAGTGAAAATGTTGCCTGACAGTTTTTGTTCACGGTCAATACTCCCTGTAACTGAGAACCGTACTGCGCCCCCATGTGAGTTTGGGGTCCTGCACCTATAACTGCACGTTGGGTTACTACATTCTGTATCAAGGATTGTTGCTGATATGCCACATCGCAAATACGATGGTTTGTGTATCATAATTCATAAATCTGTGTGCAGTCACTGTTGATGCTCTGTTGTCCAAGGCTGTAGCTGTTGATGTGCAGGCAGCCTTTGGCAGCCGTGAAGGGTCAGAGCAGGCAGAGCACCAGAGGGAAGGACACAAACACACACAGGGCCACAAGGCTGCTCATTACTCAACATCTATCCAGATCTGAAAATCTGTTTAATATGGGGGCCACTCAATTTCCTTGAGACAAGTACGCAGCATGAGGGTAGGATCATGGGGGCAGTTTATTAAAATAATACATGTATATATAATAGATGTTTGTAAAAATCATGGTTCAAACATCAGTGTTTAATTGCTCTAACCTTAATACATCTATGGGCACGTACTGTGGCTGCCCACAGACCAGCCAATCACATCCCTCTCAATGCTCTCCACAAGACTGACATGAACACCCAGGGCTGAGGTTACTGCTTTGCGGCGATCCTATATCAATGAGGGAAACTATCGTGCTGCTACCCTGCACTTACATGATGGGGCTTTCTACAGATTCTATATTGTCTAAATCACTCCATTTAACATACGCATGGCCTGTTATCAGTTTAAGGCTATAAGCAAATGGTTAAATAACAACCATCCAGGCCATTAAAGGTCCAAACTGCAGGGTGTTCTACCTATATCAGCATGAGGCTCATTTACAAAGCTATACTGAAGACTAACAACAGCATTTGAGGCTTTTATCTGCTAATCTGAATTTAAAATGACTGCAATAGTTGAAACACTACTAATGTAGACTAAGCTTTGACTCATTAATACTGTGTTGTGTTAGTTGATTAGAAGAATAATTATATGGATGCTGATGCCTTTTATATATTTGCAATATTTGTTTTTTTAACATTCAATGACTATAACATGTAACTGCAGCCGTGTTGACTTTAAGTGTGTAGATTGTATATTTCTATTGATTTAAATCATTATGGATGTATTTTTCACAAACTGTCAGACCTGCCCTACTTTCCATTCTAACCTGTGTAGCAGGTAAACAGTAGCCTTGTAGTAGTGAGTGTCTGATTGACTTCATGTCCCCTTATGCTGCAGTTACCGTTCCGGGTCTTGTAGTGTTCTTCGTGGCGGTATCTGACTGATGGAGTGAAATCACACGACGAGACCCCGGAGACCCCCCCCCCACCCCCCTCCCTGCTCCCTCTTCCCCCTCCACTCCTCCTCCCCTCACAACGGCGATACAGCCATTGATACAGCAGCAGCAGCACGGGGAGGGGCGGGGCGGCACTGCAGCAGTGCGCTCCTCGAGCTGTCTCCGGTAATGTTCCATAGGATACGCACGCCCCTCTCCGCCCCTGCCGAGAGACAGGTGGTCGAGATATATGCCTCCATCCTCCAGCGCTCCCTCCTACAATAAAAAAAACACACACACACACCGGGTGACAGCAGGGAAGGGTCGGTAGGCGCAAGCGCGTCCCCGATGGACTTCCAGCGTGTGACCTCGGCGAGCACCGGGCGGACAGCGGGAGAGGGGGGCAACAACCGGCACGCACGAGGAGAGCCCCGCCGATCTACTACCAAATGTTTTCCACCGAATTGCTCGAGCTTGTGTTCGCGGGAGGGGGCCCACCGACACGGGGATGAGAGGCACGAGTAAAAAGTTGACAAGATATTCGTGGGGATTTATTATCTGAGCGACGGCGGGATCATTTCTGACTCTCCTCCGGTCTGGGAAGTTCCCTTGGGGGGTTACTATGGCTTCAGGCGCCGGCAAGGCTACTCAGACCCCCGGGCCGGGTTCCGCTGTGAACGGGGCTGCGGCAGACTTCCCAAACATCGAGCAGGAGCTGTACGACTACCAGATGCATAGCAAGATGTGCAAGAAGATCGCGCAGCTGACCAAGGTAAGGACCCCGCCGGTGACACCGAGAGAGGCGCGCCGCCAGAGCCGCTGATTGGACCATCTGATGGCCGTGTTGCCGCTCTGCCATCGCGCTGAGACACGATCACCCATCCTGACATGTTACAGCCGCACCAGTAGTTACCATAGGAACATGTAAATCGCTACCGAAATATTGTAACGACCGAACCGGAGACGATAAAAAAATTGGGGAATGAAATAAGTGAATAGAGCATAAAAACTATGTGTGTATGATGTGTGTGCGCGCGTCCTAAGGAACACCATGGCTCCTGCATACATACTCAGCATCCACTGACATGTTTTATTTCTCCTCCCAAATGATAACTTAGACTCGGGTTCTCATTCGTCTTCGTGACTGACTCAGGATTCAGTCAGTGAAGGCATCACAGAGAGCTCTCACTGTAGGCTGCAGCTCTTCAGCAATCTGATTGAAATCCTAATGTAAACATATATAGATCTGCAACTAAAGGTCTAAATGACATTGTGATTTATAGGCGGATTAAATTAGATATTAATGAATTAGTCATTGAAATGTAAGACAAAATACTAGAGAATTTCACATCGTGTACCTGAGCCTGTGGTGATGCCTCAGTTTACAATGTGAAACTGCAAATCCACACCTTCAACAAGCTGTAAACAGCAAATATGTCATCTTTTATCATGATGGCAGACTTCACCACTTCACCAATACTAAAATGTTATCTGTCCTCTTGGCTTTGGCCTGATCTCCACAGTATTCCACTCCTTAGCGTACCTTTTGTCTGCATGCATGCACACCTTTCCCAGTGCATGCAGGTCTGCTTGACAGCTGCAGTAGCTTTGTCTGCCTGCTTTTTCCATACAGTAAGCATTCCTATATGGGGATTCTCCCTCCGTGCTTCACAATAATGCTTACAGAAGCAGGGCATGACCCTCAGCTTGTTGAGCTATGACAATTACTGATGGCTGTGCACTTGTGTTCACCTTAGTGTGTGTGTGTGTGTGTGTGTATGTCCCAGAACACACATGTGCAGTGACTGCCATACGTACTGCATTTGCCTGTCATTGTCTCCCCTCTTTATACACAAATACACACACAATACATTATGACACATGTGAGTGGTCAGCATTTGTGTTTGTGCTTGTTAGAACATTTTTGCCAACCTCATTCCTCTTCCCTCCCTCCCCACCTCCACCCTCCACCTCTTCCATCTTAATGTTTCTCCTCAGAGGCCTGCAGTTGTTTCCCCTCCTGAAACTTTAAGCAAAAGCTGCCGGCCTGCTTCAGTGATTTGATGACCGCAGTAAATAAATCCAGACACGCTGATGAAATATAAGAAACGTCAAATGTGCTTTTCTCTGAGCTCTGGGATGCCGGGCGTGTGGCTCATGATTCGTCTGAGTGCTCTGGGTCTGGAGCAGACTGGGGGTGGGAAAATGGGTCAGTGGTGGTAACCTTATATTTTTAATAACCCCTACGAGCTGTGCGTGAACTTGGAGGTCTGACGCACACACTTGTACTTAACACACCTCTTAGGCCTGCCCCTTACCCCCCCGCCCCCCTCACCCGTGCTTGGTTTACATGATTCCCCTCCCCCCCCATCCCTCCTCATCTGCTGCTCTCTGCCAGCGCGAGTGGCGTGGTTCAATGGGCAACTGCTAAAGATAAACCAGTAGCACATCCGAGTGTGTTTACATGGCCGAACAAATCAAGGGGGAAGACGGCGAGGGTCGACAGTGGCAGGCCAGCTGTTGTGAACGCTCACATAGGCGTCTGTGGACAGAGCGCCCAGTGGAACACAGAGGCGAGCGTGGTCTCCTCACGTGACTCACAGATCAACAGTAGCATATTGAAGTGTGTTTGTATGGATACATCCAGACTTTTAATAGGCAGCTCTATTTCTGTCTGTGCGGTTTCCTGTGCTTATCGAGCTTACGCTTCCATAATGTTCCCTGCTTTGTAATCCAGCACACCCGGTACTTTCTTTGATATGTGTGGAGGTATGCGTGTGGGTGTGTGTGTGTGTGTGTGTGTGTGTGTATATGAGAAGGGGCAGATGGAAGAGAAAGAGCCTGCATGCCTCTCTCTCTCTCTCTCTCACTTTGCCTAACCTCTCCTGTGCATCAACCATTCAGTCTACATCTCACTCCTCTCTCCTTCACACTGTAGACAGAATATTAATTTCATGCTTTGCTGACTATGAAGTTATTGTCAATAGAGCAGGGCACAGGCTTCTGAGGCAACATGAATAACATTATCGACGGGCAGGATCAATATGGGGAACGGGATTTACAGTAGCAAGAGGCTCTCGCCGGTTTCTAGCCAAGCTCCCGTGCCAAATGCATCCAGAATTTACGTCAAAGAGACTGAAGTCAGTGCTAAACGTGAGGCTTAGGTGAACCTTTACTACACTGAGTAGTTCATAGTTGTGTAGTGTTTTTATTATGAGGATAAAAGACTTTTAACTTGTGAGCGTAGCCGTTAACTGGAGAGGCTTGGTGAGATACAGCACACACTCAATCATCAACAGGTTTTTAGAAAGGCCCATGCTGAATTGTCCTCTCTTGCTCCAGCTTTATTTTTATCTTCCCCCCTCCCTCTCATTTACAAACTGACAGGACAGGCCAAAAATCACACGCACACACACACACACACACACGCACCACACACTTCCATTGGACCCTGTCCTCGATTTGGTGTCCCCTCCATTCCTGAGTCATGAGTCATACATCTCCAGCCAAAGTTCAGGTGCTGTGATGTGATTGGATGCCAGATTATTGCAAAAATCATCAACAATCTAGTAATAAAGTCCAAATTGTTTTAAGTGTCAATCCATAAATTAGAGGGGGTTTATTTCTAACCAGTTCAGAATCTTTTAATGACTAAAATACCCCGGGGGGCCCCTGAGCATCATAGGGGCCCTAAGCAGCTGCTCATGTCGGTTAATGCGTAGAGCCGACCATGGAAGTGTTTGTGAGTAGATGATCCATATCAGCTGGGTTTGAGAAATACATCTGTGAGGGGATGGCGATTGACAGTGTTGATGCCACACACACACACACACAAACTGAACACAAACCGCCAAGGGGGGGGGGGGGGGGGGGAATGTCCGGCAGTGCTGTGATAGCTGAGCGCTGCAGACAGTGAGGCGTCTGGGTAAAATATGAGCCCATGTGTCCCTTGATTACACCCAAGTGCGTGCACACACATACAAACACACACCTCTGCCAGTGGTAAGTGAGACGTCAGGGTCAGCAGAGGCAGATGATGACACTGTAGACATGTGGTGGAGGGTAAAGTGAATAGTGAGGCGAAACAGGCTATATTTCATGTGTTAGTCACAACCTATATGGGGAGCAGAGAGACAGGAGCCACATGCGGGTGGCAGGAGGATCGCTGCTATAAAGCCACCAAGCCTGGTTTAGATTAGCTTAGCTCACTAGTTGTCCTGTTCCATTACATACATACAGTTTGACGGTGTTATTGTATTGTTCCATGTCAGTTCACATCAGTTTGATACGTTCCAGTATTGTCAGTGTGTTTCTTGTTTGTTAGCTTTCTTATGATGATGGTTTACCACACTTACACAAATAAAGATAATTATTCCAAAGATATAAGACCAAATAAGCCAAAAGTTTATTTTTAGTTCATTTTTACTGTGCTGTAAAATGAACATCATCTTAAATTCATCAGGAGACGTAATGGTTCAGGTTTCTGTAGTCGGTAAGTGTGTTGAAATTGCTTTTGCCCCATCAGCTCGATCACAGGGACAGCTCATCCTTCAGCCCACATGTGCGTACAAAGCCAAGAGTAATTAGTAAGCCAGCGTAGAATGTCTTCATAAAAAATCTTCCAATTAAGTCCACACTTTGGTCTGGCAGGGGAGGATGAAGAACGACAAACACACAATGATGAATGAGAGCTGAACAGTAATTAATAAACATCAGAGCTCTGCAATCCATCGTTTGAGTGGCACGACATTAGTAGGAGGCATGTCAGTTAGAAACACACATCATCAAGCATCTGCAGTGTTGGTGAGCTGCAGCAGGAAGTGAAGTTCCTGCTGAAAGAGGTGAATACGTGGCCTGAAGTTTCTAAATTAAAGTTTCTAATAAATGACCCACTCACAGATCTAGGCGAACGCACAACTTCACCACAAACTACATCGTTAGGAAGAAATTTGGGCTAATAGTTTTTCAGTCTCCCTCTCTTCCTGTCCTCTGTCTCTCACACTCTCCAGGTGATTTATTCTCTGAACACTAAAAATGAGGAGCAGGAGGCGGCGCTGCAGGCCTTGAACCACGCCCACCACGAGGAGCTGCACCGCATCCTGGTGGAGACCTGTCATGACGGGGACAACTCAGCTCTGAGGACGCGCCTGCTAGACCTCCAGGACTCCCTCGATGAGCAGCAGAGAGTCGGAGCCCAGGTTGAGTGTGTGTGTGTGTGTGTGTGTGTGTGTGGGTGTGTGAGAATGAGAGAAGGCAATATGGGTGCACTCATAAAGGGAACCCTCCTGTCACGGGATAAGCTGACCTCATTCCGTGGCCGTGTTGTAATTGAATGTGTAAATTCCCACTGGGAGCTACAAATCAAAGCCGACCCTGATGTGACCTGCAACAGATAACATAATTCATATAGCCCCTTATTATACCCAGTCACAAAATATCATGCCTAATTTACAAGCGGTTCACTGCATTAGAGGCACTTCCTTTCTTTGAGTTCTTGGGGGAAAAAGCTGCATCTCAATAACAAAAGTGAGAATATTAATCTTAAGGCATTCATTTAAATCTGCCATTTGTATTTCTATTGTGTCCATGGACCATTTTCTGTTGTTTCCAAGCAGGCATATGCAGGTCACCTCAAGGCTTTGTTAAAAGAAAGAGATACACACACACATTTCAGCGAGTACATGCTCCCCTGACCCTCACCCTGTAACCATTACAGTGTGGGCTCTGTTGGAACTGCGTGCAAGTGCACACGACTGCGGCTGAGTTGGTTCTGCAGCGTTATCGAGCAGGGGTGCAACACTATCCTAGTGCATCTAGAAATGGGTCTGTAGCCTATGGAGCAGGAATACATTAGCAGTAAGTGGAGCTGTGGCAGAGTTCAGTTCTGGCCAATCACAGCTCCTCTCCCCTTTTAAAAGCAGGTGAAAGGGTCCTAATAGCGTGCAGACGTTCTCCTCAGGTCCCAAGGTACAAACACTGTGTCCTAAAATTGAATCGATCAAATAATGATTGAGGATACAATGAAATTCCATTTACCGTCTAGATGCAAACAGTGCAGCACTGCCGGCTGATCCTGTCCTGGTAGAGCAGAGAGGGATTCTGTGGTGCTTGAGAACCCGTGCACTAACTGAAGTGCACTAATGAACTGGTCTCTCTCTCTCTCTCTCTCTTAGCCACTTTCAAATGCAGCTGTAATATTTTTACAAATTTCAGCCTTGATTTTGTCGCTGACTCATTCAGAAATAGCTGATTTACCTTGGGGAGGCACAGATTTATACTCTTATAACCTGCAGTTGTTGAGTTATATCTAATATACCAATCGTAATCATTTTGATTTACCTTGGGGAGGCACAGATTTATACTCTTATAACCTGCAGTTGTTGAGTTATATCTAATATACTGTATATTTATGATGCTTTATATGAGTTGTGCTTTGGCAGTCAGTAAGTTGTCAGTCAGTAGTTATTCCCTAAAGTTAACCTTGTGTCTCCTTTGGTCTACTGAGTTACTAGATCTCACCTCTCCCAAAAGCCCTTTGGGATGAGATGGCACCAGATATTTTCAGTGTGAACTGTGTGAACCCAAAGCAGAAAGCAAAAGAGCGTCTAGAGATGAATACTGAACAGCGATGTGAGCGTGTGGTGTCTAATTAAGTCCCACTATTGCCTCCAGGTACAGGCCGACTTTGAGAGCTTTCGCCTCCAAACTGAGGAGAGGGAGCGTGGAGCTGAGCTGGAAATGAGAAAAGGGTTCGCGGAGAGGCTCCAGGCTGCGGAGGAAGAGCTCCTGGAGGCCAAGGTTCAGATCAGCACCGCCCAGGAGGAGAACCAGCGTCTGGGCAAAGAACTGGAGAAGGCCGGGGATCAGGTCCAGGAGCTGGATGCTAAATGTGAGGAGCTGCAGAAGGCCGCCAATGATGAGAAAGAGATGAAAGAAGAGCGAAGGAAGAAGGAGGAGGAAGACAAAAAGAAAGAGGAGGAGGACAGACAAACAGAAGAGCGGGAGGATTTGGAGAAAGTGAAAAAACTTTTAGAGGAGATAAACGCACTGAAGCAAGAGAAGGATCGAGCCGAGGAGGAGAAGAGGAGGGCAGTGAAGGAGGAGAGGGAGGGCTGGGAGGGAAAGGTGAGCGACCTGAGAGAGGAAAACCAGGGGATGAGGAAGAGGATGGAGGCAGAATGGCGTGAGGAGCGACAGCGTTGGGAGGAACGAGAGGAGGAGGAGAAGAAGGGCATGCACAGCGCTCTGAGGGAGAGGGTGAAGAGGGCAGAGGCAGAGGTGGAGAATCACCTGGAGAAGCTTTCAGAGAGCAAGAGAAGCACAGTCAAACTGCAAGAGAGAATACAGGTGAACACACACACACACACACACACACACACACACACACACACAGAACCAAATCACTCTTAGTCAAACTAGAATCCAATGTTCTACAAAGGGAGGTGAAAGGAAATTGAAATGTTGCAGCTTCCTGTCTCTGATGTATCTAATGATCATGTTGATGGCAAGAGAGAGAGGGAGCGAGAGAGAGAGAGGATCATTCTTGTACAACCACAGGCCACCGCCTCCCTGAGCACTATTCCCTTTGCCAACTGTCTGCTAATGAGTAGTTGGAGCAGCATAGATGGCTGCAGCACCACTATCACTGTCTGCGTACACGCATTAAGAAGCCCTATGAGAGCTGGCACAAAGCTGACATAAGCCCTCACAGCAGACCATTAAAGGCTCTCCCAGCCCGGCCTGATGGCTCCCTGACTCACCACATTTCACTCTACGTCTTCCCTTTTTTTTCTTCTTTACTTATCGCCTTACCTATATCTCTCTCCTGTTCTTTCTTTCCCTTCCCTTATCTGTGTCAAATTCCCTGTCGGTTCCTCTCTCGCCCTCATCTATCTCCCTCTTATTCCCTTGTGCGTTTGGCTAACCCACACTCCGCCTCTGCGTCGCCCCTCCTTCCTCGCGTGCCACCTCTTGCCAAACTCCCTCCGGGGCGCCCGTGCCTCCCTCCAGGACCTGGAGGAGGAGCTGGAGCTGGATCGGAGGCGTGTGTCGGAGGCAGAGGGCGTGGTTAAAAGGGCAGAGGAGGAGTTAGCGGTTGCCAAGGAGAGGCTGCTGCTGCAGGAGGATGAGTTGCAGAGCAGAGCAGGTAGTTGTTCAGTATGCTTCTCCTGTCTGTCCGCCTCACATGTCTGTCTGCTTGTTTGTCTCACCTAAAGAAAGATGGCGCTGGTTAAACTCAGCTGAGCTCAGTCACTTCAGTGCTTTTCCATTATTCACTCTGACTCAGCTTAATTAGGTTTTCTCCTCGTTCCATTATTATACTGAGAATGCAACAGACGCACATTATTCACCCTCGACAATGCAAAACAGTTTCATCAAAGTGTCATCATAGGCAGTCAGAGGGGCGAAACGCTGAGATGGATTGATCGCACGTGAATGAATGTGTTTTAATTTTCACTTCTGCTGTTAATCTACTCTGTTTATACATCAGTCAGTGCGTGGAGTTCATTCTGTGTATGTGTGTGTGTCTCAGCCGAATTGCTGAACAGGGGAGGCTGCGAGGTGTGTGTGTGTGCTGAGGTGGAGGAGCTGAGAGGCCATGTGGGCCGTCTGCAGAGCCGCAACAGAGAGCTGGAGCTACAGAGCAGCGGCAGGAACAACGACCACGCCCGGCAGATACGACAGGTAACACACCGCCTCAAATGCTTACAGACATGTGGGAGGCTGGAATGTGTACTGAACAATGTGTGTGTTTGTGTGTGTGTGTGTGTGTGTGTGTGTGTGTGTGCAGCATGCGGAGGCCCTGTCCAGTTTGCGCTCTGAGATGGTGAGAGCCCAGACGGAGGAGCTGCGCCGCATCCAAAAACACGCCGATGATGAGAGAGATAGACTGCACAAGCAGCTAGAGAAGGAGAGGGAGAGTCTGCAGAAGGAGCGAGAGCAGGAGAAGGAGCGCTTTGAGAAGGACAGGAACAGACTGCGGAAGGAGAGAGAGGAGGAGAAGGAGGTGCTGCACAAAGAAGTGGAAGAGGTCAGAGAGAGGCTGAGGAGAGAGAAGGACGATGAGGTGGAGCTGCTGCGCAAGGAAACGGAGGTAGATAGAGTCCGTGTTCGCTCGCAGATGGACAAGAACAAAGAGCAGGTAGAGGTGGAGAAGGCCAGTCTGCAGCAGAAGCTGGAGGAGGAGAAGAGGAGACTGGCAGAAAAGGCAGAAGAAGACAGGAAGCGGTTGAAGGAGCAGGTGCGGAAGGCGATCGAGGAGGTGATGAGGCGACACGCAGCAGAACTACAGAACGTCCAGGAAGCTCTGAGCTCTGAGAAGAAGACCAACCAGGAGGTCAGAATGCTTCCTTTAGGCTCCTCCCACTCACTGTCTGTAGAAACCAGCGCTTCACACAGTCTGTGTCTCAGGTGGTCCTGATTCATATCGTTATGGAAACAATATGTTATCTAAATGTATTATGAGGCTCTCTGTAACGCATGACTGCAATTGGTCAATAGCAGCGTAAATACTTTCACTGGATAATGGACCGTTCATCCAGGGAACTAAAGTGTTTGCTCCTTTGTGCCATCACGCTAAGAGTTTCCAGCAGCTAGCCAGCATTCCTAGCTAGGCGCAACCTAGCATTACAGCTACAAATTAGCATTATCTTCTTGTTGTTTCCTGACAAGTTGTATCAAGATTTGAACATGAAAAGCGACAACAACAGAGTAATGTATTCATTTAGAATTAATATAAAGTCTGAACTTGTACTGATGTATTTCTTTGGTATATGTAGCTGCATAA
This sequence comes from Genypterus blacodes, assembly GCF_046128005.1. Taxonomy (NCBI): domain Eukaryota; kingdom Metazoa; phylum Chordata; class Actinopteri; order Ophidiiformes; family Ophidiidae; genus Genypterus; species Genypterus blacodes. The sequence continues at coordinate 1,397,930 of NW_027467015.1, read as the reverse complement.
TTATTGTTTATAAACCATCCCATTGTGGCTAATTACCTAATAGGCTCAGTAGTAAGAAGAAGAATGTTGATGTCGCATCTATTTCGATGATGATGATGATGATGATGATGAATGTGCTTTGAAGGTCTGTGCACATTTGGATGAGGAGAGAAGAGCTGGTGAGGAGCTGGAGAGAGAAAGGGAGGGGCTTAGGACGAAGCTGAAAGATGCCACCAATGAGGTAAGAGGTCAAAATGCATTTTACTCACAAATGTTAGTACTGTATTAAATATTACACACAAATCTGTCCTCAGGTCTGCAGGCTGGAGTCTGTGCTCCATCAGCAAGACAAGAAAGACAAGGTGGCCTCCGACACCACGGCAACGTGTGGACCACAGTGCTGCCGTTTGGAGGACGACCTGCGTCAGACCCGCGGCCGACTGGCTCGGCTGAAGGAGGAGGCAGAGAGACAGAGGGACAGACAGCAGAGGGAGGTATCGTCGCTGCGGGCGGACAAACACAGGCTGGAGGAGAAGGTCCTGGAACAGAGCCGACTGAACACAGAGAGGAGCCTGCTAGAGCAGAGCCAGAGGCACACTGAGGACAAAATCAGGTAACACAGCTTGCCAGGACTGCTAAGACCTTAGAAACAAGTCTTTATTTGTCTTGTAATTCCTTTCTGTCCTCTTTGCTTCGAAGAACGTCTAAATTGAGGGTCAGATCGTTGTGGTTCTGGTCCTACAGTTCTGTTCGGTGTATTCATTCCAGATTTGTCAATTGGCAGCGCTTGGTTCCAAAGACAACACGACAACAAAGCGTGAGCAACGATTACAAACGTACATGTGATCCGTTCAGTAATCATCGGACCAGGGATGAAAATTAATTAAGCGGAATAAAAGCCGAATAAACATCACCGGACTCATTTCAACACGATATTGAAAGTGTCTGCAGTTAAACAGCGAGGCTCTCATCTCCGCTTGAGCCACAGAAAAGGGGAAAGACCGTGACTTTCTTCCCCCTTCTGTTGATGAAAGGCCGTATCATCTTCTTCATTATATACTAAATGTTGAAGCATGGCAAATGAATTTACTGCAGTAATTGGGTTAGAGACAGAAATCCCTGTTTATGTGCAGATCCTCCATCATTCTCTTGAATAGAAGATCTAATGCCTTTATGATCCACACACTTTTATTGCCATTTTATTGTTGGTACCAGTACAACACAATCCCTTTCTGAAACACAATGATACATTACACAGCCAGGAAACAATCCAGGACACAAGTCGCCTAGAGAACAGTTTGACTCTTCAAGCGTAAGCCAACAGTGCGAGCGCAGGTTAATTCTGCTGTGCGTCTGGTTGTGATGCGTTGCTGCAGGGCAGAGTGCGAGGATCGTCTCAGAGCAGAGTTCAGGATCGAGTTGAACGCCGCCGTTGCCGAGGGCGAGCAGAGATGGCAGAGCCAAGAGGAGGAGCTGCAGACTCAGCTGTCTGAGCTACAGGGTCAACTCGCCGACATGGAGACACAGGTGAACATGAGCAACCTCCATTCTCTATCCTGCTTCTCTGATTTTCACTTCAGGTATATAATCAGTCACACATCCCGGGCACATCCAGAGGTTAGACGTGGTTCTTGAGTGAAACTAGTGACAACCACTCATCTAAACAACTTGGACAAGCAGGTTCTTCATCTTCTTCACGCCGGACTCACTTCCAAACCTGCATGTTTAGGACCAGAGAGGATTCTGGTCCCTCTGCCGTGATCCATTAACTCTTCACATTCATGCCCCGTTAATTGAAAAGTGACAAATGCTCCAAAAGAAACAATTCAGCTCACTATTTGTTTGCAATGTCACTGCAGGCAGAGAAAAAAAAGGCGGGCTTGGGTGACGATACCCATGGCAACCCCGAAATTGACAGGCTGAGGAACGAGGTCCAAGAGACCAAGGAGATAAACAAGAAACTGCGGGAGCTGCTGCAAGTATGCGCACAAATATGCACATACACACACACTCACACACACACACGCACACACACACACTTCAAAAATCACAAATGTACTCTCTTTCAAAGGTGATGAATAATTTAGCTGCAGCGGAGCTCAGTGTGAGTGGAGAGGCAAAGCAATGTTACATTGTGAGTGTCTGTATGTATGCAACATATGCATGGCTATGTGCAGTATACCTGTGTCTTGTAATTATATGTGTCTGTAAACAACAAGTATGTGTGTACAAGTGAAACATGTGTGTTACTTGTGCGTTGGAGGAGCCTCAGACCCAGTGTGTACCGGAGGAGAGACACAATCACGCCATGGCTCTGCAGGCTGTGGAGAGACAAGCCAAGGAGGATCTGCTGTCTGAGAGGAACAGACTACAGACAATGCACCACCTGGAGCTAGGTAACACACACACACACACACACACGCGTAAACACAAGCACATGCACGCTTACAGAAACACACACGAGTAGATGTGCAGACAAATGCACACGCACACAAACACATGGCAGAATACACATCGAGATTACAAATTCAACAGTGAAGTTCCTATTACCATGGCTACACTTCACCATGGCAACAGCAGACGGGTACCTGTACCAGTGGGCAATATTGATTTTGTTTTCTGTAACATTTTCATATGGGTTTTGCCTCTGCGTGTGTGTGTGTGTGTGTGTGTGTGTGATCAGATAAGCAGCGTGCAGAGTTGACCCAGCAGCACACAGAGTGGAGCAGACAGATGACCCAGAGACACATGCAGCAAATTGAGGACCTACAGGCTCAGCTGCAGGCACACACACAGATGATGGCTTTGCAACAGGTGACACACACACACACACACACACACACATGTGGCGAGGCGGCGCTTGGCTACATTTTTAATGTCTGGTGACAGTTCATAAATCTTTCCGTAACATACAGGTCCCTCTGTGCCAGGCAGGGCTGTCAATCTGAGCTGTAAATCCTAATGTTATGCGTGTGTGAGAGAGAGAGAGAGAGAGAGAGAGAGAGAGAGAGAGAGAGAGAGAGAGAGATAGAGAGAGAGAGAGAGAGAGAGAGAGAGAGAGAGAGAGAGAGAGAGAGAGAGAGAGAGAGAGAGAGAGAGAGAGAGAGAGAGAGAGAGAGAGAGAGAGAGAGAGAGAGAGAGAGAGATGAGATGAGATGGGCGGTGGAGGTTATGTGCAGTCAAGTGTCCCTGTCGCTCTCTCTCTCTCTCCCTCTGTCTGTCTCTCTTCATCTTTCTGTCTCCCCCTCTGTCTCTGTCTGTCTGCTGTACCGTCACAGAGCTGGACTCTGATACTCTGTGTGCTAATTTTAGTACTGGATTTTAAAAAGTGCCCCCTTGTGTATAGATCTTGCCCTAACTTGCCTCAAATAAATGATTCTATTCCCTGTGTGTCAGTCAGAATGTTAACATGCACTGTAAAGCCTTAGATAGGATCATTTAGGTTTAAAATAAATATATATATACAAATAAAAAGAACAAAAACAAACAACTCACATGAGTCCTAGTTTGTGAGAGAGTTTATAGCAAAATGTGCAGACTAAAGCAACCTTTCTGTGGATGACGTATACTTACAGTGTGTGTTTTGTCTCTGTGTGTGTGTGTGTGTGTGTGTGTGTGTGTGTGTGTGTGTGTGTGTGTGTGTGTGTGTGTGTGTGTGCAGGATCTGAAGCAGCAGAACCAGCACCAGGTGTTTGAGCGACAGCTGGACGAGAGCCGCTGTGCCGTGCTGGAGCTGCAGAGGGAGAACACAGCGCTGAAGAAACAGTTAAAGGAGAAGTAAGCAAAAGCAACGGGGACACGGGGAAGGAAAAAGGAGGCATCTCACTTAAAGAGCACGTAAGACTTCTGTCCTCTGTTCCTTATTGTCTAGGTCGCAACTTGAGGGCCGCGAAGCTGAAGAGAAAGAGAAAGAGAAGGAGAAGGAGAAAGAGAAAGAGAAAGAGAAAGAGGAGGAAACTCAGGACATCAGTAAGAAGAGAGACGCCCTGCTGGAGGAAGAGGCACAGCGCCTCAAGGAGGAAGTGGAGAAGCTGAGAGTGGAGATGGAGAAGCTGGAGGAGTCGCAGAAACACTGGGAGGAGAAAAAGGAGGAGGAGGATGTGAAAGAAGAGGAGGAAGAGGAGGAGGAGGAGGACGAGGAGAAGAAGAAGGAGCGGGAGGAGGAGAAGAGGAAAGAGGAGGTGGAGGAGATCAGGAGAGAGCACAAGAGGGAATTGCAGAGTTTGGTGTCTGAGTACAGCAACGCTCAGACACACCTGCAGGCTCGCATCGTCGCCTTGGAGAACGAGTGAGAGACACACACACACGCACACACGCGCGCACACACACACACACACACACACACACACCTTGATGACAGCTCATGCATGGATGCAGCGAGTGTAAAATGAACTTGAATGAAAAAATGAACAGCTTGAAACTTCCTGAGTGAACATACAGAGACAAAAAAGTTAATGTGTGTGTTCGTGTTCGTGTGTGTGTGTTCGCATGTGTGTCCAGACTTCGTGAGCGGGAAGAGAGGTGCAGGAGGAGAGAGCCTCGTTGCGATGACCTGCAGCTGGGGAAACTCCAGGAGAGACTGACAGAGAGAGACCAGCTCATTAAACGATTAGTGGTGAGGATACACACTCCTAACTTAACACACACACACACACTGACTGTCACACGCTGTTTGTGACTTGTTTACCTCTTCTAAACACTTTAGATTCACAGCAGAAGTTTCTTAATTGGCATCCTGGCAGCCTGGCAGGGTGGGCAGCCAATGGAAACGTGTTTTTGTAGGAATCTTCACCTCAGCTGCACTCAGTGGATCAAAGGAGCTGACAGCAGCACCTGGCAGGAAGCTTTCACACTAACACACACCCAGCTCAGAAGATATCACCATTTCTTTGAAGATTACGGCCAAACTAAGTCGCTGGCGTTGTTCTATTTAGTTTTAAGATATTTATTGATCACTTCCTTGTGTCTGATGGAACAAATGGCCCAGATTAGGCTCAGAATGTTGCAAATGATGTGATCCAGTGAGATAGTTACAATGTTTCCTTTGCAAGCGTCCTGGGGTGCAAAGTTTGCCCTTTGCAACTCTGCATCGATTACCACAACAGAGATTATAATGATAAAGGAGCAACAGGCCGAGCTGCGGTGTTTAACCCATTTAATAGCTGAACTCTTGCTTCATTGCGAGCTCACTGGGGTGCGACGGCTGCCATTCACAACAACAACAACAGCCAAGGCTATCGATTACCACGCAACACATTATAGACATAAAAGCACAAAGACTGAGCGGTAGTATTTAAGCAAACGGCAGAACTCTTGTTTAGGCTTAACCTGCCGGAATTGATCTATGAGTGAATTCAACAAACTCATTATTCCCTTTAAAGAGAACAACTTATTCTCAAAATGGCTTCGATAAAAAACAAAGTAGAGCATTTAGAGGTTTTTTCCGAGCGTTGTGCCACGGCGGCCGAATGTTGTGACAATGTGGCAGAGTAGTGTGGACGCAGAGGCCAGGATGACATCGTGATGTTGATGCGATGATCTCATAGGTAGAGTTTGTAACAGGATGATGTTAAACAGCAGTGGAAGGCAGCTACAGATGACATCATATGCTGTGGGGAAGAGAAAGAAGGGAGAAGGGGGACACAAAGAGAAGATGTCCCACTCAAAGACTCGACCCATCCCAACAGTCACACAACCATACGTTCATACAACCCTGTCGTGGCTTTCCTGGGGTAAAAAATACAAAATAAAAGACTCCAGGTTTACTATGGAGCTGTTAAGTGAGGCCTCAATTGTGTTCTAACTCATAAAAAACAGTGTCAGTGACTTTGTTCGGACGTAATTCAAAATGAGTGGAATGTCGCTTTAAGCAAAACTGTGATATGAGCAGCCAAGCAGTGAGTGTGTGTGTGTGTGTTTGTGTGTAAATGAAGGATTTGGTGTCTTGTGCCAGATTGGTGTATCCACCGTCTGTGCAGCATGAGGCATCTTAGCAAACAAGTCCACCCTGCAGATACGACACCAATATAACACCAACTGTGAATGAGGCCAGTGAACATCCTTCCCTCCCTCCCTCTCTACTTCCCTCCCTCCTTTCCTCCTTCCCTCCAGGAGGAGAGGCATCAGCTGCAGCTCCACCCTCCTGTTGCCGGGGACAACAGCACCCTCAAGCTCCGTGACGGCAAGTCCCGCCCGGGGAGCGTCACGCCAACCATGAGGGTGAGTTTGTCTCTTTGTCTCGTCGTGTCCCGTGCGTAAAAAAGTCCGCGTCCAGCCGGAGCGTCTGGCCGGGCTGCAGGCAGCTTGTGTTTACGCAGCATGAGGAAGAACAAACACACACACCAGTCTGCTGTCAAGCTGCGCCTACTGTGTGCGATGGAACCATTTAAAGATGCAAGTTACAAACGCATTTAGATATGGAATTCATGTGTTTGAGCTTAGATTTTAAATGTATTTGTGTGAAGGAGACACTTCCTCTACAGATAAGAGTCCATTCATGAAAGAGAAAACAGGCCCAGCTGTGTGAATCACTATGTGGTGCCACTATGGAGCAAAGCCTCCACGGCCACACACACACACACACACGTGCTGTGGGACATTTACTCTGTCTGTGACCTTTAGACCTCTGATGTTTGTAATGTCAGGACATGTTGTGTCCTCCAGGTGGGACGCTGCCTAGGAAGCATGAAACTAGCAGTGTGATCTAAATGTATGATGACATCATGCAGGTGTTTTCTTTCAGCCTCAGTTCAACATGTAGATGTGCGTGTCTGTGCTGATGTTGTGTGTGTGTGTGTGTGTGTCTCTGACAGAGGAAGCGTGTGGAGGAGTCTCCTCCTCGCGTCACCAGCATACCCAACAGCGTCAGTGCTTTCGAGAGGAGCATCTTCCTCCCCCAGTCGTCGTCCTCCTCCTCCTCCTCTCCTTCCTCCTCCTCAGTCCATCAGCACTCCTCCTCCACCCTCCCCCACCAGTCCAGCCCTCACCCCCACACGTCCCCCCTCTACTCCTCCTCCTCTCTGCCACACAAGCACACGCCACACAAGCACACCTCCCTCTCCCTCAGCCAACATTCCTCGCCGTCCCTCTCTCGCTCCCCCCGATCCCGGACTTCCTGCATCCCTCCCACGCCGGCGCCCACCGCCCCGCTCCCCGTCTGCCCGTCGCCACAGACGGGCATCCGCTACGTCTCCCCGTCGTGCCAGGACCCACGAGCGCACACGCAGGCCCAATCAATCAGGTAGGAGCGGACTCTGAGTAAGAACCAGGGAGCACAGTGACGGGCGTGTTGTTGATTCTGTCCCCTGTGTGTGTGTGTGTCTCCGCAGGGGTCCGTACCTGGAGCCCAGGGGGACGGAGGGGCTGAAGCAGGAGTGGTTCACCAAATACTTCTCCTTCTGAACACACACACACTCACACATACATCCATACACTCTGCAAGCACATCTCTCCATATACACTTCACTGCTTCTTAATACGCATCAGTTTGCTTCCAACACACACACACACACACACACACACACACACACACACACACACACACACACACACACACACACACACACACACACACACACACACACACACACACACACACACACTCTTACACACACACACACGCACTCTTACACACACACAGATGAAAGCACATGGACAGACATACAGGGCTCATCACCAGCAAGGCCATCTCAAACATTGCCTCAGTGCTCAACCAAAAAGTGCTTCTCAAACACATGCCTGACCTCTTCTCTAACTGGAGGCCTGTAGGATCTTGTTTGGATACTTCTGGAACGTCTTCATACATTTTTACAAGCAGTCTTCCTCTCTTCCTTTTTTTTAAATGCCACTCTTCTAACTTCTCCCCTCTCTGATCTTCTTCATGGCATCGGGGGCAGACGCGTACCTTTTCCTGAGACATCTCCGAGTGTGAAGGCATTTAGCACAACAATCAAGATCCTCCTCAAACACACACACACACACACACACTCATCGTACCAAAATGAAGCTTGTCTCAATGCAAAAATGTATGATAATGGTAATGGTAAGATTGAATAAAATATTTTGTTTTTGTAAGTGCTTCTTTCTCTTCAGACGATGATGAAGATCCATCCTTCCTCTTCATCATCTCATCTCAGTGGATCCAGATGCCATTGAAGGTTTAATTACGTGTGTGTGTGTGTGTGTGTGTGTTTGTGTTTGTTTGTTTGTTGAGGAAGGACAGGTGGAGCGACACACACTGTGGCAGATTGCTTGGTTTTAATCAGCTGTTTAAAAAAAAGAATGTTGTAAATCTGTACAGGCGTAGACAAACTGCTCAAATACGCAATTATGAAAATGGTTCAAGTCTTTTTTTCAACACAGTTCTTCTTCACATACAGTATAGATACAGGAGAGAGAGGAAGCTCCGCCCACATCTCCTCTTCCTCCCCACGGCTTCCTCACAGTCCCGACGTGTTCGCCCCCCCCACCCCTTTGCTTCTTCTACTTAAACATGGGGCAGTTTCGCAGTGCCTCGGTGGCGGAGCCGTGCTGGAGGATGTTGTCATAGAAACGGGTGAGCTCCTCTCGCACGTCCTTGGCCGCCCTCCCTCCTTTCCCCCGGTACTTCATGGCCAGCAGCTTGGAGCACAGGTAGTGGAGCCACAGCACGTTGGAGTGAGGAGCGTAGCTGCTCCAGTCGTTACTGAGGACGAGAGAAACACAAGCATGGGCGCCATGGAAACGGTTGAGATTGTAAAGAAACATGGCCTACAGCACGAGGAAGGATCGGGGGTTTAGATCTGCTTGTCTGAAGAAACAACCGGTGAACTGATTTGATCAAAACATTGTTAACTGCCAGAAGGTGAAACTACAGGTACACACACACACACACACACACACAGACACACACTGACCCGTTCTCCTGTCTCATCAGTCTGTAGATATCAAACTGGTAGTCTCCCTGGCCCATGAAGAGCTCCTCGTCCCTGGAGATGTCACAGGACACCGTCAGACCGTCTGCAAAGAGCGGAAACAAACGCTTCGTCACGCTTCACACACACACAACTCAGTCAAGCCGCCGTGTGGCTGCATATGTTCTGTGGGTGAAATCTGTGGGAAACTGCTCGAGATGTGACAGCAGGCGGGGAGGAGGAGGAAGAGGAGGAGGAGGAGGAGGAGGAGGAGGGGGGGATAAGTTGAGAGATAAAGTCTGACCGATCTCCAGTCTGGAGAGGGAGTAGTCGATGATGCTGACATGCACCCCTTTGGTTTCCACACAGTGGGCCGCTCCGTTCAACAGGAAGCTCCCCTTCTTCTGCTTGGTGGCTCTGACCAGCACGTTGCCCCAGTGTAGGTCCCTACACACAACCAGAGACCAGCAACACAACTCACTCCACTGTGGCGTCTGTGCATGTGCAGTATGATCTGTGAGGTGTGAGGTGTGTGTGTACCTGTGTTCAAACTGCAGCTCCTGCTCAGCCACAGCCAGCGCAGCAGTGACTTGATGCAGGACGCTTTTTGCCACCAACAAGGACGACAGCTGGAAGACAGGAGGGGAGAAGGTTGATCGAGCCTCTGCAGGTTCAGAACGATCCAATAACAGATCTATAACTGATCAATAACTGATCACCCTCAGCTTCTCTGCTCTGTGGCTGATCTGTGTGAGTCTCTGCTGAGCCTCTGTGTTCTTACCGTTCCGTTGCTGTTCTCGAGGTCAACGCCCCCGAACTCAAACTCCAGGATGATGAAGACTTGTTCCTTTAGAAAGAAGTCTGAACACACACACACACACACACACACACACACACACACACACACACACACACACACACACACACACACACACACACACACACACACACACACACACACACACACACACACACACACACACACACACACACACACACGTCAGGTCAGAGCTCCACTCCAGAGAGAACATCGTCCCTCTTCCTCCTCCTCACTCGCTCACCTGGCCTGTCGTTCTCCGAGCCTTTCCTTTGGTCGAAGGCGTCCCAGGCCTGGAGGAAGGATGGAGGGTAGCCGCCTCGGACGCAGTGAAGGCTGTGAGGAGCGACAGAAGAACAATCAGGTCAGGACTGAGCGACACGCCGCCTGCTGAGGAGAGGAGAGCGGAGGGCGAAGGCAAAGGGCGAAGGCTTACTCGTTGAGGCCGATGAAGCCGTGGGTCTGGTTCTGCTGCTTCTCCTTCAGGCTGCTCAGCTCCCTGCCACAACGACACGCCGTCACCACAGAGACCACAAACTCAACACAACATAACACAAACACATTGTAACACAACCTGAGCAGTAGCTAGTCGACAGTAATGAGCTGTTTACTTTGAGATGATGATTTCGTGTAGAATCTCTCCAAAGGTCTTCTGCTCCTCTCCGTTCACCTGCTCGCTGCCCTCCACTGGGATCACCTGCCGGGTTACACACACACACACACGTCATTTATGCTCCTGTGGTGCGTCAGAAATACAGTTCACAAACACACACACACACACACACACACATACTTTGAGTGCGACAGTGTCTCCTGAGGCGTTGGTGGTGGAAAACACCTCTCCAAACGTTCCCTCCCCGATCTTCACACACTGCTTCATCCTCTGAGGGAGCACACACTCCTCCCAGGCCAGAGGAGCCTGCTGGCTGCACTCAGCGTACACTTTCTCTGCATCCGACAGGTCTGCATCCTCAAACACCACCTGAGAGGAAGGGAGGGAGGAGGGAGGAAGGAAGGATGAGATAAAGATGTACAACAGTGTGTTTGTGTGTGTGCGCGTGTGTGTGTGTACTGTACCCCTGATGCAGTGTTCAGCAGCTGGGACTGGAGGCGTTTGGGAAGCGGCGTCCGGAGTGGCGTGGTGAAGAGGTCCCAGCTCATGTCCGCCAGCGCTACCCTTCTGGGAGAGCCGGACACAGAGCGGCACACACTCCTGGGTGTGAGGAGCACTGAGAGGGGAGAGGGAGGGGGGGAGGGAGGGAGGGAGGGAGGGAGGGAGGGAGGGAGGGGGGAGAGAGAGTTAATGATTCAAACATCTGAAACTGAGGGAGGAAAAATATTACACTTGAGTGTGTGTGTGTTGTGTGTGTGTTGTGTGTGTGACCCGTACCTTTGCGGTGAACAGAGAGCGCGGCCTTGAGGCGGCTCCACGTGTGTGTGTTGGGTGTGAGCTCCAGCAGCAGGCAGGAGAGGTCGAGTCGCCCGGCCCTCACAGGGCTGGACAGGTCCGAGCTCGGCCCGGAGAACTGACGGGACAAACGGGATGGAGGATGAGTTTAACCCTACAGCGCCCCCCTGTGGCCAGTGTGTGTGTGTGTGTGTGTGTGTGTGTGTGTGTGTGTGTCTCCTCACCTTTGCTCTCTTGTGTTGTGTTGGGATCAGGGCGTTGATGCTGCAGTCCACAGCGTCGCTCGCCGGTGCGGCTCTGCCCGGGAACGCGAGCGTGCTGGCGTTGGCTCTGCCGTGTTTCCAGCGACTCACGCTCAGGCCGCTCACACACACCTTCCTGGCGGTGGACGACCGGTCGGCGGACGCGCTCCTCCTCTTCTTCTCTTTAGGAGGCAGAGGCTTGTTTCTCTTGGGCTGATTGTCCCCAGAGTTCTCCGTGTCAGAGCTCAGCAGGCGGCTCTTCTTTCCGTCGGCTCTGCGTGAAGAAGCGCGTCTCCTCTTCTGCGTTTTCACCGGCGGGTCATCTCTTGGCTTCCACTGCGCTGGTGAAAGTCTCTTCACCACCACAGTGCATTTGGCGGTGAGACAGTTCTCCCTCAGCGTCTCTGCGACTGCGTCCGTCCTCTCATCAGGTGCCAGGGCTGCACGGTGTCCAGCAGGGCCGGCCGTCCCTCTCTGCTCCGTCCCTGTAGACTTCTGACCTTCGACCCCGGCCGAACCCGAGCATAGCTTCTGCTGTGTGAAGGCTCTGAGCTGTGACAGAGGAAGCCTCCTGAGAGCCACGGTGCAGCTCCTCACAGCAGGGGCCTCCTTCGTCGGCACCGTGAGCTCTTCAGGGCCCGGGTCAGGGAGGCGGCTGTTGATCGCGGCGGACGGTGAGTCGCTGAGGAAACAGACGCTGCTGTCTGCATGATGAGTCGAGTCAATAGTGATGACTGAGGCCGAGTGGTCACTGCAGAGGGGCGGGGCCGGTGAGGGGTGTGTGTTCTGAGCCTCAGGTGATGAAGGTGTGTGGTTGGTGGACTGCAGAGGACTGTCTGCTTCATTGCACGTCACAGATAGATGCATGTTAAGCGACGGCTCTGTGAACTCTAAGCGCTCTTTGATCCGCCCGCCTGCGTGTTCGTCGGCTGAGCCCGAGTTCTCCAAACAGGAGGAGTAGGGGGTTTGGTCGGAGAGCTGAGACAGAAGGGTGTCGGCTCTCTGTAGCTGCACAGGGCAGCTCCGGGTCAGACGCTCCTCCTGAGTCTCGGTCAGCCACTCTGACCCTCCGGACGCCGACATGAACTGGCTGCTGCCATCAGAGTCGATAGAGAGCACAGACGGCTGCCGGACACACACAGATGCGTCCTCGTGTCGGCTCTCTGCGGTCTCACTCCGGCTTCTGTGGCCCTCGCTACTGCAACTTCTGTTATTACCGCTCATTGGTTTCACAAAGACATGATCTTCACTGTGACCTGCCTGCTTTCCCCCGGAGCTCAGGCCCACAGGCGAGGGAGAAGGGGAGGTGGACGCTTGGCCAGGAGAATCCAGATCTTCATGAAAAGTCTTGGGTGGGGCGATGCAGCTTACTGAGATGGACTGAGAGGTGGAGAGCTGATGAGTGATGGAAGAGTGTTTTAGTGAGGGTGTGGAGCAGAACAGAGGCTTCCTGGAGCAGAGGCTTTGCTCTGCAGATTCATTGAGGAGAATCTCTCTGAAGGGTTTGGCGAAGCTGACGGCTTCTGGACAAGCATCCACAGAGTTCTCTGCACTGGAGAGCTTCAGTGCTGAGAGGTTCTTCCTCCTGGCAGGGCGAGCAGCAGCTGTGCTACGGATAAAATCATCTGAAGAATTGCAAACATCAGCGGCTTGAGGATGTTTGGGTTTGGAGGCGACGGGTCGTCTGCGGCGAGTGACAAAGCGTCCCACAGAAGGAACGTTACCACTGACAACGACAAAGAGACAGAAGACAGATGAGGGTTACACAGTGGGTCAGAACACACAGGGTCAGGTTTACTATTTATGATTGAACAAAATGTTATACAGCACACATTTCATCTCTCCAGATGTTGAGTCCACACACACACACACACACGCGCGCACACACACCTGGCCGCTGTGCTCCTCTCAGCGGGGCCTGTGCTGATGTTCTCCTCATCGCTGTCTTTGTCCACCAGACACGCCAAAGCTTTAGTCTTGGCTCGACGCACCGCCCGAACATTCGTCACCTTCTTTCTAATACTACAATAACAATAAACAAGGGTCATGACAGGAAAGAGAACAGAACACAGTCTATAAACTAACGGAAAGGGAAGGAAGCAGCAGAGAGAGAAGAGAGCCCTCCTCCCGGCCGCTGGAGGGCCATGGTTCCCCTTAACTCACCTGACTTTGGAGCGTTTCGGAGGCTCAAACACGGACACGTCAGAGGCGGAGGACGCGCTGCTTTCGAAGGCCTTCTTGCGGTTGTCCGGTGGTATCCAGGCGGAGAGTTTCCGCTTCTGCTTGCCGTAGGTCTTCATAAACAACGGCTTGGCCGGCTTCATGTCTGACATCGACGCCACCGTCGTGACCGTGAAAACAAACGCGGCTCAAACCAGAAAAGGTCGCTTTTAGATGGGTTGAGTACTCGGATATGCAGCTAAAGTTAGCAACACTAGAGTTTGGCTAACTGGTAGGTTTGTACACACCTCGAGGAGTTTTATCGGATTTTACGATCGATCATAATCGATAGACAAACTTACTAAAATGGATTGACATGGCTGCTTGATCGAAGTCATATCTTTATCTGCTCGTCCCTGTGCTTTCAGTCTGTCAGTTCATTCTTCCAGCTCGGCTTCTTCGGCCCGCTTCGCGTTCAAACTGCAGCGCACAGATGATTGGTCAACAATCCGGGAAGGCGGAACTCGTGACAGGTAGGTGACGTCACAGCGACACCTGGCGGATTGGAGTTAATACAACAGTCGAGAAAAGGAACGATCCACGTGTTTAGGAATCGGTGTTGTTTGAGTTGAACCCCATTTTAATTTAATAACCTGCAGTGTTTTTCATAACAAACGATCCCTTAACTTTGATATTTGTTTTATTACTCAAGCTATCGTCCCCATGTTGGTCAAACCTGTTCATGTTTGAGAGAAGCACTCGTGTTGATTTGTTTATCCCCTCTTAAATGTGTGCAGTGCTCTCACTTAACAGTCATCTCACACTGAAATGAATTGATGGGTATTCTCTGATTAGAACCATCTAAGACTACTTATGTATATCGACTACTTTAATATCCTTATCCCCCATTTGCCAAAGTGAAAAAAGAAAAAAATAGAAAAGGAGGAAAAACACTAAAAGTAAATTTACATCTGGTATTTAGTTTAATGTAATGGCTCTCCTTGTTTGCTTTTCCGTCTGAGGGCTGGTAGTAAAAACGGTTACTATTCAAGAATTACTTCCTAAATAAGTAAGTGACTGTTGAGTGTGCTTCATCTTCTTATATTGCCAGTGATGTGATAAAAATAAACACAGACAGCACATGGGAGGTGTGATTTGTAGCACTTCTGTGTCACGGTCAGACCACCAACTAGGAAACCTCCCAGGACCTCTGACACAATTTGAACACTGATTTTAGCTGAGGTATTTAAAGAAATTCTAACCCCTTCATTTTAAGAATTTTAACATTGTAGAGATTCGAGATAATGTGTCCTTGCACTTGATGACACACCATTTATTAGACCTGGATATTCTTATTTTATTCCTTCCAGTCTAAAGCCTAAATAGAAGGGTTGTTTACCTCATTCAGTTTTGTTTGCTCTTCTGTACTTGATGTGTCTTGTTGGCAGCGGTTTTATGTAATCGATGTATAAAAACAAACTGCATTCAGGATACGAATATAGTTGAAGTTGAATTCAACAAATCAGCTTGATGTTGTGGGTGTGAATTTACAATGAAACGACTGAAGGGAGAACAAGAGGAGAGAGCCAACAGTGTGAAAACAGTACAAAGTTCAAGTTAAAAATAGCAGCCTCTGTTTGCATGGGACGTTTATGCTCATGAAGTCGCTGTTTGTTTTCTTTCTCAGTCGTTTCTCAGTTTTGTTTTGCCCACAGTAAATCTGAACAAATGCCTCTTTCATATCCCCACCTCAAGCTGCAATATCAAATACAACCACGTGGGGGCGATATACACTGATTCACCAAACATTAACCAGAACAATGTGTCTGACTGATGATCACATATGTAACACTGATTTAGATACATATAAAACGTCATTTTGTTTCTACAGACTTCAAAGCTGCACTGATTGATGAAAGTGGGATCCTCCATTGTATTTCATTTGTTTTATTATTATAGAATAGAATATAATAGAATAGCGTTTATTGTCATTGTACATGATAATACAACGAAATGCATTTGTGCTGTGCCTGAATCTTTGAACAGTGATAAATAAACAGCAATAAACTATATACAAACAATAGTTATTATTAAAAACAGGAGGACATTTACACTGTCAACATATTTAAACCCTCGATTTTCGTGTTTTGCAGCTAATTGTCAAATAAAACATAATCAGAAAATATTAATAAAAAGTTGTTTATCAGTTTGGCATTAATAACCGGACCCAAACACGTCATTCAACCTGCGCTTCCTTGCAAATCAGAATAAGAATCAGAATCAGAATCACTTTATTTGCCAATTAAGTTTGCACTTAAGAGGAATTTGCTGTGGTTCTGGGTGCAACGTATAACATATAGAAAAAGACAACAGAAGACAACATATAAAACAACATAAAAGAACATGTACAAACAGCAGCTTGGTGAAAACTTAAATTAAAAACACACTAAATTAAATAAGTTAACTGAATGAGTGCTGATGAATAAGGTGTTAAAAAACGTGCAGGGGATTATTGTAATAAATTAACTTAAGACTACTGTTAAATAAAGAGAATGTGCAGGGGTTTGTTATGAGTCAGTGGAAGACCCGGGCCTTGTTGAAAAGGCCCACTGCCGAGGGGAAGAAACTCGATTTGTGGCGTGAGGTTTTGGTCCTGATGGACCTCAGCCTCCTGCCAGAGGGGAAAATGAGGGGAAAATGCAAAATTATTATATTATAAAATGCAATAATTAATATAAAAAATAATATAAAATTATTATAAAATTATTATAAAATGCAAAAGTATTCACTGACATTGTTGTAAAGCTACTCACAACAATGTCAGTGAAGTATACGCAACATTTTCTGAGCGGCGCAGGCAGCGAAAGGGGCCGTGTCTGCTTCCGGAGCAGCAGGTTCCCCCTGCCGGACACCAGCGGCACCGGGGAGGGAGGAGAGAAGAGAGAGAGCAACCCGGAGGAAGCCGAGGGAGGAGGAGGAGAAGCAGCAGCAACGCGGAGAGGCAAGGAGGACGCCAACACGCAGGGAGCGAGGTGAGCCAGACAGCGAGTGAGTGAGTGAGAGAGCCGCTGCACGCCGACGGCTCGCGCTTGAACACGAGGGGGAAGGGAGCGGTGGCGCATTCACGGTCCGTCCTTTGGCCATTAGATGAGCGATAATGTGAGTGAAGTTTCCATGTTGTTCTGCATTGGTGTGTGAGGGCCCAGCTGTGTCTCGGCGGTGGGGGAGAGGAGACGGGCAGGCTGCTGCGGCGGCAGATGAAGGGGCATTCCTCGGAGCCCAAACAGGCCCGTTTTCTGTCTTTATTGTTGGTTATTTTATTACAAGTGAGCGCTGTTTTACCGTCGTGCCCAGTTAAATGTAAGGGACCCGAGACAAGCGTTGTGTGTTTGCTCCTTTTTCGCCGTTGACTAGCAATCTGCCTGAACGCTACTACACTGCTCACTGGTTTAAAGGGGGAAACTGTGAGATGGTTTGTAACACCGCCGTGTAAATAACACTCATAAACATTTCCAAGACGTTTACAGCTAAAGATGTCTTCATCCTGAGGGTTTATGTGGCGGTTAAAGGGAACGCTGGTACGCTAGGACCACCAGCAGATTCGCTCACAAGTTCAACCAACCAGGAGAACAAACAAACAACACTTTCAGTTATGGTTCACACGTTAAAACGCATTTTTTTTGCATAAAAATCAGAGTCAGTTTGATGTTTCTAACTGCGCTATTAACTGTGAAATGACGTCAGTATGTTGAAATGTCTTAAAGTAAGCAGGGTTGACCCAGCATCTCCATCACTGTGTGTGTGTGTGTGTGTGAGCTGATATATTAACACTTAATACTGAACTAAATGCGTCAATCACATACTTGCAGTGTCATTTGAGTGTTTACATACCTACACACTCCTCAGCTTCAAAGTCAGCTTTTGTGCAAAGAATTATGAAAGCACTTCATCCAGTACTGTATTGTCCCATGTATTTGAAAGCAGCACATTCAATACAGTGGAAAAGTTCAGCTCTTTTGTTGAACACATGAAGTGTCCAGTCCACTCAATGAATACACGATCAATAGATTGGCAATAGAATACAAAGCAAACGCAGTGTACAGCAACAGTTGTAAGTGTTAGAGTCTATTGATCCATATAGTGCTATTACCTATTGGTTATCTATTATTCATACTTCTATCTAACATTTTTTTGTACACCAGTTGTTCTTATATGACTGTAAAAAACAAATAAGATGCTGCTGTCTTGTGGCTCTGTCCTCTGTCCTCTGTCCTCTGTCTTGTGCTGTGTTTCTGTCTTCAGCTACAGTTAAAGTAATAAAAGGCTGCATTGTGAAACAAACAAACAGCAGGGTATTCTGTTGACTTGCACACATTCCTTGGACTAGTCTCAGGTTCTAGGCTCTGTAGGCCCTGGGGGGTGAGACGTGAGGTCTGTGCTGGTGTGTGGCGCTGGCTGGAGAGGACCGACTAATTGTTCCCAGCCTGTTCTGGTAATTTGTGCCAGGCCTGTCAGATAATAAGCTTGTTTGTTTTACACAAAACGTGGAGCCAGTCAAATTGCTTATTTATGTTCGGTGATTTAAAGAACGTAAGGAATGATTGCCGTGAATGACTTTCTTGTTTTTTTCCTCTCCTTGGAAGTGGAACGGGCAGAGATCAGAGATCAGATATCATAATTGAGGGTTAAGAGGGAGAAAGAGACTTGCTCTCACATTCCTTTTAACTTTGCCTTTGAAAACACTTCAGGTGACGACGGCTGCTTAAGGTTAACTAGGGCTGCTGGTGTGCAGCAAGAGTGGTTGAGCTGAGAGCAGACTGTGCAGGAGCAGGATGTGTGTGTCTCTGTGGCTGATGGGACGCTGAAGTTGTTGACAATAACATCTATTACCAAAGGACCTGCCTGCTGTTTCTGGATTGTCCCGTTGAGGTTTCTTCCTCCCCCTTTCCTTCTCTCCCTTCCCGTCTGCTCTTGGCGACACGTCGGCCCTGGGATGCATTTTTCCATCACGTTTTTCCACGGCGCGTGCACTTCTTCTTCTTCTTTGTCATCCACATTTTTAAAGACGTACGCACGCTCACAAAGCATGCTCGTCCTGCAGGGGCAAAGAAATCCTGATGGAGGAAGAGTCACTGTCTAAATGTAAACCACCTAGGCTTTATAGAGTTTACGCTGTGGCGTCGGCTTGGGGAGATTACCAGCTCAGACCACAAGAATGAATGTGTCAGTGACTGTGCCACCGTAGAAATGGTGCACTGTCATCCTCCCTCGCTCTCTGACACCCCCTCCTCCTCCCCTCCTCTCCTCCTCCTCCCCTCCTCCTCTCCTCCTCCTCCCCTCCTCCCCCCTCCTCATCTGCACAGTACAGTCCTTTGCCCTGTTGGCTAGACCTCGGCTTGCAGTGTGTGTGTGTGTGTGTTTATATGTAAGGTGTGTGTGTGTCTGCGTGACAGAGTGATGTCATCTCTAATAGCTGGAGGGCCGTGGGGCAGTGAAGTGGGTTCACACTCTGCCCCTCTCCCTCTTCCTCTTCAGGAGTTGCTGAGTGTGGAAAAAGTGACTGGAAAGTTTATGGGCTGAGTTTTGGGCCAAGTGCTGCAGAATGTTCTTGTGCGCTTGTGTGCGTGTGTGTTTGTTTTGCTCTGACAGTATGGAAGTGCTTTGGTATTGCGGTGCTCTGGCTGTCGTTGTTATGGCCTCTCTCTCGTAGTTAGGGAGAGTTATCACGGCTCTGAGAGGCGATACAGTCGGTAAGAGGGACACTTAGATATACTTACACCACACACACACTGAGTAATACAGCAATTCAGCAGTGTAGCCTGTCACCTTATCAAGCTGAAAACATGTTACACACTCAAAATACCCTGTGTGTGTGTGTGTGTGTGTGTGTGTGTGTGTGTGTGTGTGTGTGTGTGTGTGTGTGTGTGTGTGTGTGTGTGTGTGTGTGTGTGTGTGTGTGTGTGTGTGTGTGTGTGTGTGTGTGTGTGTGTGTGTGTGTGTGTGTGTGTGTCGGCGTGTCGGCTCGCATGCCTTGCAGCACCAACCTGTTAGTCTGTGTGTGGTCAGGATCACGGGCAACAGCTGATGAGAAAGGATGATGAAAGTGCGTGCTCATGCTTGTGTGTGTCTGTGCTTGTTTGTGTGTGAGCAATCAGATAAGGAGTAGGGAGATCTGTTATCGCCACCCTGCTTCCCCTGTGAAACAATACCACTGGCTCGCCCTTGACCAAACAAGTGTGTGTGTTTGTGTTGGCATGTGCACATTTGTGTTTGTGTGTGTGTGTGGAATCTCCCCAGATTGCACAGCTGAATGTTGAAGTAAAGACAGGAGTAGATTCAGCCCAGGCTATGGAGTTGGCACGGTGACCACATTAGTGTGTTGTGGTGGATGCGATGTGTGTGTGTGTCAGTGTGTGTGTGTTCAATCTTCATCTCTCTTCCTCACTTTGTCTCTGGGCCCCCTATCGATGCCCCTCAATAGGATTACTGTGCCCACAGTGAGGCCTGTTGTTGCAGGGAGCAGAGAGCCGTGAGGTGTGTTTGAACAGAGAAGGAGCGCACAGAGGCCCTGTTCATCCTGCAGGGTGTGAAACTCAACCATACAGCCTCTCCCTCTCTCTCTCTCTCTCTAGCTCTCTTACTCTCTCTCTATCTCTGTCTCTCCATCTCTCCATCTCTCCATCTCTCCATTCTCTCAGCTTTTCACCCACACATCCATTCCTTCATTTCCCTCTTTTTGTTCAGTATTTCTTGGCGCCTTTGTCTTTCTTTCTGTGCGTGTGTGTGTGTGTGCGTGTGCGTGTGAGTGTGTGCGTGAGGTGCTGGCCGTGTTATGTGTCAGCTTCTGGCAGCAGTCACTGATAGGCTGTCTCCAAGCTGTCAGGCCTGCATTTTGATCAGGTCGTCAGTATGCCTGTTATTCTGCTCGGCGAATTACCTGAGGAGTTTTACATTTACAACAGTGCACACACACACACACACACACACACACACACACACACACACACACACACACACACACACACACACACACACACACACACACACACACACACACACACACACACACACACACCTTCCATCTTTTGTTTATATATTTCTGTTCCTTTTCCACATGACTGAACATTTACACACATGCCCCCATCAAAGTCAGTTCCGCTGCATAAGGCTTTTCCACCTCTCACCATGACCACCATCTCTCTCTCTCTCCCTCTCTCCCTCTCTCCCCCCCTCCCTCTCTCCCTCTGACTTTCAAACCCATAGTCATACTCTATGAAGGCCGGGCCGTGATGAAAGAGGCTGTAAAGGCCAGAGCCCCAGGTGCCTCAGTAAATTGGCCTACAACAGCAAGTTTTCTGCTGCGTTATCTCAAAACAAGCATCGACTCTGTGCGCCGGCCGCAAGCAGCTGCGCTCCTCGCGTTCTCCCTCATCGCAGCGTTTGTCAGGGACCTCCTAATAGGCTAATAACTCTAATGCACAAGGAATATGCAGGAACAAGGAGCCAGGATCTATTAGGACAGACGGAGTGATATATTCAGAGCGCACTGATCATTTAAAAGTGCAGCATGCTATTAGAACCGTCTCGCACACGGTTACTGTAATGCTAGCAGGGTTTAGCCTCCAGCACTTTAGTGTCTGGCAGATGTAATGTATCTACACGGGCTCCTGACGCCTTGTACTTCTGTCAAGGCCAAACTAACTTAAGACAGAATGTGGTTGGTCTAATCATTCGCTGGACTGTAAGAGAAAGACGTGACTAGACAAGATTCATGGAACAGATTTGACTTTTGAAGATATTGACAATATTATATAGAAACAAGCGCATTGTCTCCCTCACAACGTTAAGGAATCATTTAAACAAATTTCCCCATCTTACCCCTGGATCCTTATCTGCATCAAGATGTCACAAGTTCTACAAGTTCTTTCCGTGCCAAAATGGCTTTGGAGTTTGCATGAACCCACATTGTGCCAACATGTGAAGTAAACCCTGATAAGTGTCATCGTAGGCGGTGGTAAGTGGATTGAACTGGCATGATTAAAAAGCGTAAACAACAGCGAGTCGTGCATACTGTCGAGATAAGGACTTTGATATGTCGCTGAAATCAAAACAATGATAACAATTTAACATAACCGGCGACTGTAATCTCAAAGAAACTGCAGGTGCTAGCCGTAAGGTCTAATAGGGGTCGGATACTCTTCTTCTTCTAGAACGTTCCGTCACAAATGTTAACTCTGGGTCGTGGTTCATCATATCTCACTTTTACGGCCATTTTACTTGCATACATATACGTCTGAAACTGATAGGACTTTCTGGCGTTGGAGTGTTCCTATCTTAGACACGGCGTTCCTCTTTAGTTAAGTCAATATTATGGATGACTGTCAAGATAACATATTCATAATTATGTGTATGCTGAGTCCCGTGTCATTCCCAGGCTCAGCACAAGGGCCTGAGAACTTCCCCACTCCCTTCCCCTTTTCCCGTTGGGAGCGAGACATTCCTGTCCCGTGATTGCGCAGGATGACAGGTGCTAGGAATGTTGAAAGCAGGATCCCAGTCATTGTTACCGGAACGCTTGCGTCAATGCGTCACGCCCGTGTCATTTCCTTTTGGGGTAAAGTCACAAGTTGAGACGTGCGGTTTGGGTTTGATGCTGTGCCAAGCCTTGTCTTGAAATGTGTTTGTTTTTTCGAGTTGTTCCCTAGCTCGTACAGTTTCACAGACTATTGAATTTGATTGAGCTGTGCTAACTTTGATGAACCGCACGGTGTTTGAATTTGCCTTTCGGCTTTGCACCACCTTGGCAAAGCAGGTGGAGAGACGAGCTTGGCCCCGGTGTGTGTTCGCTCTGATCAGCTGCGGTGCAGTGCGACCGCGACCATGTCTTGGGCGACGGAGGGCTTGACAGACGGAGAGAGAAAGTGTGACATTGTGAGAGAAAGAGAGAGAGAAGCGACAAGCAGGGAGGGAGGAGCCGATTTAAAGTATTGGTGAGAGAGAAGAAGAGAGGGAGCGAGGATTGCAGTGGTGTGTGTGTGTGTGTGTGTGTGTGTGTGTGTGTGTGTGTGTGTGTGTGTGTGTGTGTGTGTGTGTGTGTGTGTGTGTGTGTGTGTGTGTGTGTGTGTGTGTGTGTGTGTGTGTGTGTGTGTGTGTGTGTGTGTGTGTGTGTGTGTGTGTGTGTGTGTGTGTGTGTGTGTGTGGTTCCTCTGGCAGAGATGGGACATTCCTTTTCTGATGAGTCACCCTCTCTGATCCCCACTTTCTCTCCCTCTCCCTCTCTCTCTCTCCCTCTCTCTCTCTGTCCTGACGTCCCCCGTTACTCTGGCGCTCTGTTCCCTCGTCTCTCATTTTGTCTGCCTTTTTTTCCCCTCTCTCTCGCTCTCGCTCTCGCTCTCCTCTCTCTCTCTCTCTCTCTCTCTCTCTCTTCTCTCTCTCTCTCTCTCTCTCTCTCTCTCTCTCTCTCTCTCTCTCTCTCTCTCTCTCTCTCTCTCTCTCTCTCTCTCTCTTTTACATAATCGTTTCTGTTTTTTGTTTTGACAAATCACAACTTCCAGCCAATGGGACGAGAGCAGGCTGGGACCGATTTGGTTTTGTGACATCACCACAGGATAGCTCTCGCTGATGAAATGTGAGATAAGGAGGCCACGTTCACACACATGCACACACACACACATGCGCATACATACACACACATGAGGTGCTGCGTACGTGTCTAGACTCCCTTGTCCTCTCGGATGTCCTGCCACATCTCTGCTATATATAGGTTAGCTAGTCCCTCCGCTGCCTCTGCCCTCACCTTTGGTTTGACAAACTGTGTGTGTGTGTGTGTGTAAATGTGCATGTGTGACTGCCTGTGTGTTTTTTCACTGAGAGAGGAAGAGCTTTTTTTAGTTTTTGTGCAATTCTCTGTTAGAACATTCTTCTGTAGTGTCTGGAGTCGTATGTAGACTTATTGGTATGCAGCCTGAATCTGAGAGGAAGACGGATCCAAACCTATGGGGTCCCAGTGGATCCAAAGAGAAGGGAAGAAGCGTGTGTGTGTGAGTGGGTGAGGCTGCACACGAATGTGAAACGCTATATCGGCTGCTGTGTTCTCATTACCGAGACGCTGCTGGCTACACAACCTGTGTGTGTGTGTGTGTGTGTGTGTGTGTGTGTGTGTGTGTGTGTGTGTGTGTGTGTGTGTGTGTGTGTGTGTGTGTGTGTGTGTGTGTGTGTGTGTGTGTGTGTGTGTGTGTGTGTGTGTGTGTGTGTGTGTGTGTGTGTGTGTGTGTGTGTGTGTGTGCCACAGGCTCAAAGAGCTGGAATGAGACCTCCCTTTCATGTGTTTTGCTTGGTGTCAGTGTACGTAGTGTACTTTTTTCTCCCAGCCCCTCGACCTCCCCTCACCCACAGGAAGAGGGGGGGAGCAGGGAGAGAGAGAGAGATTGAGAGAGAGAGGTGGGCTGTCTGGGATAAGGGGGAGGGGTTACACTCTTTCCCAAGTTTCCCCAATCCAGGAAGTCGTCCCTCTGCCTCCGTGTTGCCTTCCTCTTTCCACGTCACAGAGCTTCAGGGTCTGTGAATGAGCGCGGGATTATGAAACCCCCTCAACCCCCCTCAGCCACCACGGGTAGTGTTTTGGAATTTGTCACCGGCCGCTAACGATTCACCAGAGCCACACTAGAGCCGCTCTCCCTTCTACTGAGTAACTCTAGGAAGGGTTGAGATCCATGTAGGTAACTGAGTCACTTTAGTTTAAGGTGAAGTCAAAATGTCACAAACCCCTGTTGTGTGATCTACACACACGCCCCACTAATGAAGCATTCACTGTAACATTGAGGGTCATGGAGGAGACGGAACATTGCGATCGCTCAAGAGTTTGCGTCTGGCCAACATTTCTCCACATCTCCATCTGCTTTCCTACTCCTGGAGGTTGGATTAGCGCGTCGAAGCAAAGACCTTAACGGGGGATGAAGGGCTAGGTAACCAGGTCAGTGAAAGAAAAAGGTTACTGCTGAAAGTGAGGAACAAGGAGGTTACTGAAGTGCACACACACACACACTGATTTACTGTTTGCTCGCTCCGCACCTCCATTCTTGTTTTCTATGGCCTCTGGTTATTGTTAGACTGAGTTTGCTCAGGACCGACGGAGAATGAAACGTGTGCACACATGTACTCACAAATGGTCATCATTCACTTCAATTCTTGAGTTGTGTGTGTGTGTGTGTGTGTCCTTTTGTTGCCCAATTAGAGGTTTTTGCCTCCTAGTCGCCCCGACTCATCCATCCCCCCCAGAAGAGAGAGAGAGACATGCCTGAGATTCTTTGGCACACCCTGAAAATTCCTCAGTTGCTTTCCTTTCTCCTGTGGTCACTTTTGTCCGTCGCCCTCCCGCCCGTGAAAACCACATGAGCGGAAAATGATAGCGTTTATGAAATACAGCACGTCGAGGCGTTCATACTTTCACACACACACACACACACACACACACACACACTCACACACACACACTGAGGCTCAGCAGATCTTGGAATGCACTTTCAACTGTACAAGTGGAATTACAGTGTATAGCTGGAGCTTTTTCTGTCTGTCCTTCACACTCGCAGTGCACTGCTGCTGCAAGGACAATGTATGGCCATGGGAGAACGCTCAAGCTGCACGGGCCTCTGGCAGCTGTGCTGTTTTGTGTCTGTGTGTGTGTGTGTGTGTGTGTTTGTGAGTACACAAGATTGTTTGTTTTGTCTGCTGAGTCAAAGTGTTACTTTGTCTGTCTTATTTCCCCTTATTGACAAGGATACACACACACACACACACACACACACACACACACACACACACACACACACACACACACACACACACACACACACACACACACACACACACACACAGACACACACACACACAGGACCTCCTTTCTGCTCTCAGTTCTACCCTTCCATTTGTTATCCAGGACCAAGATTCTGTCAATGTTGTTTTCCTGCCCACCTCTCCCTTGTATTTGTGCCGGCACACACACACGCACGCACACACACACACACACACACACACACATTGTGGCTGGACTCCAGAAAGCCTATCCCCCAGTCTGCAGTGGACCAGGCTGGAGCAGTCATCAGCAGTCTGTTAGCTTTGTGTTGGCTGATTGATGCGTCTGTCTTTGTGTTAATCCACTTTCTCATTCATTCAGCATGATTTGGCAAATCGCTGCGCAGCGTCGAGCCACGGAACACTGTGCTTATGGGAAGAGGCCGTACAATAAAGAACATTAAAGTTTGACGTAGAGGTTGGAGCGGAGAGAGAGAGAGAGAGAGAGAGGAGCCTGTAATGATGTTCTGGAGTGTTTGTAATTTCAGCCTTATAGTGGAAGAGCTCTGCTGCTATATGTGGAAGGCCGGGGCCGAGTCTCAGAGTCTCAGCCAATGAAAACAAAGCAAGGAACCGTCTGGGGAGATTGCCAGCAATTGTGTAGCCGGCGTACATGTTCACTTCCCAATCCCAAAGTTAGAAAAGCAGCCGGTTGTGTTCTGTATTCCGCTCGACGTATTGACAGGAATCCATCCATTTTGTTTTCTACGGCCCCGGCCTCTAAGCCGAGGCGGTCTTTGCTTTCCCCCCCGTCAGTCCTTTCGGGTAACAGATGGGGTTTCTCACAAGAGGAAGATGGGAAGGGAAGAGGAGGGGAAGAGCCGGCTGTAAATCAGGTTTGCGGGGAGGAACTTTCTGGTTTTATGAGAGTTTACAGACCGTCTTCGCTTTTAATGAGAAAAGGCAGCAATTCTCCCCGAGACAAAGGAATCAGGATGGGATGGGGCGGGGGGGGGGGTAGGAGGGTGGCAGAGGAAGTGGAAAGGAGAGGGTGAGGAAGAGGAAGAGGAAAGGAGGAAAGAGGCCAAAGAGAAGTGGGAATGGTGGAGAACTTTTGCGAGGGGCAGGGCAGGAAGGAGGGATGAGGGCCCTGTCAAACCGTTGGCGGGTCTCCACTTGGCACAGGAGAAGGAGCTGAACGCCGCCCTCCCTCGCTCGGTCCGGTGAAGGCGGGAGGCGTTACACAAACAGGAACACACACAACATACAGGAACACACACAGAAAGAGAAAGAGAGGGTTGCAGCTGCTCCCTTCAATCTTGGATCCCCCCCCGCCCCCAACACACTCCCCATATATACACACACACACACACACACACACACACACACACACACACGCACTAACAATACACATTGGTTGGTTTGGTTAGTGGGTCAGAAGTCAAAGGTCGCCGTCTCACTGCGACATATCCTATCTTATTACCTACTTCCCTGTGTGTGTGTGTGTGTGTGTGTGTGTGTGTGTGTGTGTGTGTGTGTGTGTGTGTGTGTGTGTGTGTGTGTGTGTGTGTGTGTGTGTGTGTGTGTGTGTGTGTGTGTGTGTGTGTGTGTGTGTGTGTGTGTGTGTGTGAGACATAACGAATCAGACTGTCTATGCTTTCTGTTGCTGCCAGTGCATTTAACCCTTTACAAAAGAGTCCATACGGAGGCTTTAACCCCATGTTTACCATGCATGTGTATGTTTGTGAATGAGTGACGCGTCTCTGTGCGTCCCTGCCCTCAGAAGTGGTCTGTAATTAGAGATGGACCCCCCCCCTCCCCACCTCGTCCTTTATGGTTGCTTTGGCCCAGCCCGCTTTCAACGTCTATCACTATCATCAAGAAGGCAGATCCAGATGTGGGAGGAAGGGAACGTTTCATTCTGAATGCTCCCTCGCTCTTCTGCTGCTGTGGAAGCTTCACACTCCAGACTCTTGCGTCTGAAAGAAGCGTAAAGGTGTCCATTCATTGAATTCACATTAAGGAAGAATCGCTGCGCCTCTGATCTGGACTTGCATTACACCGCACACACACACACACACAAACACACAGCAGCGGTAAAGCGAGAGCAGCAGCAGCAGTTTGGTGTCGTGACTCGTGAGACAGATATTCTCACAACGCTCAGTGACCGTGGATGCCTGTGTTTTGCGGGAAAGTGTTTCAACCTCTTTGACACACACACACACACACACATGGCACACATACACACACTCTGGTATGCAGGCCTGTTGCAGCAGGAGGCAAGGAATTGAGCATGCTGTATAATTTTATCCCAGAATGCATTGCTGTTTTTATGGTTTTATCCATCCACTCTTCCTCCACTCTGTCCCAGGCAGGCTTTTGTTCTTTATGTTTTTGTTTGTAAGTGTGTGTGTGTTTGCTTCCCTGTTAGTTAGTATGTGCATACATTCGCTCCCTCCCACAGTCCAATCTGTGCCTTTACATAACATCGGTGATGGATGAACGGCTGAAAACCAACGGGACAAACACTTGTGTACGATGAGACGCGACCATGATAGCGTTCCAGTTAGCAGGACTTTATTTGGTACTGGAAGGAAGGCGGCCCTGACATTTCCAAGAGGTTATCTAGATGCTGCCCTAACATGAAGGTCTAGATCTCTCCTAAAGCACTCGCCCAACGTGGGGCTCGAACCCACGACCCTGAGATTAAGAGTCTCATGCTCTACCGACTGAGCTAGCCGGGCTTCTTCTGTAGCTATCGGAGTGCTGAAACGAACGCGCCGCTGACATTTTCAAGAGGTTATGGAGGAGCTGCCCTGACATGAACGTCTAGAAGCTCTCGCCCAACGTGGGGCCAGAACCCAAGGACCCTGAGATGAAGAGTGTCATGCTCTACTGACTGAGGGTTATTTTCAGAGTATGAGTGAGAATACACAACCTCCACAAGTCTTTACAGCATTATGCGGTAATGCGTGTGTGCGTGTGTGCGTGTGTGCGTGTGTGCGTGTGTGTGTGTGTTTGACGATGGGAAAGCAGTGCAGAGGGAGTTTACAGGTCTCCAGTGGCATTAAGTTTATGATGGTTCCAGTCAGCGAAGGGTTGGCAAGACTGCAGCAAAGAAGAAATATGAGCTTTATACTAAATGAGCCTTATGTTCCTTGCACACACACACACACACACACACACACACACACACACACACACACACACACACACACCTCTTGTGTATTAATCTTTGATCAGAAGTTGTAAATAATTGATATGTCTTTATTTGTCCCTCTGGTGTCCCGCAGTCCTAGCTTGTTCCTCGCTGCCTCTCTCTCTCTCTCTCTCTCTCTCTCTCTCTCTCTCTGTCCTCTCTCTCTCTCTCTCGCCCTCTCTCCTTCCCCGCTCTCTCTCTCGTCGTTCCCTGTGGTGTTTGTCTCTATCTCTCTCATTAAACTTGTTTTATGTTTGTTTCCCCTCACAGAACGCCGGTGCTTCAGTTCGAGCTTTGTGATTGGCTGCGGAGAGAATCAGCATGGACGCTCTCTATTCTGGAATTTCCCACAATCCTTGGTAAGGGCGTTTCTTCTAAACACTTCTTTAGCACCATAGGGTCTTGTATGTTTTGGTGATATAAGGCTAAATCTAAAGATGTGTGTTGAAGATCGGAGTTTCTGGTTCTGCAATACAAAAGTAAGACTTGAACTTTGAAGCATCTGAAGGACGGAAGTGCTGAATCTGCATGAAGAGGACGTTAACAACATCAGTGATTTGTCCCTGCAGTGTGTTGCTGTGCTGTGTTCAGATGTTTATTCAGAAGGACAAAAGACGACTTTGTTCTCTTGGCTTCGTGTTTGTTTGGCAGGGACTGTGTCTCCTTTCGCTCTGCGCTCAGCGTCTCAGCGAAGGAATCCTCTCCCAGTCACGTTACACATGGATGGATTTAGTCTCCGAGGGCAACCTTCTTCCTCTGATCTCTCTTCTTTCACTTTTGTTCTCTGTGGTATTCAGATCCACAGCTGAGTCTGCTGAACCCTGATCTGTGACCAGCACCCAGCCTGTGACTGACCTCCTGTCAGGTGCAAAACATACACACACACACACCCACACATGCACCTCACTGCGTTTAGTGTTGAGCTGGAACGAAAGCCTGCAGAGTGTGTGTGTTCCTTGTTTTTCCTCATCCACACTTCCCAATTACCAAAAAAGATCTTGCACCTCTTCCTGACAAAAAAAGCACTGAGCAGCACAAAAACAACTTGTGATGTTGACTTATGAACACGCTGCATGTCATTAAAGTGCTGCCAGTGAGGGGGAGAAGTTAGCATTTAGTAAAGCCACATAGAGTCGTTGAAATGTGTGAATATGTATGAATACACATGCATGGATCACTCACACACTTCCTGTTCCTCCTTCCCTGCACCTTCCAGCTGATCCGTCTGTCTCCGCGATGATGTCAGTAGATGTAACTAATCGCAACGGCCCCGCTGCCACGCCTCCCACTTCGCTCAGCCTTCGCTCCTCCCACAACCAGCTGCTCAGCAGCGACGTCATCAAACAGGGCTCCGGGACGCCACCCAAGTGTCGCAAGAAGTATGCCCTCACCAGTATCCAGGCTGCCATGGGTCTAGGAGAAGGAGCGCCGCCTTCGTCATCGCCGTCATCTTCGCCGTCACAATCTTCGACCCCCAACAACCCCAAATTAGCCAAGAATGGGGTCAATCAGCTGCGTAAGGCCGGCCAGGACCACAACAAAAACACCACAGGCCCCGACCTGACGGAGCCGGAGTTTAACTCAGAAACTACAGCAGAGGACCTCAACGTCAACACAGCCAGTGAGCTGGACAGTCACACGCTCACCAACAACGACCGAGATGACGACAGCATCAAGGTGGACAGCGAGGCGAGCCTGGAGAGCATCGATACCCCGGAGCAGAAAGTGGAGTCGGACATGGACTGTAACATCAACACGAGCGTGGAGCTGAAATTAAACGGAAACCCCGAGGCTCCGGGCTTCGACTTGAACATTGAGGCAGAGGAGAGCGACGACATCAGCATCCTGTCTGAGAAGGAAATGATGTCGAAGATGAGAATCGAAGAAGACGGGGACGAGGTGGTGACGGAGGAGCAGGAGGAGCAGGAGGAGGAGGAGGAGGAGGAGGAGGAGGAGAAGAAGCCGCTGCTGCTGATACAAAGCGAGAGCGTCGGGAAGAACTACAAAGTTTCTCCGGGTCAGGAACTCATCTCTGACATCCACTCCAGTCTCAAGCTCCTCAAATCAGGCAAAGACTCCCCAGTGCCTCCTCCCCCCTCCCCACCCAGGCAAGCCAGCCCGGAGGACATACCCTTGCTGTCCGTGGCCTCCTGCTCCTCCTCGTCTTCCTCCTCCTCTCCTGAGACGAAGAAGGACAGGAGGACGGGAGCAAAGACAGACTGTGCTCTGAACCGCATCCAGAATCTGAACCCCAGCGACGAAGAGTTGAGCTGGACCACACTGTCCCAGGAGAGCAACTCCCCTGAGGAGACAGGTACACACACACACACACACACACACACACACACACACACACACACACACACACACACACACACACGTAAAGTTTTAGATGTAAACTTTACGGCTGTCATGACATGTTAGGGTGATCGTGCGTGTGTGTGTGTGTGTGTGTGTGTGTGTGTGTGTGTGTGTGTGTGTGTGTGTGTGTGTGTGTGTGTGTGTGTGTGTGTGTGTGTGTGTGTGTGTGTGTGTGTGTGTGTGTGTGTGTGTGTGTGTGTGTGCGCGCGTGTGCGTGTGCGTGTGCGTGTGTGTGTGTGTGCTGTCCTCGGTCTTAGCTGCACACTGACTCTAGAATCCAGTAAATCTCCCAGAATCCCTCTGGGGCAGGAAATGCTCCAGTAACTCAAGGGACATTTAGCAAGCTAGGTCAGCTGCTTCCTGTTCCAAGCTGTGTTGTGTGTGTGTGTGAGTGTCCACTAAAGTTTTCAGGCTAGTGATGATTTAATGTTTCCTCTATACTTCTCTCTACTTCCCTCTTTGTCTTTCTCTCATTTCTTCCATCTTGTTAGAGACGACACGTGTGCACTTCCTGTTAGCTTCTGTCCCGTCCTACATCCTTCTTCTCTCCTGTCCCTTTCTGATTTATCGTCCCTCCTTGTCTGCAGTTTATCCCTTTTGTTAGTACTTTCTTAAAAGCTGGAGTCAGTGTTGTGTTGTGTGTTTTACCTGCAGAGAGCACGTCAGAGGAGGATCTGCACATCTAATTGCTCCCTCCATGTTGTTTCTTAACCCGACTCGTTCTCAGCCCACCTCTGTCATTCGCCTTCTGTTTTCACTTTACCGGTGAATTGTGTTATATTCTTTATTGGTTGATTTGCTGCAGCACTGAACTGCCATCGATGGTTTGTATACACTCTACCAGGTGGAACTCTCCGAACTCTCACAGGACGAGATCTTGATTTCAACCAAAGGCTTCCTCTCGTTGTCACACTTCGTTATTTATCAACTCAATACCAAATATAACTAATGACTTTTTCTCTCTTGCCTCCTGTGATAAAACGTTTGGGTGATTTGTTTTTTTTACTAAAAGTTAGTTTGGGATGAGTCATGGCCTCTTGTCTCAGGCCTTTCTCATCACTCATAGGTTCTAGTTGCTGCCTCTGCAGGTCTCGCCAAGTCGCTACGCTCCTTTGTCAGCGTTATGTAAAATCAGGGATGAATCGAAGCCTTAAAAATCCACGTCCTTTGTTGTGCCTCTGACATGAGCTCAGCTGTAAACGCTCCTCTGTGTCGCCCCCCCCCCCCCCCCCCCCCCCCCCCCTCCTCCCCCGTGAATGCATCTGTGTCTGCTCTGTCCGATGACTCACCGTCCCTCACCAGTGCGAAGGTCTCGGAGCATCTGTGTATTTCATCTCTCTGCTAAGATTAATAGCAGCTCGTCTTTCCCGGACGTTCCGTGTGATCCTTGTGTTGCACTGCGGTTTCCCACGAACTGAAACGTTTGCTTTCTACGTGTTCATTTGTCCTGATCCATCGCTTGCTTGCCTTTCAAGCAACTTGTATTACAAACGTACATGTAAGGGAGAATGTTTTGGTCTGCAATAAACCCAGACAGCACAATCAGGTGGTCTATAGGTTCTCCATGTCTATAGGTTCTCCATGTCTATAGGTTCTCCATGTCTATAGGTTCTCCATGTCTATAGGCTCTCCATATACGTACACAGTTTCTAAGATTAATTGTAGCTAAGGCATAAATGATTTTCACATAGAATTGGCGTCACGTTACTCGCATTGAGGTGATCTATGTTCTGAGCCCGATGTCGCCCCCTGGTGGCTTTAGGCTTTTATCGTGCGGACAGAAAGTACCCAAGTGAAGGTGTATGCCAATTTCACCTAAAGGATAACTGTGATCTGATGCAATGGTTGAATATTATGTGGTGTTTTTCTGTGTTAATTATCTGTTGATATTGTGATATAATTAAGTTAGAGTTACAGCGACTGGACTCCACCTCCGGCCCCACTGCTCACCTGAGTGATGTCAGGTTGATTGTGTTCCAGCCTTGAGGACTGAAGAGGTCACATGGTGTGTTTATCTTATCGTACATCAAGGGAACATCGCAGTACTTGTCACAATAATCGCAAGATTATGTTTTGGCAAAGCGGCCCGGCGCTAATGTTTAGATCAATGACACACATCAGAGGGGCTGTGTGTGTGTCTGGTTGAGGCCGGTCGTCCTCTGAGGTTCCATTGGTCTGTGGGAGAGTCGATATTCATGTTCCAGACATCGTTTATGTTGAGTTTATGGAGGTCGTCTGTGCGCTGCTGTGTCTCTCTCTCTCTCTTTCTCTCACTCTCACACACACACACACACACACACACACACACACACACACACACACACACACACACACACACACACACAGGTTTGTTGTTTTCCCAAGTGTGTGTTGGATTCCTCTGTGGATGTTGTGGGTTAGAGGGCCAGTACGACACTGCTTTCACAGAGAGGTGCCGAAAACACACACACACACACACACTCTCTAACACACAAACATGCAGGTGAGTCATGGAGGGGCATTTTCACATTTTCACACAACAACATGCATTGTAACATCTTGTCAAAAACTTGCAAAGCATGTAGATATGGACAGTATGCAACATTTAACACACACACACACACACACACACACACACACACACACACACACACACACACACACACACACACACATACACGCTATCTCTTTATCTGTCACTCAGTTGCTCTCTCTCTCCTACCCAGACCCTCTGTCTGTATATGTCACCATGTCTGTTTCTCTCTCTTTCTGTGTCTCTCTCCCTTTCGCTCTCTCTCTCTCTCGCTGTCTCTCTCTCTCTCGCTGTCTCTCTCTCTCTCTCTCGCTGTCTCTCTCTCTCTCTCTCTCTCTCTCTCAGGCTCTTTGCCATAGTTCCGCTATGTTTCTGTCTAACATCAACAGTTCTCTCTCTCCACTCCTCCTCCTCCTCTTCTCCTTGCACCATCACTGCATGTGATACTGGATATGAAAGATGATCCTGGGGTTGCCACGACAACCGTGAGAGGCTAAGTGAAGTGAGGCAGAGTGATAAACATAGATGTTTGAAGAGGATGAGTGTGCCAAATTGAGATTCTTTCCTTGTGAATGTTTAAGTGTGTGTGTGTGTGTGTGTGTGTGTGTGTGTGTGTGTGTGTGTGTGTGTGTGTGTGTGTGTGTGTGTGTGTGTGTGTGTGTGTGTGTGTGTGTGTGTGTGTGTGTGTGTGTGTGTGTGTGTGTGTGTGTGTGTGTGTGTGTGTGTGTGTGTGGACAGGAAAAGAGAGGGCAGGATCATTTGAGCTGTTGATTGTGTTGATGCTCCAGATAGAGACAACAACAGTAAACACTGCAGATATACAACCTCCATCCTTCTCTCTCTCTTTCTCTCTCTCTCTCTCTCTTTCCCCCTCTCTCTCTCTCTCCTCAGCTGCATCCTCTTCACTCCTTTCTCGTCCTCTTCTCTGCCTCCCTTTTTCGCATCTTTCCCTCTGCCTCTCACATCCCTTCAATGTCTTTCTACCCCCGCCTGTCCTCTCTCTGTTTGTCTCATGGTGTCCCCCCTCTCTCACTCACTCACTCCCTCCTTCCCTCTCTCCTTCCCTCTCTCTCTCTTTCTGGTTACTGCATCGGGTTTTGCTGTGTGTGAGGCAGCTAGCTCACTATGATGCTGGGGAAAGACTACATGCTGGCCATTGTGATTGTCAATTATGAGGGTAGGTGCATCTGTTAGAGACGATAGGAGAGCAGGGTGCTGTGTGTGTGTGTGTGTGTGTGTGTGTGTGTGTGTGTGTGTGTGTGTGTGTGTGTGTGTGTGTGTGTGTGTGTGTGTGTGTGTAATTTTAAACACAAATATGAAAATTAAGTTTGTGCCTGTATTGTTAGCGTTTAATTGTCTGTGTGTGTGTGTGTGTGAGAGAGAACCCCCCCCCTCTCTGCACGACTCTACTCTGGCATGGAGCTGCATGCAAACTGAAGCTATCACAAGCTATCACTGCTACGTCGCTCTGCTAAGGCTCAGTGCCACCAAGCTGCATGTTAGCACAGCACACAGAGCAAACTGTCTGCCTGTCTAACTACCTGTCTGTCTGCTTGTATTGATACATGGTCCCTTGCTGCTGTCACAGTCTTCCCTCTCACCCTCCACAAACAGAGACACGCAGCTTCTTTTCTTCTGTAGTGTGTTGGTGCTGACCTATTTTTCTACCCATAAAAGACAGCACTTCCCAGAAGGCATTGCTCCACAGCCCCTTGCTCTAATTCATAGTCTCCATCAGCAAGAACGCCTGTGAGCTGTTTTCTTCAGGTCTATTTCTAATATGCGTGTATGTTCGAGCGTGTGTGTGTGTATGTGTGTGTGTGTGCGTGTGCGTGTGTGTCTTAGTCTGGATTGACCCAGTCGTCATGATAACATATGGCCTGCTGTCGTGGCGACAGACCCGTGGGCTGTGTTTCATCAGCGTGGTCAGCACCTCGAAAACTCCTGGTGCAGTCACACACATGCAAATATACACACACACACACACACACACACACACACACACACACACACACACACACACACACACACACACACACACACACACACACACACACACACACACACACACACACACACACACACACACACACACACACACACCACCAGCTGACCAGTCCCCCAGAGTTTATATCACCTTTATGAGCTGCTACATCACCCAATGCAGTTTGGTGCCAACCTTATAGTATATCAGTTTCACACAAACACACACAGACACACACACACACACACACACACACACACACACACACACACACACACACACACACACACACATAAGCACGGCACCAGTAACCTTCAGATGACATAAAATTGAAAACTGAAATGATAGAAGACAGGCTGATACTGTGATGCACCCGTGTTTGTTGCTGTGTTGATTTACTCAACCTGTTTATCTGAAGCTGAATTTGGATTTAATGTCAATCACAGCGGGGAAACACTGAGGGGGGGGTGGGGGGGCAGAGGTCGTATCCGGCTCTAAATATTGAAACTGAAGCCCATCAGCTTTAGTGTTCACGTCTTTCCTGACCCGACACAGACCCGAGTCACATAACTGCAATTCTCTCACGTGATAAACTGCTGTCCTCCTACTGGCACGAGGGGACATTACACATACACACACACACACATACACACATACACACATACACACATACACACATACACACGTACACACATACACACATACACACGTACACACGTAAACACGTTCACAATAACACACTGTTTTGAACACACTGTCGCTGCTGCAGGACGGGACGAAACTGAGCCCCGACTTGCATCTTAGACGAGTATCTGACATGCGTGATCACTATTGTGTGTGCGTGTGCGTGTGCGTGTGTGTGTGTGTGCGTTTGTGTGTGTGAAATATAAAAGAAGCACTAAACAAGTTCCCCTCAGCTGTGGGGCTTCCTGGAGGCTCGGCCAGTGAGCCGACAGCTGTGGCAGATGCTGCTAATCCCAGTCAGCTGCTGATAGAGCTCAACATCAGAGCTCGACTTTACATATTTCACCTTCCACTTAAATTAAATCACTCACATGCACGCGTGTGTCTGTGTGTATGTGTGTGTGTGTGACCCAGATATCTGGAGCGAGCAGTCGTTTCAGACGGACCCCGACCTGCCTCCAGGATGGAAGAAGATCACCGACATGGCCGGCATCTACTACTGGCACATTCCCACGGGCGCCACCCAGTGGGAGAGGCCCGCCACGCAGCCCGCACCCGCCGGGCACGCCGACCCCCCGGCGCCGGGCGACAACGCCGCCTCCACGCCCCGCAAACACTCGGAGGGATCGTTGAGCCCCTCACCCACACCCGACCAAGAGGTGAGAGACGGAAACACACACTTTTGTAAAGGTTTCTTAAAAGCAGCTGTTTCAAATACGTGTGCGTGTGTGTGTGTGTGTGTGTGTTTAGTCCTGCCAGGCTGAGATCTTCTACAGGGCGTCGACTCGTTCGAGCAGCACGACCTCAGACAGCTCAGTAGAGCCTCTGCCCGCTCATGAGCCCGTCCTCCCCACATGTGGCTTCGTTAACAGCTGCTACTTTGTGAGTACCTGCCACTCCGCTCGTATCAATCTCTGCCTTTCTCTGCGTGTTGACACCTGGTTTGGGCGCCGTGCAGTCATTTCAGACGCTAAGTGTGATCCTGCCACACTATATCTTTGCTTTCCGTGGTCGTGACTCAGATTTTAGATATGCAAGGAGAGCGGTAAAGAGCCGGAGTGAGGAACATCGATACATCAGTCTAACAACAGATGTCTGGAACGCAAGAACAGAGAGTCTATCAATCAGTCAATCAAGCAGCAGGGTGGAGGGGAGGAAGGGAGGTTGATGGGTGAGGAGGAGGAGGAGGAGGAGGAAGGTGTTGACAGATCGACGTGCCAGGATCTCATTTTAGCACATCTGTCTGGAAAAGCCTCACCTGCAGGCGACCGGAGCGCTCAGCAGGAAGCCCAGAGCCAAAATGGCAGACGGACACAAACAGGACGGAGGACAGAGAGCGACAACGTTGTGCTTTTAGAGATTATGCATTTTGTGTGTGTGTGTGTGTGTGTGTGTGTCTGGCACCGTAATGATTCATCCTCTCTCTCTCTCCTGTTAGCCCCGGTCCACCTCTATACATGGGATGCCTGACCAGGAGCACCATGACGACATGGACAAGGTAGGAAGTTCACCTCTTCCAACCTGTGTGTGTGTGTGTGGTTGTGTGTCTGTATGTTTGTGTGTGTCCCTGATAGAAACAGTAGATTCCTGCAACCTCTTCTTATGTGTGTGTGTGTGTGTGATGTGGTCATATATGGTGTTAATATATGTCCTGTAGTGTTCATACTCTACTAATCCAGACTCAGTAGTTTGCCGGCTGTTCAATAGGAGCAGCAAACGGCTGAAACGTGATCCCCACGCGTTTCAGCCGCTCCTCATTGCAAACAGACGCCGGCGTGGAAGTGAGGTCGCGAGCTAACCGCCTCCTTCTGTCTCTCTCCCCCTCCCCACCTCTTGACCCCCCCCCCCCTCCTCCCCCGACCTCCGACTATCCACTGTTGTGTGTGTTTGTGTTAACGGCGTATGTAGAAGCAGGTGTGGAGTGATTATGGCGGAAAGATTGATAGTGAGGTGTGGAAGGCAAGTATAACGCACCGCCACATCAGAGCTTTGTTCCTGCTCTAACATCGCCCTCTCTCTCCGAGTGTGTGTGCATTCACTGCATCGTGTGTTAGAGATTCACTGCCTGGGCCGAAGCATGTACGGCTGAAGCTTCCCACATTTTTAAATAGCCGCTGCATTTTGTCACGCCTAGTATGTTCAAATGTCATTTAGCCGCCGCCGCCGCAAGACGCCGGACGAGTCGTTTCTCCCTTTGTGGTCCGCTGGCTAAATCATTTCCATCTTCCTGTAACAGCCGACACACACACTCATGAACATGAACGCATGAACCCTCACACATAACACACGCAGAGTGTTTGCCTCTCCCACGCTCAGACGCATGCTGGCATATGTGGTCCGGAGGGGGTCGACGTGTTTTTGCTCGGCCTCTGCCAGGTGTGTGTGTGTGTGTGTGTGTGTGTGTGTGTTCGCAGCCCCTCTCACACACGCTAAGTGTTCAGCGGCAAGATTCAAGGGTGGCACACACAACAGGTTTGGGACTGACTGTGCAAGCCAGCGGGTCAGGGGAATTTGCAACATTATGGGAAGTTTGGGACGTAACTTTGTTTGGGGAAAGCTGAAAGGAAGTAAACTTGTATTGTTTGACGTTTAGAGAACAAAAGTCTGGATGTTAACACGGGAAAGCAACTGAAGTTTCACATCAGTCTTCGCTTCAAAGTGTTGTGATGTAGTGTAACAGTGTCACATGGGAGTCCACAGCTGGAAGTGCTTCTGTATATTATGGGATACACGTGTGTGAGGGGCTTTCTGCTACACCGCCATCCACCAAAGATGTTTCTGGTACGTGGATGTTAGGTTGGTACCGTTCTGCTCCTTCTGATGATCTAAACCTGTGTGCTTTAGGACCTGCAGGCAGCCACGGTGAACCCTGACCCCAGTCTGAAGGAGTTTGAGGGTGCTACGCTTCGATATGCGTCACTCAAGCTACGGTGAGCTCCTGGCACACACACATTCACACGCACACTCCTGAGCTGCGTTTGCTTTTTTCCTTTTCTTGCCGTTTCAGTACCTCGCACTCTCCCTCTGCGCTCTCATTAGTCTCTCTAATCTTGTGTTTAATCAGTGTTGGAGTGAAATGAGACAAAGCAGGAAGTTGGCTTTTACACAGAGGAGATGTCTGGACGGTCTCTGTTGGCGTAATGATCGCCCAGTAGCCTGCAGATTCACACAGGACAGGAAGCTTGTAGCAGCTAATCTCACCCCATTCGTCTTATAACCACATCACGCTCCTCATCTTCTTCTTCTTCGTACCTCCTTAGGAACCGTCCAACAGCAGAGGAAGAGGAGTCCAGCAGAATCAACAGTGATGCAGAATCAAAGGTAAGAAGACTTAAACCTGAATGTGGCTTCAGGTCAGAGCAGGCATGGTGCAATGTGACATGCATGTAAAGACGTTGGTGTGTGTGTGTGTGTGTGTGTGTGTGTGTGTGTGTGTGTGTGTGTGTGTGTGTGTGTGTGTGTGTGTGTGTGTGTGTGTGTGTGTGTGTGTGTGTGTGTGTGTGTGTGTGTTTTGTACTTTTGGAGGCTATATTTGTCTCTTTCCTCACGAACTGATCATCATCTTCATGTCTTCATGTTGAAGGCCTGTAAAGATGATTTCAAAATTGGGCGCTTGTGTTGTTATTATTCAAGCCGTTACCTCGGTTACGATTTGAAGTTATCTATTCCCAGACTCTATGTAAGTTTGTGCTAAAAGCCATGAAATGTGTTTGATTCCCAGCACACATGGGCTCTTCCTCTGAGACTGTGTGGTGTTGTGCTTTGTGGGCCTGTTTGTTTACTGGTGGTTCATCACAGTGCCTGGACAACACTGCCTCTCAGTGGTGAGAGGGAGAAGTACAGGTTCATTCTGCACATTGGCGCATTATTCAGCAAGTCATCTCAAACGCTGTCCAACCTGCAGAAGGCTGATCGGGTAAAACATCCTTAAAGACCTGAGACATCAAAACTAACGCCCAGTAAATGTATAGATTCAATACAGAAGTGAAAATTGTATTCAAAGGAAGAAATGATTTTTATGTGTGGACGTCGTTCATGCAGATGGGTGTGAGGCTAAGATACACACCAACATCTGGACCAGATGTGCTGCAGTCCCAGAGATGGAAGAGCAGATATAAAGAGCCACAGATCAGAGCCGATACACACACACACACACACACACACACACACACACACACACACACACAGCGTGATGGTGCAGTGCAGACTGTTGGTTCCTGTGTATTTGTCTGGCACAAACACACAGGAACCTTAGCAACCGTGACAGTGTGACAATAACCAGACACAAACACAGACCTTCAATAGGGACATCTGGCCTGGCAGGGTACACACACACACACACACACACACACACACACACACACACACACACACACACACACAGACACAGACACAGACACACGCACATGCACACGCAGACAGACAGTAAACAAGTTCACATGGCCAATAGAGGAGAAACATTTCATAAATTGAACCTGACCTTGCTTGAAGGTTAAAATCTAGAATCCATAACATTGTGTGTGTGCGTGCGTGTGTGTGTGTTTGCCTTTCATCATTTTGTAACACTACAGCCTCACTTTGTATGTACAAGCGTATGTGTTCATACAGCACATACGTGTTTATTCCATGGAGAAGCAGACACGCGTCGCACACACGGCACACTACAACGCCACTGGTTACTATGGCAATGCAGCGACTCGCTACTCTACATTCTGTATTAGTTTACATACGGTGGATCTGAGCTGTCCGCAGTCTTTCTCCCTCAAGTCAAATGAATACATGAGGAGGACGGATGGATGGAAGTGGGACTCTTCCTCTTCCTCTTTCCTTTCTGCTGTGTGGTGTCATGTGTCCATAGATGAGGGTTTGTGTCTGTAGGCTGACCTCTGACCTGTGTGTGTGTGTGTGTGTGTGTGTGTGTGTGTGTGTGTGTGTGTGTGTGTGTGTGTGTGTGTGTGTGTGTGTGTGTGTGTGTGTGTGTGTGTGTGTGTGTGTGTGTGTGTGTGTGTGTGTGTGTGTGTGTGTGTGTGTGTGTGTGCTGCAGTGTTTTGCTGTGCGCTCTCTGGGCTGGGTGGAGATGGCTGAAGACGACCTGGCCCCGGGAAAGAGCAGCGTCGCCGTTAACAACTGCATCCGACAACTCTCCTACTGCAAGAACGACATCCGAGACACCGTGGGCATCTGGGGAGAGGTGAGGAAGTGTGTGTGTGTGTGTGTGTGTGTGTGTGTGTGTGTGTGTGTGTGTGTGTGTGTGTGTGTGTGTGTGTGTGTGTGTGTGTGTGTGTGTGTGTGTGTGTGTGTGTGTGTGTGTGTGTGTGTGTGTGTGTGTGTGTGTGTGTGTGTGTGTGTGTGTGTGTGTGTGTGTGTG
Organism: Genypterus blacodes; assembly: GCF_046128005.1. Lineage (NCBI taxonomy): Eukaryota > Metazoa > Chordata > Actinopteri > Ophidiiformes > Ophidiidae > Genypterus > Genypterus blacodes. Next base: position 1,356,535 of record NW_027467015.1, on the reverse strand, counting down.
TGTGTGTGTGTGTCATATAAGAACACTATTGCTGGTAGGCTTCGGAAATGAAGGATTAAAGAGGAACACGCACAAAGCATTGAAAAGAGTGAAGATAATAGCAGCAGACATCAGCCAGCCTTCTGAAAGTTGTATCAAGAGCTGAAATGAGGAAGAGGAGGAGGAAGAGAGGACAGTAGAGCAATGTTAGCAATGAAGTCTGTCTCTCTCTCTCCTCTCTGCAGATGTTGTGGTTAATGTGAACTGACAGAATGTGGAGAGAGCTTCTTCCTCTCACCCACCCTCTCTTTTTTTTAGGGTTTGATCATTTATTTAGAAGCCTTCAAAGCAAGAGGCAACACACACACACACACACACACACACACACACGGTTACAAAGGCTTGTGAAAGGGAACCAATGACCTTTAAAGGGACACTTTCAGGAAAATATAAAATATTTGCTTCTGTTTCGAGGTCTAAAGGATGCACCTGTGTGTGTGTGTGTGTGTGTGTGTGTGTGTGTGTGTGTGTGTGTGTGTGTGTGTGTGTGTGTGTGTGTGTGTGTGTGTGTGTGTGTGTGTGTGTGTGTGTGCAGGGCAAAGACATGTACCTGCTGCTGGAGAACAACATGCTGAACCTGGTCGACCCCATGGACCGCAGCGTGCTCCACTCTCAGCCAATAGCAAGTATCCGGGTCTGGGGCGTTGGCCGCGACAACGGCAGGTTAGTCACCATGGCGACTGCACTAGTCACCCCCTCCCCTGCCCTCCCACCAACATCGATTGCTCCTACTTTTTTTTTCTTCCCAACAGGGTCGTTAGGTCTTAAGTGGTTCACTCAGTCTGAACTGCATATCTTTATTGTTGTGCAGACGTCTGGAGGCAGTTTGTTTGAATGAAACTCTTCAGTATTTATCAGCTGTGTGTGTGTATGTGTGTGTGATGTTATGTTATGTTGCTGTTCCTTTGCCTCGGTCAACGTCAAGGATCAGAAAAGGGAAAAGCTATTCTCATGTTGTTCACCGGGGGACGGAAAAACCTCATTGATGTGAAATCATCTCCCAAATACATCGGTGACGGCTGTAGATGAAGTTGTTTGTGCGTCTGAAACACACAAACCAGACACGAGTGCGCGCACACACACACACACACACACGCACACACACACTCGGTGTTTTAAAAGGTCACAGGGACAAGCGAGAGCAGCAGGCTGAGGGCGAAAACCACACGAGTGAATGATTGATGACGAAGGGATGCTAATGAAAGATTAATTCCTCGGCTCAAAGGTGGGGGTTGGGGGGGCTTCTTTGGTCACACGGCCCCTGACTCACTCTCTCCTCTGCCACGGTGCTGTGAGCCCCTGTGTCCAGCAGAGGGCACAGCTGCTGCGTTTGGAAGCTGAATGTAGGTTAGCAGGCGCAGGCAGGTGATCTGGATGTGAGAGATGGTAGCTGCTGTATAATTGGAGCTGGCAGACACACGCACACACACATACACACACACACTCTCACGTGTGTGCAAAAAGGCATGCACAAAGTGATTTTGGAAAAAGATCCAGGATGGCTAAAAGCTCTTGGCATATGCAGAACTGCAGCTTTCTTTTGCCTGAGGGAACTCTCCCTCTCTTTCTCTCTCTCTCTTTCTCTCCCTCTCTCGCTCGTTCTCTCCCTCTCTCACCCTGTGTCATTCTCTCTCTCTCTAACACACACTCACACACACACATCTATTTATAAATTAAGACCACTCAGTCAAAAGAACAAAATGCAGACGTGTTTATTGAGTAAATGACCTTTATTCTTACCATTCACATCTACATACAATGGGAGAGAGAGAGGGAGAGGGAGAAATAGAATGGGGGGAGCGAGAGAGAAGGAGGGAGAGAGAGAGAGAGAGAGAGTTAAAGGGAGATAGAGAGAGAGCAGGAGAGCTGCAGCAGAGGGAGGGGGGGGTGTGTGTGTGTGTGTGGGGCTGAGAGGCTGAGTGAGGGGGAGGTCTGGTTAGTGTTCACTGGGTGTGGAGCCGATAGGTTGAGGAGTGTGTGCAGGCGTGCAGTATCTCCAGAAATAAATTGTGTGTGTGTGTGTCTAAAGACGAGGCGGCGCACGGGAGAGGGAAACTCAGCACTGTAAGTAACATCCCAGTGTGTGTTGCTGTTTGGTGTGTGTGTACGGTGATGGAGTGTGTGTGTGGAGTGTGTGTGGAGTGTGTGATGTGGCCTCAGTGTGTGATGGACGTTGCTCAGCAGAGCCGGAGGTTGCATCAGAATTCACAGAGAACCAGACAATGAGTGTGTGTGTGTGTGTGTGTGTGTGTGTGTGTGTGTGTGTGTGTGAGAGAGAGAGAGTTGTTAGTCAGTGATTGATGACTTGATGCAGTGGCAGCAATGTTTTAATCTGATTAGTTTGTGTTTGATGAAGTCTCCTCTCCTCTCCTCTCCTCTCTTCTCCTCTCCTCTCCTCTCCTCTCTGAGCTGTAATCTGATTAAACTCTGCAGCTCCAAACACATGAAGAAGAAACTTCCTTAAGGCTTAATGAATGAAATGCTGAGGAAGTGATGGAGCAAGAGATCTCTCTCTCTCTCTCTCTCCCTCTGTCTCTCCCTCTCTCTCTCTCCCTTTCCCTCTGTCTCTCTCTCTCCTCCCCTCGCTCTCTCTGCCTCTCTTTCTCCCTCTCCCTCCCTCTCTCTCTCCCCCACCTCTCTCTTTCTCTCTCTCTCCTTTTCTCTGCCTGTCACTATCCATCTCCATCACATTCACTCGCTTTTTCTCTCTCTCTGTCACAGACACAATCCCCCCCGTCTCTCTCTCCTTCAGTCTCTCCCCCCTCGCTCACTCTCTCTTTCCCTCAGTCGCTCTCTCTTTCTCTCTCTCCCTCAGTCTCTCCCTCTATCTCCCCCCTCCCCTCTATCTCTCTCCTTCTCTCTCCCCCCTCCCCTCTGTCTCCCTCTCTCCCTCTCCCCCCCCCCTCTCCCTCTCTCCCCTCTCTCTCCCTCTTGTCCCTCTTCTAACCCCCCCGTGTTGTGAAGCTCATTATCACACTGAGATCACAGATTCCCACAGCAACCTTGACATTTTCAGGGGTGTCAGCTCGATGATACGATTATATTACAAAAGCGATAATCTTCCCCTTTTCTCTTTCTCTCTCTCTCTCTCTCCCTCCTTCTCTTCTCTCTCTTCCATTGTCACATGTGTGTGTGTGACTCCGCCCTCGTCTGTTCCTCTCCACTCTTAATTGTTTGCTCATTATATTCATCCCCTGTTCTGTGCGTTGCGTGTTTAAGAACCTCTCCTCCGCTCGCTCCCTTCACTCCTGTAATGGGACGAGACCCCACCTACAGCCGATTAACCCTAAGTGCATCCATCCACTGAATCTCTCTGTCCCACATTCGTCTCTTACCTCAGTCCTTCAAAAACTACCTGCAGAGCTGCTTTGACCCAAACTGCACCTCTTCAACACACACACACACACACACACACACACACACACACACACACACACTTATTCTGTGTTGCCACTGAGGCTTTCGAGGGAAGTCGGTCCCTCAGAGCGAAGGAAAAGGCAAAATGAATAGAAATGAATAAAATGACTCACTCAAGGTTAATGCTGTGTGTGTGTGTGTGTGTGTGTGTGTGTGTGTGTGTGTGTGTGTGTGTGTGTGTGTGTGTGTGTGTGTGTGTGTGTGTGTGTGTGTGTGTGTGTGTGTGTGTGTGTGTGTGTGTGTGTGTGTGTGTGTGTGTGTGTGTGTGTGTGTGTGTGTGTGGCCTCTGCCTCCAGCTTTGGGGCCAGTGACTGATTTTTCTTTTCCTCTGCTAACTTCTGCTCTTTCCTCCCTTGCTTCCTTGGACACAGAGAGAGGTAAACACATTCCTCCTCTTCATCCCCTCCTCCTCCCCCTCCTCTCCCTCCCTTCATCCTCTCTGTCATCACTTGTTGTTTAATTTCCTCCACATACACACACACACACACACACTCAGATGTAGGAAATGAAGGTGACCTCCTGTCCTGTCCACATGCATTTTTTAGCACACACACACACAGGAATCTTGTGTGTGTGTGTGTGTGTGTGTGTGTGTGTGTGTCTCAGTCTCAGAGGAGGCGGGCCCATAATCCCCGTTAACTCTTGATCCCTCTCTCCATCATGTGACACGTGGAACACTCAGCACCAAGGACGCTTTCAAATTCATTTTATGCACATTCCTATCTTTGAATCTATGTGTGTGTGTGTTGCTCATGTGTGTGTGTGTGTTGCCTTATCTTTACGTCCCCTCTTGTCCTTTACACCTCTTTTCAGTGGTGTTAAATGATTCCCCTCTGTCTCTCCATTCAGCTCCCTCGCTGCTCTATCGATCTTTGGTGTGTGTGTGTGTGTGTGTCTGTGTGTGTGTCGGTCCCATATCCATCAGACTGATAAAGGTCAGCTCATGTCTCATCTGTCTTGAAGTTCTGTCAGTCTTAAAACGCTCACACACACCATGAATACACACTCCTGGCCTTATCTGTCCTTATCCAAACCAAATCAACTCCAACAAACCCTTGTCTTCTTCTTCCTCTTCCTCAATCATCTCTCTCCCTCTCTCTCTCTGCCGTTCCTCCTCGCTCATCCCTGTGTGTGTGTGTGTTTCTCTCCCTCAGGGACTTTGCGTACGTGGCGCGGGACAAGAACACCAGGATCCTGAAATGTCATGTATTCCGCTGTGACACGCCGGCCAAAGCCATCGCCACCAGCCTGCACGAGATCTGCTCCAGGGTGAGAGGCCTGCAGGGTCACACACACACACACACACACACACACACACACACACACACACACACACACACACACACACACACACAGTCACACACACACACACACACACACACACACACACACACACACACACACAGTCACACTCACACACACACACACACAGTCACACTCACACACACACACACACACACACACACACACACACACACACACACACACACACACACACACACACACACACACACACACACACAGTCACACTCACGCACACACACATACACACACACACACAAAGTCACACACACAGAGACACACGCACACACACACACACACACACACAGTCACACTCACGCATACACAGAGTCATATACACACGCACACACATACAGAGTCATACACTCTCCCACTACACTTTCTTCTCTCTCTCTTTCTCTCTCTCTGTGTCTCTCTCTCTCTGTCTCTGTCTCTGTCTCTCTCTCCCTCTGTCTCTCTCTCTCTCTCTCTCTCTCTCTCTTCTCTCTCTCTCTCTGTGTCTCTCTCGCTCTCCCCTCGTCTGTCCTGTCCTCGTCTCTTGTCTCTTTGGCCCCGCCCCCTCCCTCTTTGACTCACCCCTCCCTCTCTCCCTCTGTAGATAATGACAGAGAGGAAGAATGCCAAAGCGATGGCCGGAGGATCTCTCCATGACAGGTTACAGGCGGGACTCGATCTGCCTTTACAAGGTAGGACCTCACACACGCTGTACGCTGTACGCTGACTCGCTGTGTGTGTGTGTGTGTGTGTGTGTGTGTGTGTGTGTGTCTGTCCTGATTACTGTCTTGGGTTCCTTTTGCTCTTCTCTGACTGAACTCGTCGTCCTTGTTCAGCTTGTGCTCACCGTCTCACAGCTCAGACTTGTAATATTGACCCTGCTGTGTGATGCCTCGTAAACACACACACACACACACACAAGCAGACGATGGGACAGGATGCAGCAGCGGCCTGACATGAGAGGATCGTCTCGGCCCTGCTGTGACATTCATTAGCAAATAGTTTCACAGATCTTCTTCTTCTTCTTCCTCTTCTGGGTGTAAGTGATGACATCGTGTTGAATGAACTCATGTTTCTCCCAGCAGAGTTCCCCACGCCAAAGACAGAACTGGTGCAGAAGTTTCAAGTGCTCTACCTTGGGATGCTGCCTGTGTCCCGGCCAATAGGTCAGCAACACACACACACACACACACACACACACACACACACACACACACTGTTATGTGGGCGTGACTGACCCCAGGTGTGTCTCTCTCCCCCAGGCATGGACGTACTGAACGGGGCCATCGACAGTCTGGTTGGTTCCTCCAACAGAGACGACTGGACCCCCGTGGCTCTCAATGTGGCCGACGCCACCGTCACCATCAGCAAGGAGAAGGTCAGACACCACACAACACGGCTGTTGCCATGACGCCAGGCTTTAGTTACCATAGCTTCTCTCCCTGCAGTGGAGACAGATTGAGATTTAAGAGGTTTTGGTTTATGGCTGTTGAGAAAAAGAACCAAAACTCAAACCTCCTTCCTCTGTGCAGGACGAGTCGGAGGTGCTGGTGGAGTGCCGCGTGCGCTTCCTGTCCTTCATGGGCGTGGGGCACGACGTGCACTCGTTTGCCTTCGTCATGGACGCCGGCGGGCATCGCTTCGACTGCCACGTCTTCTGGTGCGAGCCCAACGCCGGCTGTGTGTCCGAGGCGGTCCAGGCGGCCTGCATGGTGAGTCCACAGGCGGCTGAAGCAGTCTGACCTTCACCGGAGACTCGTCTTCCTCAACAGAACACTCGCACGGTTACAAATTCCCCTTCAGCCGAGGCGGTTCGCTTTAAATCCCGACCCAGGTGCTGATTTAGAGCCTCCTTTTCCTCCTGAAGGTTCTGGTCCCTGCAGCTGGTGTGTGGACGGGTTTTGTGTTTCCGTCCTGACAGATTGGTGTTTTACTCTTCAGCCCAGATGCTTCACTCAGGCTCCTCCATCAGAGCCTTCACACCCAGAGCAGCCGCCTAACATTAACACACACACGAGCATAATCAGCTGTCTGTGAGAGGACAGAGAGGCAGAGGCTCCACTCTGTTTACTGCTTTGATTGAACTTTTCACAGAAGGCGACTCTTCTTTTCAGTATCAAACAACCTTACAGAAGCCTTTTATCTGTAGAGATCAGCACGTGGGTGAAGGTGTCTGCTCCTCTTCCTCTGCTGCCTGAGTCAGACGGTGGTATTGATCCCGCATCAGAACTTTGAGATCTACGGACACGTACAGAAACACACAGGCACCTCCTAAAACTGATTCATGAGTAATCAGTCATTACTATCGATCACAGCGACCGGCCTTCACCACACACACACACACACACACACACACACACACACACACACACACACACACACACACACACACACACACACAGTCATGCACTCAGCAGACGTAGCTCTCTGTTATTTACAGCGTCTCTTCTTCTTCTTCTTCTTCTATCCTTCCTGCTGTAGCTGCGGTACCAGAAGTGCTTGGTGGCCCGGCCCCCCTCCCAGAAGGCCTGCGGCTCGTCTCCCCCCGGCGACTCCGTGTCGCGCCGCGTCTCCACCAGCGTGAAGCGGGGCGTCCTGTCTCTCATCGACACCCTCAAACAGAAGAGGCCAGTCACCGAGTTGCCACAGTAACCACAGTTTAAAGCACTACCAACTCCCTGCCACAACCCCCAATCACCATGGTAACTAGTCGCATTGCTGCCAAAACCCCGTCTGTGGGTGTACACCACTTCGCCGCCAGAGACCCCAGTAACTATGGAAACACAGTAAAGCCCCAGGGTGTGGAAACCTTTTCACGATTCTTCTGCTTTCCAGAATAAATTGAAGTTCACCTCAACAGTTTAACAACCGTCGGGTCTGTTTGCCCCAAAACAACTCCAAGCCCCACCAGACCAGACCAGACCAGACCAGACCAGACCAGACCAGACCAGACCAGACCAGACCAGACCAGACCAGACCAGACCAGACCAGACCAGACCAGACCAGCGGAGTGAAGATGAAAACGATCTGGATGACCGTCAGGGCGATAATGTACATAGAAATATCTCTCTTCCTGAGGAACCAGAGTGAAAACAAAGAACAAAGAAGCAGGAAGCGCTCCGTCACGCGCGGCAACGTTGAGACACGCGAACTCCTGACTGTCCAAACTGTTGACCTCCGACCTCTCCATTGCTCTCAGTGTATTTGTGTCCGTGCCTGCGCTGCCAGCATGACCTCGCACTCCTGGTCTCACTGGCCAGGCGATCCTGTCCGTCTAGTCCGTCATGGCTTTCCCCTCTACCGCCGCTCTGCCGTCGTCCTCGGTGACGCCGTGACGTAAAGCGAACGGAAGGAAGGAAGGAAGAAGAAGATCAAACAGATTCACCTCCCTAAACCCTCTGACCCCCATCAACGGATCCTGCATGAACCTTTTGTATAGAAGTGAAACACACTTACACAGTAACGACACACACACACACACACACACACTGCTGCTGCTGCTGCTGCTGCTTTCAGAGAAGGAAAGGAGCGAGACATCACAAGTGGCGTTGTTTTCCTGTAATTGTTAAACGAGCGGTGGCGTTTCACCCGGAAACACTCTCATATATTTCCTGTTTACATCTTTATTTCTGCTCTGTGTTCATCCCTCGGAAAAAAAGGACAGACGATAGCCATAATGGAGGAGACGGGGACGGGACAGCGCTGTCTCACCCCCGCCCCCCTCCTGCTCTTCTGCCAAACCAGTAACACATGCTGGAGGAAATTTGACTGAATCGTCCTTTAAAACCCTCGGGAGGCTTCGTGTCTGTTAATAAAAGAGGATTACTGGAATATAAGGAAAGTCCGGAGGAATGTTGTTTCATATCGCACGTTTGTTTTTCTCCTGAGGTCTGGACGATGAGATGAGAGATCACAGGGAGAGAAACTGACTCAGCTCAGCCCGTTTGAAGAGAGACGCCCACCCTTCCGTTCAGCGTTTCTCCGTGTGTATCCAGTGTGTTCTCTCTCTGCCTCTTTCTCTCTCTCTCTCTCTCTCTCTCTCTCTCTCTCTCTCTCTCTCTCTCTCTCTCTCTCTCTCTCTCTCTCTCTCACACACGGACCTCAGTGGAACACGCCTCTCTCCTACCAGGCGAGCTTTGATAGGGCGATGTTACTCCACGCAGAGTTTAAAGGTCGTAGGCTCGGCGGGGGAGCGATGGAGAGAAAAATCCCAGCAAAAAAAAACCAACAGCTCTTTATTTTGTCAGCAGGATGTGAAAATGTGAATGAGGCGCCAAGTTTGTGTAAATAACCTCCGTGTCATTGATGTAAGATTTGGCATTAATCGTTGTTATAAGCTATCTTGTTTCCTTTCGAATGTGTTTGAGTTGTCTCCTTGTAATGAAATGCCTTTGTTTCTTTGAAGAACTCACCAAACGGCCAAAGTGTAAAATAATGATATACATTGTTGTAGATAAGAAAAGTACAAGAGCAAATAAGGAAAAGACGAAGTAAAAGGAGCGAGATGGAGGAGGAGGAGGAGGAGGAGGGAGGTTAGACATTTTCAGTTATCAATTAAGTTGATACAGAAGTTCACTGAGCAATTATCTATGCATTCTTTTTGATCTGAAGAAACGTTTAAAGCGGCGTAAAGCCTCCGCACGCCCACGGGACGGGCGAGGAGCCTCTGTATGTACTGAACAGAAATATTTTTTATTTTATTTATTCTATTTTATAAAGGTCTATACTGATTTTGTTAGGTCGGGTCAAGTAAACAAAAAGAAAAGAAAACAAAAGAAGTCTTGAATTGGTGTCATTGTCTCAATCTGATCAACGCGCTTTGCAGAAAAACACAAGGAAGGAAAAGGGGAGGAGGGGGGGGGGGAGGGGCTACTGCTGGGATGAAGAGGAGGAAGAGGAAGGTGAGGAGAGAGCAGTGGGTCCCTCCACCCCCCCGCCACCTTTGTCGAGCTCACACGTGTTAAGAAATACAAACACACACACACATACACTCCATTTCACACAGATGGATGTGTTTGGCTTCTGTTCGCTGCTCACTGATTTGTACACTTGATCAATGTAACCAATTGTGAGAATAAACAGCATTATGAAAGATACTACCTGTGTGTGTGTGTGTGTGTGTGTGTGTGTGTGAGACATATGTATTTGTAAGTAGTGATTGTTCAGATTTTACATTTGTACTTTAAATGATCTTTTGCTTTATTTGTCACACTCAGGCTTACACACTTATTGTTGTTATCCAGCTCTTTATTAAGAAGTAGAAGAAGAACTTATAATAGGAAGAGCACGAGCAAAACAAAGTGAAAATAAGAATAAAAACCAATCCGTTGAATAGAATAGAATCGTCAACATAATTGCAAACACTTGTCTAACGTCTTGTACAGCCATCAGTTCGTCTCTTCGTCAGATTTCTCCTCGCTGGACACAGAGGAGGAGGAGGAGGAGGAGGAGGAGGAAGTAGATGACCTACGGCTGAGCTGAATGTTAGAGGCCTGGGATGAAGGGCGGGAGACGGATCCAACGCTCCTGCTGCTCAGAGAGCTGGGAGTCGGGGAACAAATGGGCGGAAGTACAAAATCCGCCGCCTTCGCCACTTCCTGTGTCCTCATCTTGGGTCTTGCTTCCTTCCCGCCAGCTTTGAGTGGACTTCCAGGTTGAGCGATTTGCGTGTTGCACTCCTGCGCTTGATTGGAGGCTTTGTGTGGATCCCAGGGAACGGGACATGAGAGTGTTTGTTTGCTGGTGGTGTGTGTGTTTTCAGTGTCGGCTGTGTCCTGACAGTGTTGTTGTGACAGTGTGTGAGTGTGTGTCAGTGTCTTGGTGAGAGGAGGGAGTTTGACCTTTGCCTTACGCCTGATGTGATGCGTCGTGTTGACTTTCTTCTTTGCTGGTTTCTTCCTGGGGCTTCTGGAGACGGTGGCAGTTTTGTCCGTTTGTTTCCGGCGCCGTCTGACTTTGCGCTTACCTCCCCTCTTCCTCCCCAACTTCCTCTCCTCATCTTCGCCCTCTCTGTCTCCCTTTCCTCCTTCTTCATCCTCGCTGCTCGATCCTTTGCCCCTCTCTTCGTCACATCCTGATGGTGTGACCAGAAACCCGCATCCTGGATCTTCTCCGCCCACGCCGTCCCTTTCTGTCTCCGCTGGCGTCCCTTGACCACAGGGGGACAGACGTTTGTTCACATCGCTCTTCTTGCTTCTTCCCTTTTTACTGGTTTTCAGCTGGTTGGGGATAATTCCAAACAAAAGGCCCTTGGCTGCTGCTCGGGCCAACACGTCCTGGACAGAGTCCACCTTAACCGAAAAAAGGAGTGGGGACGAAAGACAAACAGGAGCAGTTTAAGACGTGAACATACAAGGAGTCCAGGTCCACATAGAACCAAGCAGATCTATAGAACTGTGGAGCCATGAAAAGAAGCTGCAGCAGGTCACCACAGAGCTGGGTGGGACATTAGAACAAAGACAATATGAGAGCAGCCACTTATCCTCCATTGTCTCTCTCTCTGTCTGTCTGTCTCTCTCTCTCCCCCCTCACTCTGGCTTTGCTTGACAGAGAAAGGAAATGAAGAATGAGGAGGTGAGTGAACTCCCGAAGCGTCTCTGTGCTTTACAAGATCAACTGTGTTTATTGAGATGGACTGACTTCAGGCATGACAGCTTGGCCAGGAGCGGACATAATAACAGCACACGTAACACACACACACACACATTTTGGTTGGATGCGCACACACACATACACAGAGCAGAGTTTCTCTGCAGTGACATTTAAACAGCAGAAATCCTCTTT
>NW_027467015.1:1330000-1337500 GCF_046128005.1 Genypterus blacodes | reverse complement strand
TGGATTCCTATCATGATGTAATGAAGATTTCAGCAAATTCTACGTGAACGGGGCCAGTACAGGGATTTGAACCCTTGACCTTCTCGCTGTGAGCACTGCCACTGTTTGATAGAATTTGAACCAAGTCATTCAAACTTGCATCCTCATCAAATTTCAGCAAAATTAGGTTGAAATCTTTTGAGTAATTCTGCTGAAGGCGAACACACAAACACACTTGAGTTGTTGTACTGTTTCGTACACACATCTAAAGTTCACACACACACACACTATACTGTACATTTGAGTGTGTTGAAGGCGAGCTGATAGGCCCGTCTCTGCGTCCTCCTGTCCCCGCTCTCTGGCAGCGCCGTGTCCGTCTTCTTCCCATAATGCAGCAGCTGCTCTGTCATCGGCTTCTCTTTGTACATCTGCTGGAAAATGGCCGCCGCCTGCAGGTAGACCTGATCTGACGGAGGGGAGACTGCGGGCAGAGGGGCTGTGTGGAAGAGGAGAGGAAAGGAGGAAAGGAGCGAAGGGGGAGAAAGGTTTGTGGAGGAGATGAAGAAAGGTGAGAAGATGATGAAAATTGGAGGAGTGGAAAAAGTGATTTAACATGCGGCCATACGCACACACACACACACACACACACACACACACACACACACACACACACACACACACAGACACACACACACACACCTGTGGCCGAGCTCCATTTCGTCACAGTGAAAACCTCTGAGGATGGAGAAGGTGGATGATGAGGAAGAGGAGGAGGTATAGAGGAGTGGGGCTCCGTGTGTTTCTGATGATTCTGGTCTTGACTGGAGATGAAGAGCTCCTCCATGGCGGAGCTCGATCCCACAGGCAGGGGAGCGAGGGAGCGAGGGTGCAGACGGATATTTGAAGCTCCGAATTGGAGCCAGAATAATCCTGCATGAGGCTCGAGTTTAAGAACAATCAACTGGGAAATGTGCTTTTTAAAGTAAACACACCAGAGGATATGATTAATACAGTAAAGTCATTAAAAGCTGTGTGTAGTGACGCAACAAAGACTGTGAAGGTCAATATAGAGTTTAGAATAGAGAGTAGAATAGTAGAAAGAACATATGAGCTGATCTTACCTTCTATCTGCGTCCTAAGTCCTCAAGCACCTCTGCAAACTTTTACTCTCTCTCTGTTGACGTCGTCGGCTCGGCAGAGGAAAACGCAGGCTTTGTTTTCAGACGTGAACCCGATCTCTATGACTAAATGTAAATAAGACACACGGCATCAGTCAGGGCTGAAATGGGATCCAGCCTCCGGTTTCTCCTCGCTGCTATGGGTAATTGGTTTCCTCCCGGTGCAATTAAGCAGTCAGATCCATCAGCATGAATAAATGATGGGCCACTGTCCAACTCTGGACAAAGGTCCACCTCTCACTGACCTACATTAGCCTCCTGTCTGCAGCAAGTGACACACAGACACACACAGGAAAATGTGATGTAAGGTTTGAGGTGACACAGCTGTAAGAACTTGGATTTACGACCAAAAGCATCAGAACAACTGGCTGCTATTAAAATGGATGAATGGAAAGAAGCGCAGGCAGACAGGCTTCCTTTGCAGCACTCATCAATGTGTAATCACGGAGTTGGGTGATGTGCCATGTGTCCAATAAAGCCATGAAAAGGGAATTAATGACAATCAGACATCTGGGACTTAATGAGTGTGAAGTCGTTTCTGTCCTTCACAGGAGAGAAACTGAGTCCACTTTAGAAAAGTAGGGCTGGAAGAAAAGACTACAGCAGCTTAAGGTAAGCTCCATAGGCCATTGATGGGCTCTTTAAAATTGCATAAGAGGTCTTACCTTTGTCAGTCTGGAGCCTCTTCAGTGGAACAACACACCTTATTGTGTGTGAGACATGCAGCCTGGACTCATGTTCTCTCTAACTACTGACCACAAACTTGAATTTTCTCCTTCAAAAGTCTGTTTAACCTCTACATGAAGCATCTGACTGTGTCCATGTTCATCCATGCACTCCCCCCCGCCCCCGCCCCCGCCGCCCCATCACCACCCTGCCACGACTGTGTTTTGTTGTGGATCAGCCTGGAACACACCGGGCTGTTTGGAACACCATAGCAACAATATGATAATGAAGTAAGACTTTCCACTTTGGGATACATATGGAATACATATAAGATAGCACAGGGATGTTTATGTCAGCAGTTCCCATGATGCATTGTCACCAGAGCGACCACTTTAATAGATTGTCACACTGACTGAAGCCTGGAATGTTTGGATCCTTTTACCTAAAGAGAGTAAAGAGGTGCAACTGATATCTTAATGAAGAGAGACAGGTGTGTGTGTGTGTGTGTGTGTGTGTGTGTGTGTGTGTGTGTGTGTGTGTTTGTGTGTGTGTGTGTGCGCGCGTGCGTGCGTGTGCGTGCGTGCGTGCGTGTGTGTGTGTGTTGGGGTCATGTATACATCAGACAGCAACATGTGAGCATAAGGTTACAGTGAAGTGTTGCACCTGTTGCGCCTGGAGGATGGGGTGTAAACTTGAGTGACGCTGCCCCCATCTGGCGAAAACGCTGTAGTGCACCTAAACAGTAAACGAGCTCCTGAATTACGCTAGAGGCATTTTAATCAACGCTAAACTCTAAATATCTACTTCAAACGAGAGCTGTGTGTATTGTTGTTGTTGCCATTGTTTTGAGAGATGAAATATTGAATAATAAAAGCAGTAAGATTTGATTCTTGACACCATTTTCCAGTGTTCACGTGTAATGACCGGACTGATTGTGCCGTTGAACGCTAACCCTAAGGTGGATGGATGAGTCATGCTTCCATCACACCGACAGGGGGAGACATTTGTCAACACCGTGTCAGGTAAGCAGACTTCCTACTTGTTCGCTACATTGTGACCAATTTGCAAAGTAACTTTCTGTCTTCAGTTTGGTTTCGAGTCATAATAAATATTAAAGAATAACCTTAAATCATAATCTGCTGGTTTTTATGTCAGTATGTCTGCTGTAACTTTGAGTAAAAACCGCCAACAAGACGGGGTTCAGTGCAGCTGGCGTAACCATCACATATGTAGTTTACATGTTTGTTTTTATTAAACTTAAACAGCGCCGGATAAGTCAAACTAACTGCCTGAACAAGCAGGAGGAGTGTATGAGCCTGTGGAAAATATCCATACGGAGCATTTTAGGCCAAACGGGCCTCAGGTCTCCCCGGGGGAGAGTGAGTGCAGCTGGGGAGATTATCCTTCTCAACACGCGTCATCGATGTCGCCTCACAACAGGGCTCTGGTTGCTCCGTGTGTGTGTGTGTGTGGGCAGCGTATATTCAATAATCGGCCCGGTTGGAGACGGCGGGTCGTGCAGCCGTAAGCCGACCTGGAATTTTCTCAATAAAGGTCTAATCTTTACGGGAAGCGGTACGGTGCTCTCTCTCTCTCTCTCTCTCTCTCTCTCTCTTGCACTTCTCTTTTTAATCAATCTGCCTAATGACACAATCCAAGCCTCAAACCACAGTCACAATCCCATCACAAGTCAAGTGTGTGTGTGTGCGTGTGCGTGTGTTCGTTTGTTTGTTCCTAGTTTCCTGTGATTGTTACAGTGTGTGTTTGGGTCAAGTTCGAAAAATGAAGTGACTTGAGCTGATCTGCTAGAACAAGGATGTGTTCCTTAGTGTGTGTGTGTTTGTGTGTGTGTGTGTGTGTGTGTGTGTGTGTGTGTGGGATCAGTGGAGCTCATCATCTTGGGTTTGGTTTGAATCTCTCTCACTCATCAAGACCCAATTAGAACCCATTACCTCTCTCTCTCACACACACACAACACACAACACACAACACACACACACACACACACACAAAGTGTTTCACGTGAGGCTTAGCTTTTAACTTTTGTTGTGTGTTGATAAAAGCTCTCATCACAGTCATTGTTTATAAGTGATCTTGTTTGTGAAATGTGTGTGTGTGTGTGACAGAGAGAGTCAGAGACAGAGAGAGAGAGAGAGAGAGAAAGAGAAAGAGAGAGACGATGCACAGATAAACATTCCCCCCTCAGCCCCAGACCCGTCCAGTGATACATGTTGACATCATAAACCAGTCCAGCAGGCGTCACGGTAACAGGATCCATGTTTTCCTCCTCTCCGGGTTTTCCTCCCAGGCCTTGATGCTTTGATTGGTCCACTTGTTGCAGGTGAATAGATCTGCTGCTCCGGCTCTTTGTGCGCTCTTGTCGGGCATTTGGTGTTTCTCTGGGAATCTCTGCTCTCTGTGTCTCAGGTCTCTCTGCCCCATTGTGTGCAGACCAGGGCCGAGTCTGAGCCGCTTATTGTGGGGCCGCCACGCTTTTGTTTACCTCCTGTGAAAAGGTGCACATCTACAAGGGTGTGTGTGTGTCTGTGTGTGTGTGTGTGTAACCTACAAGCTCATCAACAACAACTTTATTCTCCTCTACATTGGATTTTAAATGTAACACTTTTTTTAAAATTATTATTACAAATACAACAAAACTACTTTCTAAACAGTTCATTGATCACACAGATGTCTTTACACGGTGCTGTAGTATTTACAGATCAATCAGGATCCTGTACATTGCTGCTGCTGTGTTTCAGGCTCTCAAATTGAAACTTAAATCCTCTTAGATTGCCCAACTCAGGACAGTTTCAATTCCCTACAAACAGGAGTGTGAAATGGAGTGAGCGCTCGTCAGTATGAAGAGTGTGATCAGAGTAGAGTGCAGTGCTGTGGTCTCACCAGCAGGGGAAACCTTGGTCCTTCCAGTGAAATCATCTGATCAGATATCAATCAGGCAGTCAGGATGTTAAGGGGGGAGGGGGGGGGGGGACTTTGACTGATTATTGGTGTGAACTTTTACATGGGAGCTGTGTGCATATAGAATGTGTGTGTGTGTGGGTGTGTGTGCGAGGCTGAGATGTGTTCAGTCAGTGTTGAGTATTGAGCAACGTCTCAGCCGGAGCCTCACTCCTCCCTGGGAGCTGCTGTGTTGAAACCCTGTTACTCTGTGTGAGCACGTCTGACTCAATCTCAGTTTCCTACACACACACACACACACTCAAACACACACACACACACTTGCAAGTTCCCTACTGTGTGTGCATGTGTGTGTGTGTGACTTTATCTGAATGTATGCATGTGTGTTGTGTTGTTACTCCAAACAGAAACGCAGCTTCCCCACTTCTCTCTTCTGCACTTTGTCAGTCTGTCAGTTGACTGTGCTTGTTCGCCCTCTCTTGCTCTCTCTCTCTCTCTCTCGCTCTTTCTTGCTCTCCCCTCTCTCTCTCTCGCTCTCCCCTCTCTCTCTCTCAGTCTGGATTGCCGTTTCCACGACAACTGGCTGTCAGGAACACGTCGCATTCGCCGAGCACCTGTAAAGCAGGAAGAAGGAAGCGCTGAGCTCCGCCTACTCTCAATTCCTCAAGGAATTCAGGTAGGCAGACACACGCACGCACACACACACACACACACACACACACACACACACACACAAGGTGCTGAATACATTGAAAGCAGGAGGTCTGGACAGTTGAAGCCGGTCTACACGTTCGAACAAAGCTGTTCAAATGAAAGAGAACAAAAAGTGGGTGGAGGGAGAGAAATGAAGGAAGAGAAGAGAAGAGAAGAGAAGAACACACACCAACTCATGTTTGACACACCGGGATAAGAGTGTGTTTCACTTTCTGTGTCAGAGGGTTTAGTGGTGATATGTTGAGAGGAAGTGCTCTTCTGTGTGTGTGTGTGTGTGTGTGTGTGTGTGTGTGTGTGTGTGTGTGTGTGTGTGTGTGTGTGTGTGTGTCGCTGCTTTAACTCTTACCTGTGAGCCGACGTCACCCAAAGGTGTCGTTACCCAGGGATCAGTGTGAAGTCAGTGTGTCACCATGACATAAGGGTGGACGCTTCTCTGAATGAGCAGTGTCTGTGTGTGTGTGTGTGTGTGTGCGTGCGCTTGTTTGTATGCACATTTGCATTTTTTAGGTTATTAATAATCGCGTGTGCGTAACTGAAGTTTGAACAAGGTGTGCAGGATACTCCTTCACAGGAATGCTGCTCTGGCTGCTCTGGTTCAGGTCTGGCACACACACACACACACGCGCCGCACACCCGCACACACACACACGTGCGCGCGCACACACACACACACACACACACACACACACACGCACACACACACGCACACACACACAGGTCGGCCATGGCCACAGAAGGATAGCATTTCCCATCCGGAATGATAGGAGGGAGGTGTGTGTGTTTGTGTGTGTGTGTGAGGGGGTATGGGTAGTCAGATTCTGGTTTGGTGAGTTTCAGGAGCAGGCAGTGTGTGTACACCATACACAGTAGAGAGAGAGAGAGAGAGTGTTTGAGAGACGGGACAGGAGACTAAACACTCGCCACCAACTCAGATCACAAGGCTGCGAGCCGCCGAAGTGTGTGTTCTATCAGGGTGTGTGTGTGGGTGTTTTGGATGAAGCTGGGACAGAAGCACCTTTCCGCAACGTGATGCCGCTTTGAATTTGGTGTGTGGGGACGAGTCGGCAAGGGTGAACTGCAAGGAAGAGAGATCCACCTCGGCTTGAGTGAGTGAGTGTGTGTGTGTGTGTGTGTGTGTGTTCTCCAACAACTCCCGAGATCATTAGTGCCGGGCTCGTGTGTGTGTGTGTGTTCAGAACTTTCCTTTCTTTGCTCTCCCTCCCTGGGCTCTCCCCCTCCTCTGTTCTGTGGAATGTGGGGCTTATGTCAGTGAGAGTCAGGTACAGACTCACTAATTACCACTGCCCTTCCTCCCTCTATCTCTCCCTCCCTCTCTCTCTCCCTCCCTCCCTCTCTCTCTCTCCTTCAACTCTGGGACCTTCCTGCGCTGCCTCTCTCCTCTCTCCTCCGCTGGGAGACCTTGTGCGCTCCCCCCGTCTCCTGCTGTTGCGTCTACAGGCGTTGTGTGTCGTGACTGGAGCAGAGGAGAGGACGAGCAGAGAGGATCTGAGTCAGGATCAACCAAACACCAAAAAGGAGAACAGAAACTCTGACATATCCTCTCTGCCTGCCTGTCTGTCTGTCTGCCTGCCTGGCTGCCTGTGTGTGTGTGTAAGATGTGTGTGAGCCTCCAGAGCTCCTTTTACTGATTTGTGCTCCGGCGGACCTCTCGTCTGGTTGAAGGCAGGAGGCGACGTGACGACGAACCCGAGGCCGGAGAGAGAGAGCGACACACGGAGCGAAGGAGGAGAGGAAGAGGAAGAGGAAGAGAAGATGAGACACTGACTGAAGGTGGATTGTTGCAGAAGAAACAAGCGCGACGCCCCCGACTGCACGGCACCTTCATCGCACAGGTGGGCCAGCAACTCCTCATCTGTCACTCTCTCTCTCTCTCTCTCTCTCTCTTTCTTCTCCTCTGTCTGTTTGCCCTTTCAATCTGTTCACGCTTTCAGCATTTGTTTGTCCTCTGGTGTGTTTTCTCACCTGGGGGATTCAGCGCACACACACACACACTCGCACACACACGCAGTGGGTATCTGGAAGG
>NW_027467015.1:1290000-1325000 GCF_046128005.1 Genypterus blacodes | reverse complement strand
GACTTATGGATTTCTGTCGGGATGTAGCAGCAAATTCTATCACAGAGGTGTATATTTTATAAGTTATTTCCTGTAGCTTCAACGAGGAAGATCTAGCGTTGACATTCACACACACACACACACCCAGACACACACACACACACAGAGACACACACATGTGCAAATCCCAACATGCATTGCTGCTAACACGAGCGAAGCTGTAATCCTCTGCTGTTGGACTCCACAAACAGGCACTTTGTTCTGCTGAGGGACTTCAGCTGTTTCACATGGCACAGAGGGACAAACCAACATCACACACACACACAAACACACACACAATAACCTTCCTGTTTCAGTTAATTGCTGCTAACAAGCAGACTTTGGAGCCTCTAATGGCATATTTATTAATTAGATATTTACCCAAAATGTACAGATTAAACGAATGGCCTGAAGGAAAATGCCCTGTAGAAAGTTACTGGAGTGTGTGTGTGTGTGTGTGTGTGTGTGTGTGTGTGTGTGTGTGTGTGTGCGCATGCTCAGCGTGGGTTTCTGTGACCCACATCTTAATCATTTTTAAAGAGAATTATCAGTCGCTATCTAGTGGAAGCCGACACACAACGATGTGAGTGTGGGTGTTTGTGCATGTGCTGTGTGTGTGTGTGTGTGTGTGTGTGTGTGTGTGTCTGTTACTCTCTGCTTGGTTGCAAACAAACACAGGTGTTTATGTTTTTCAGGGTGCTTCAGGATCTTCTTGAACCCCCCATCATGTGTCTCAGTGTCCGTTATGATGCTGTTTGTGTGTGTTTTGTGACCTGTTGTGTGTGTGTGTGTGTGTGTGTTGGATCAGACCAGTCGTTCCAGTTCCCTCATGTGTGTCTGTCTCCACACTGGTACTGGGCTGATGGCTATCGTCCTCTGTCAAACCCATCTGTCTCCACCGCCCACGTGCCTGTCTGTCTACCAGTCTGTCTCTCGCCGTGTCGGCTTTTACATATTTTGAGACGCTGGGTGCAAAAATCGAAGGAAATGTGCTGTATTTGTGTGTGTGTGTGTGTGTGTGTGTATGGGTGTGTGTGTGTGTGTGTGTGTGTGTGAGAGATACAGTGTGCGGGTAATAAAGTCATCTTGATCACGCTATCATCCGCCTTTTAAAGGCTTTATGGCTTTGCACGGCCTTCACTCCAACCTTATTGCGGGGAGGGAAGCGATTTCTCCATCAGTAAACTTTGGAACCAGCAAACCATACCTGTGTGTGTGTGTGTGTGTGTGTGTGTGTGTGTGTGTGTGTGTGTGTGTGTTTGTGTGTGCTGCCCAAAAAGCAAGAATCAGTGATTGCATGTCCTTCATTAACAGAGTCATTGGTTAATGTGTCACTTGTACAATGGCAATTGCGGGCGGGCGGGCACACACACACACACACACACACACACACACACACACACACACACACACACACACACACACACACACACACACTAAGGTTGGAGTTGGCACCCCATCTGATAAGACTATAGTGCTCTGTCTGTTTTTACGGGTTGTTTAAGGTTATGTACACTCCCCCCTCACTCTCTCTGTGTTTGGGGGCAAATATGGGAGGAATGCAGACACACACACACTTCACTCTGCTTCATATTCACTTTATCTGCCATTGTGTTTAGTTTAACAAACTGTGCTCACTCACTGTAACCGGTAGGGTTAAAGTCAAAGTTTGTGCTTGAATTTGTCGCTACGTTTTGTCGGCCGCCGATGCGTTCATGAACCTCTGTTCATCAGGCCGCTGCGCCGTCCGGACCAGCGGATCTGAGAAATCACATTCAGCGTGTAACGAATCAATCCCAGAATGCCTTGGGCCGCTCAGATTTTGCAGCCCTGAGTACACACACACACACAGTTTTGCGTATTGATGAGCAAAGTCTTTGAACGCACCTGATTAGATGTTTATTGTAAATATGTACACACTCTGATGGATTGATTTCTTTAATGTGGAATATATTTTAAAGGGTTAATCCTTATTTTTCAGAGCAGTTCTGCAGCATAAGTCACTCATTCTGATTTGTTGTTTCTTGTTTTCACTCAGTAAGATGTGCCGTTCCTCACGTGACATCATGAACAAACTATTATTACTTCCCAAAACGATTACGCATTAACACAGGCACACAGTGTGTATTATGGTAATAAGTACTCGCACTCAAACACCAGCTTGCGTCTTGGCTTATACTGCTGTCAATCAGCCTCTGTTGTCTTGTCTTGGCCCTTTTATTCCTCGCTCCCCTTTTGCCTCTTTCCTTATCAGCTGGGAGAGAAAGAGGTGGAAGGAGCAGGAAAGGTGGGGTTTACCTGTGGCAGAGGCCCCACCTCCCTCTGCTGCCCATTGACAATGAGTAAACACTAACCCACCTCTGCTAACTCCACACTCAGACACCCAGGAGAGGAGAGCGGTCGTCTTTGGTGCCTGTCAGCACCCTAAGGAGCGTGAGAAGGACAGAGAGAGAGTGTTTCAGCGTTAGATACTCAGATACACAGAAAGTGTGTGTGTGTAGAAAGTGACTCCCAGACGCCAATACACACCTGCTGAAAGTCTTTGACCTGCTGGTGGTATCTGCGCTCCTCAGTGTGGCATACAGGTACAGTATGACAACCTTTTCCTCAAGTGTGTGTGTGTGTATTCTGTTTAGGTTTGCGGAAATGATTTGGAAGCAACATTGTAAATCTGAATCATCACGTTCTCTAAGTTCAGTCGTTCTGAGGCTGATATCTCTGTCGCCAGCTTGTTTTGGCAGATTGATACTGTTTGTATCACTTGTGGCCTCATTGTTGAGACTTTGTTTAGATGAGTGTTTGTTGTGATGCGGCTCTGCGGGGCTTTGTGGTTTCTGTATCGATTGACTCTCAGAGGCACAGACCAAAATGATTGAAGGCCACTTAAGCTCATCATTATTATTGGAATGGGGATCTCTCCGAGCCCTGAAACCAGCAGAACCTGTGGAGTGGCATGACACTGTATGTGTCCGTATGCATGTATGAGTGTGAGTGTGTGTGTGCGTGTGTGTGTGTGCGTGTGTGTGTGTGTGTGTGTGTTCAGGGTGGGGGATAAAAAAAATGCTTCAGTGATTATTACCTGTGCACTTCCTGGTCCTTTGTCATAAAAAGAGTGGACTTTTACCCCTGTAAGGTGAGCTGTGTGTGTGTGTGTGTGTGTGTGTGTGTGTGTGAGAGAGAGAGACAGTGACGGAGGAATCTGGAGATGTTGTTGTGACATTTATTCATTTCTACAGCACAAAAAGCAAACAAAAAGATTCTTGTGAAAATATTTCTTCTGCTCTGTACGTTTGACACTCTAACTGCACCACACACACACACACACACTCCCTTAACTGTGTTTGTTGACAGGGTGGAACTCTGCCCTGTGTGTGTAGGAGGGTTGACCGTTTTGTCAGCATACGTTGTAAGTGTGTGTGTGTGTGTGTGTGTGTGTGTGTGTGTGTGTGTGTGTGTGTGTGTGTGTGTGTGTGTGTGTTTGTGTGTGTGTGTGTGTGTGTGTGTGTGTGTGTGTGTGTGTGTGTGTGTGTGTGTGTGTGAAGGTCACAAGAAAACGTGCAAATCAAAGTGTTTTTTTAATGTTGAGTGAGTCAAATATCACCCTAACCTCAATCTGCTCATATATACCACACACACACACACACACACACACACACGCACACATGCATGCACACACACAAGCCGCTAAAGCCTTTATCACGAGTGTGTGACACTGTCAACGTCACTGGTAATTGTCTGAAACAATGTCTGCAGCAGCCATGGCGGCCCGGGCTGATTAGCTGGAAGAATGTGTTTGCTTAAGGCAGTAAAGCTCCTTTCAGTGCTGAAACTAAAACACTCATGTGAAGGAACGCGCTTACATGCGAGCGGGCGTGTGTGTGTGTGTGTGCCATTGTTACATGCTGGCCACATTTCTGAGTGGGTGTGATTGGTAGCAGGCGATCCTCTCTGTATTCAGGCTCAGATGAGAGCTGAGCTGTCGGCCATGATTGTTCACACTGAATCAATCATTCAGGTCGGCGCTTGTTTGTCAGATTAGAGTAGAAGCTTCTGAAGGTCCAGATGATTGAATCAAGGAGAACACACATCCTTCACTCAGCTTAGTGTAGTTTGTTAGCACTCAAGCCTAACTTTAGTCCATATTTAAATGTGAGGAATGATCTCCTTGTGAAATATCAGAAATGAAAATCTAGCACATCTACTTTGTTACTTAGTTACTTAATTACCACCTGTGGGGTTATCAAAGAGAAATCCCTCCCTTTTGTGTGTGTGCGTGTGTGTGTGTGTGTGTGGTGGGGGGATCACTCACACACGTCTGACCTGAAATTCTTCTGAGCGGTTTCACTTTGAAGGACCTTGTTGTACTGAGGGAGGCCTGAGGAGAACACTGGGTCCTGTCCTCCCCCTCCAGCCCTGTTCATTAGCCTCTCACTCCCCCCTCTCTCTCTCTCTCTCTCTCTCTCCCCCCCCCCCCCTTCCACCTCTCCATCTCTTCCCCACCCCTCGGCCCACCCTCCTCTCCACACCTTTCTCATTGGAGCTCTTTGAGCTTGAGTGAACCGGAGGAATGAGGGTGACAGGTACACAGAGGGGGGATGGGGGGGAGAAAAGAGGGAGGCAAAGCAGGACAGAGGCAGGGAGGAACATGAGGGTGGGGAACATTTTGGGATAAATCTTATTTCCTATGTTGATTAAATGAATCCATTGGCTGCTGTTGCCTCAGAGTGTTAATCGGCTTGAAGTCAACAAAGTCTTTTCTTTGAAAACCACGTCGCGGCGACTTCCTTATTATTCCGCACTGCGACTGAAACTCCACTCCTCTGCACGGCGGTGTAGCCTGCATGCTGACAGCTGAACTCTGTGACCCGCTGTGTGTGTGTGTGTGAGGACATCATGTGTCCTGAGGGGCTCGGCCGCAGCTTTCGCTTCTCCTTCCCTCGTCCAGGTTCATCCTTCGACTTGTGGTCACCTGCTGTAGCAAATCTGGACTTTGATACTGAATGTTTCTCAAACTAAATGTTACAGACACGGTTAGTATTTAATTTCAGCGCTCTGGTGATTTCTTGCATATCCAGAGAGGCTCTATGCAGACGACATCATCCTCTTCCTGCTCACCCTAACATTAATCCTGCAGATAAAAAAGTACAAGGAAATATTATTGTGAACATTTTTTGCTTGTGCGGGTGTGACCTAAAAATGTCTTTGACATTCCTAAAGCGTCTTATCGTTTTAAGCACAAGACAGGCAGGAGCATCTTCCAGGAAATGACGGTGTGTGTCTGAACACCGGTGCACTCCCACGAGTCACACAGGGCGTCTGGACTCGTGACACGCTACTCATTTACTTTAATGGGTGACCTGCAATAATAGACCACAGTCATACTGTTTCCCAGTCGAAGACGCTGATTACCGCTTCTGCCTTATCGCTGGTTGTTTTGCCTGTGCATGCTCGCGCCTGTGTGTGTGTGTGTGTGTGTGTGTGTGTGTGTGTGTGTGTGTGTGTGCACTTTCTGGCCCTGCCCTTAGGATCAAACTATCTTATCAGAGGCACAGTTTGATCTAAAACGTTTCAACCAAAGAAGGTCAGGAATGAAAATTAGAAGTTTAGGAATAACTGTGGATCAATCTGTCAGTCAGAAAAATGTGTGTGTGTGTGTGTGTGTGCCTGAGTAATGTTTAGGTGAATATATAGAATGATTGAGGGACAGACTGTTATTCCTCCATCCTTCCCTCTGGCCTTCCTGTGGGGTTTAACGGTTAACTGTTCTCCTCCTGATGGGCAGATTGTCCCTCTGTGCGGTCACCAGAGCGCCCGGCACCCCTGCAGTGTGTCTGCGTGCTGATTGGCTCTGGCTAATGATTGACAGTTAATCAGTTTGATGTAGACTGACCCCTTGGCAGAGTGAGGGCTGATTCCATCTTTAAATTGGCTCCCCACCTCTGTTCACTTCTCTCGGCTTAGCACACATACACCCCCCAAATGCACCGATTCACATTCCTCACACACACACGCAAACACACACGCACACACGCACACCTTTCACCCATTAAATTAAATCCCCTGTTTCATGAATGATGGGATTGATTTAATTAATTTGACCCTGTTTGTGATTGGTATTTGATAAGGTAAACAGTTAACACACACACACACACATACACACACACACACACACACACACACCCGTTTGTCCTTTAATGTCATTGTCTTTCTTTGTAATCTTCATCATTCTCTTGTTTTTATGCTAAATACTTTCTCTCCTCTCATGTTTACTCGATTGTTAAGGAGTGGGGCTGCTTTCAATATCTGCTGAAACTCACCTCACTCTCTCTCTCTCTGTCTCTCTCTCTCTCTCTCTCTCTCCCCCCCTCTCCTTCCCCCTCTCCCTCTCCCTCTCCCTCTCGCTCTCTCCCTCTCTCTCCCTCTCACTCTCTCCCTCTCTCTCTCCCTCTCCCCCTCTCCCCCTCTCCCTCTCTCTCTCCCTCTCTCTCTCTCTCTCCCTCTCTCTCCCTCTCCCTCTCCCTCCCTCTCCCTCTCCCTCTCCCTCTCTCGCACTGATGGGCGCTTAACAGAAACCGTCCGAGTCTTAAGTGTCTTTTTTCTCTCTCTCTCTCTGTGTGTGTGCGTCTGTGTCTGTGTGTGTCTTTTCCTCTGTGTCTGTTTTTCTCTCGGCCACCCCTCTATCTGCCCTCTTGGCTGCTCAGGAAGGTGTGTGTTGTTTGCTTAAGTTAAGCTGCGCTCGGAACATGTTCACCGTTGTTATGTACAAAAACACACACACACACACACACACTGAGTAGTAGTTTTGTGCTGACGTGACGTGGCTGCTCCCAGTAAGAGTTCTCAAACGTCCTTCCAGAGGGCCGGGGGATCCGATCCTTCCTGTGATTTCCACGTGTCAGCAACTCTCTGCTTCCTTGTTGAAGCAAACACACTCTCTCTCTCCGCAATAACTGCATTTCCCATCAGCCTCTGCTCCTCCCACCGCTCTGCTGTCTTCACTGGTTACTGCGTCTGTTATTTGCACGTCTCAGCAACAGGTGCTTTGACAAATGTCTGTATTTTGAAAAGTTCCCATTAATGACCGCAAAAGCAGGGCCGGGATCCACCCATCTACACACACACACACACACACACACACACACACACACACACACACACACACACACAGAGAGAGAGGGTACCTGCTTTAGCTCCACCTTCACTGGCTCTCGTGCTCTGCAGCTCTGGCTTAGTCTGTGTGTGTGCGTGTGTGTGTGTGTGTGTGTGTGTGTGTAGAGGAGGCTGGCCTCTGTGCTTAGTGCCCTGCTGTACCTGTCTCTCATGGAGGTGGACTCTCACTCCCAGAGCAGGCAGCCAAGCGGCGGAGCGCTGTGAAGCAACAGGGGTAGCTATCCTCCCATCTGACCGCTCTCCTTTCCTCTCCTTCCTCTCCTTCCTCTCCTTCCTCTCCCTCCCTCCTCTCCCTCCTTCCTCTTCTCCTCTCTCTCTCTCCGCCTCGATGTCTTTTTCACCCTTTTCTGTCCTCTCTGTCACTCTCACTTCCCTTCTTCTCGTCTTTGGGTTTTGTAGCGACTCAGCTCTGTTTTGTGATCTGAAAGTGTGAAAGTGTGTCAGATTAATGTTGAGTAACTTTGTAAGAAGAAGAAGAAGTGCATGCGTCTTGTTTTTGAAGCCAGGCTGGGATAATGTTTGCACGTTGTATCTAATCTGCTGGGAAGTTATGGGTGTTGTGGGTCGGATTGGTCCATCTGAGCGCGGCGCCGTCTCATTGGCTGTGTGTGTTCCTGCTGCTGCTGCGTGACCCCGTTGTTAGGGGCTGCTGGGTCGACGCCGCCGGTCAATCTGGTCGACATGCGCCTACAGTTAAGATGGCGGCTTCCTTCTTTGGCGCTGTTTTCTTCAGCACGCTCGGCTCAATGTCACTCAGGACAGAAGTGCTGACTCAGAGACGCATTGTTCCTTGGTTTGTGCGCACACAACCGGCTATACACACACACACACACACACACACACACACAGAGGGTTTGGAGGCTTTTTTCTGTACATTAAGCAATTTCACACACACGCTGTTAATACGTAGAGAATCAGGTGCTTCTATCAATCATAAACACGACGTAATGGGCAATAACTGCAACACTTTAACCCAGAGAGACGGAGCTGTTACCCAATACAACCTGTGCTCGCTCACTTCACTGCAGGTCACAGCCCCCCGGGTTCATAACCTTTGACCAGGTGAACTGTGTGTGTGTGTGTGTGTGTGTGTGAATGAGTGAGGACGGCCTTCATATGTGAACATTCACCAAACAAATAAGTAAGATTGCTGTTGTTTTTGTGTGTAAAGACAAAAGTCAGGATGGACAAATCACAAATCTACACGCTTATACTTCTGCACAATGAGCTCTGTCTCCTCTCTCTCTCTCTTTCTCTCCCTCCCTCTCTCCCCCTCTCTCTTTCTCTCTCTCGCCCCCCCTCCCTCTCTGTCTGTCCATGTGAGTAGAGGCTGTGATTTTTGTTGGCTGTGGTTAATCATCCACCTGTAGCTGCCTGATATTTCTTACACTCTCCCCCTCTGTCTTACTATTACACGCACGCAGGGTTTGCCTCTATTATTTTGGTAATGGCAGGTCCTTTCAGATCAAACTTCAAAGTCACACACATACACACACATACACACACGCACACTGACTGCTATGATTTCCTGAGGCAGGCAGTAATATGTACAGAAAGTAGGTTACCCCCACTCCCAGACCAAATACCTGAAATACATTGTAGAGGAAACATTCTCAGTGACGGGAACCTTATGAAAGACTGCGGACCTGATTGTATCACGCAGTGTGCCGACTTCACACTGTCACTGGCGCCTTTTTTTTCTTTCTTTTTCTATTATCAGGGAGCAGAACTCCCATAGTGGATATTGTCCTCCCTTTGTCACCGGCCCGGCCAGATAAGGCTGATGGAATCATGTTAGCACTTCACACGGCACACGGGGACAGAGGGGAAAACAGAGAAGCAGAACTCAAACAGAAACAACAAGCGCCGAGCAACACAGAGATAATAGCGAAAACGAGAGGCCAAACCCAGAGCGGGCGTCCTCACAAACCAACGTCACCGGCGTGGAGATGATGGCCGTCGTCCTGCCTCCTAATGTCATCTCGACCTATGTCAGATAGAAGGAGGACATAACATCCTGTCTTTCCCCAGACGCGCTTCTCTTCTTTTTCCCTCTCATCCTTATCTGCTATGGATGATCACGCTCTACTTTCAAATAACTAACAAGTTTTGTTTACTTTGTCCGCCCTACATTTTATTTAGGCTATTCAAAGCATATTTGTGTCTCTGTTGTTGAGCTCACGTGTGTAGCATTCATGTCTCGGTGTGGGCAAGGTGATGTGTAGGCAATTCTAAGCCATTCAGCCTTGGGGCGAAGTAATAAGTGAGCAGGTGTGTGTGTGTGTGTGTGTGTGTGTGTGTGTGTGTGTGTGTGTGGGAGAGTGGGATATTGGGTCAGGTCAAATGAGCGTGTGCGTTACCATGGATGCTTGGCTTTGTAGTGTTTTACCTTTGTTGACTGCCTCACCTATCTCTGTCAAAGTCCAGGCAAAATCATGACGCACGCAAACACACACATGCGCACACACACACACACACACGATGCCTCACAAAACTTACAAGAGGTTCTTGTTTATTTGGCCTGTTTGCTGATATGACTACATCAGTTCTGGTGAAAAGGGGTTTGCTTTGTAGTTTGACTTTGATTGACAGCCTCAGCGTGGTGATTTGGGGATTTTTCCACTCTGAATGCTTACGGTGTTGGAAAATAGAGCAGGAGAGTAAGAGGTTTATGTCAGGGAAGCCGATTTCTGATTGTTCCCTGTTCCTCTTATATGGCTGTGGACTTTAATGAAGTGCTAAACTTACAAAAGCCCGGCACACACACACACATGCACACGCACACACACACACACACATACACATACATACAGAAACACACAGAAACACACAGTGCTGCACTTCTACACAGTATTAACATTGATATTGATGAGGAGGTTGAAAGTCCAACACCTCATACTGGCACCTGAATGTCACACAGCGTAACATGTCAGACAAAGAAGAAATTAGTTTTCACAGCTTTATTAGTGTTTTACGCTGAATTCTTCTTGGGGCTTAACCATAACTCAATATGTCTTACTTATTTTTTGTCATACACACACACACACACACACACACACACACACACGCACACACACACACACACACACACACACACACCCCATGGACATGTGACCTAGTTGCACTCAGTGAACCTTGAGCTGAGGTTTTGTGGGTTTACAGCCCTTCATTCTCTCTGATTGGGGTCAGAGGTCAGCAAAGAATCTAAGGAGCTCAACAAAACAAGGTTGTAAAAGCTGTGATAGGAGCTGAGGCCTCGGGGATTTATAGATGTTGTGTTTGCCGTGTTTTGTCCAGATAACATACTGTATGTAAGACAAACATCGGCTCATCACTTCATCTGTGTTCGCTTCCGTGTGACATATGTGGTTTATCAGCACTTTTCTGCTTTGGATTCTTCTTCTTCTTCTTCTTCTCTGTTTGGCATTTGCAGTGGCTACAGTTGAACCGAACTTTAAATCTCAATTTGGTCTGCTCTCTCCAGGCCCCGATCTGATTGGATGGTTTTGTCAGAATGACAGCAGAAGATCCTGCTTCCTCCTCAACGATGAGCAACAACGCCACCCCATCCATGCCCTCCAAGCCCTCCGGCAGCCCCCACCACTCTCTCCAAGGACAGATGGCCGTCTCCGAAGGAGTGGCAGGTGCTCCCAACGAGGCAGCGCTGGTGGCCCTGATGGAGCGCACCGGCTACGGCATGGTCCAGGAGAACGGTCAGCGTAAATACGGCCCGCCTCCTGGCTGGTGTGCCCAATCTCCACCCCGGGGATGTGAAATTTTTGTGGGCAAGATCCCACGGGACGTTTACGAGGACGAGCTGGTCCCCGTGTTCGAGTCTGTTGGACGGATCTATGAGATGCGCCTGATGATGGATTTCGACGGGAAGAACCGAGGCTACGCGTTTGTGATGTACACGGAGAAACACGAGGCCAAGCGCGCCGTGCGGGAGCTCAACAACTATGAGGTGCGGCCCGGGCGGCTGCTGGGGGTCTGCTCCTCTGTGGACAACTGTCGCCTCTTCATCGGCGGCATCCCCAAGACCAAAAAGCGTGAGGAGATCCTGGAGGAGGTCTCCAAGGTGACAGAGGGCGTGTTAGATGTGATTGTTTATGCCAGTGCTGCTGACAAGATGAAGAACCGCGGCTTCGCCTTCGTTGAGTACGAGTCGCACCGCGCAGCCGCCATGGCCCGCAGGAAGCTGATGCCAGGACGCATTCAGCTGTGGGGCCATCAGATCGCGGTGGACTGGGCTGAGCCGGAGATTGATGTGGACGAGGACGTCATGGAGACCGTGAAGATCCTCTACGTCAGAAATCTCATGATGGAGACCAGCGAGGAGGCAATCAGACAGGTGGGCTTGCTCAAACGGTTTAAAGTGGTGAGGTGTAAGCGTTCTGTAGATTTATCTGATCAGGTGTTCTCTTTTTCACTCAGGTGTTCAGCCATTGGAACCCTGGATGTGTGGAACGTGTGAAGAAAATCCGCGACTATGCATTTGTCCACTTCACCTCCCGAGACGACGCCGTCCAGGCCATGGACCACCTCAACGGCACAGAGGTGGAGGGGTCCTGCATTGAGGTGACTCTAGCCAAGCCTGTGGATAAAGAGCAGTACACACGCTATCAGAAGGCCTCCAAGGGGGCCGCGGCGCCTCCAGAGGCTCCTCAGCCTCAGAACTACGTTTACCAGTGCGACCCCTACACACTGGCATACTACGGTTATCCCTACAACACACTCATCGGACCCAACAGAGACTACTTCGTCAAAGGTTAGAAACCCTTTTGTTCTGTACTAACAAGAACACTGTGTATGAGATGTAACTGACAGTAACTGTTGTAAGAACAATGGGGAAACTACAATTTTCCAATGGACACGATGACTAAGATAATAATGATTTCATCTACGATGAGAGTTTGTTTTTTTTAATCTTTAACTTGAGATTTGTTGTTTGAAAAACAAACGCGATAAGAGGTGATGGACCAATGAATGCTAATCCCATTACCTCTGACTGATGACTGATAAAGTATTGATGGTCTTTGGGTGATAGCAAGAGAAATCTATTTGACTTTCAACAATGATTGTGTTTTGGTTTTCTCTCCAAAGGATCCCCAATGATACAGAGCAATGGTAATCTCTCACATCCTTACTCCTACTCATTTCCTTCAATGAAACAATGCGATTCATGTGACAAACTTTCTAACACAATCATTTCCTGCTATGCTGTCACCTCCCAACCTATGCTGGGTTGTCGATGAAGATCATAACAAAGCTCGTCCGAGATTAATATGCCGAACCCTCCTTCTATAGATATGTAGGTCATTTAACAGGTCACATTACAGTTCAAGCATCAGAACAGAAGGACCCCCGCCTCCCGCACCCCACCCCGGACCTCACTGACCTTAACAGTCTCGCTCAGTCAGTTACTCAATGACCTTCTGATTGTGTTACATTTAAGAGAGAGGAGGAACACAATCTTCTCTGATTGAGTGCATCCATTATAAAAACCCCAATGAATAAATCATTGACAACTGCTGTATAGATAATAATGAGATCATCATCTGGTTTGCCATTTTAATAACCAATCAGATCATCATAAAGGGTTCTTCCGCTACAAATATTTACATAATTTGGTAATCCAGATGCCGTTCAGATTAATGGCTTATTAATAATCTATAAAGTATTAATAAACACAGCCACAGTTTATTTGTGAATCCCGCCTTGAACGACGCCCCGATGCACAGTTTTTGTTACAAGTTGCCCCCAAGCTGCAGAACGTCCTAAACCATACCCCCTCCCCCCTGTTACTATATTACTTATTGTATTTCAAGCAGGTACTGTGCGAGGTCGTGGCCGTGCTGCAGCAGGTAACCGCACCCCCGGACCACGGGGGTCGTACCTGGGGGGTTACTCTGCCGGCCGTGGTATCTACAGCCGCTACCATGAGGGCAAAGGCAAGCAGCCCGACAAGCCCTATGAGCTCATACCCGGCCTGGATCTCGCTGCCTCCGTCAACCAAGTTGGCCTCAAACCTGGCACAAGTCAGTGAGCTAGACGTTTTCCACATCCTCGCCCACCTCCAAAGCTTCTTACTAACACTTCCAGACCCTAATTCTTCACTGTCCTGTACAGTTTGAGGGACTATTTTTGGAGGATAAGCTGGTGGTTGTTACTAAATGGCCGTGTTGAGGAGGACTGATTTACAGTGATCAATCATATCAACCTTTGGAGATCGTCCTTTCTAGCAGGGCCTGATAGTAACTGCCATGTTTGGTTCCTCAATCTTTCCTCTTTCCACATCAGAGAGATGATTGTCTCTGTGATGTACTGGTTGATGCTTCCATAATGTGCTGAACTCCAGCTCCTGGCCGTAATGTGGCTCATCAAATCTTGATTTTCCCTTTCAATTATGATTGAAGAAAATTCATCTTTTAAACATAACATATTGATTTTGTCGATATCTATAACAGTAGGTCAGCAGCCAAATGATTTCAGTCAGGAGCGGAGTTGAACTGCATTATGTCTCTTTTCTCTGGATTCTGTTCACACTATTCTGATCAATATGGAAACATAATACCAATGTTTTGTAAGAGGTTACTTGCTGCTGTCTATACTTACACTCTGATCATTTTGCAGTGTATGTCATTTGATTTGTATACAGCTATTTGTTTATCAGTAAGTAAAAAGATGATATTTGCACTGCAAATGTGAAATAATGAAACAGAAAACAAGATGATAGATCATCTAAGTACATTTATTAATGTAGCAGCAAATAGTTTCCTCTGTCTGAAAATATCATAATCAGCAGACTGTGATAAACATTGGTGTTATCCTTTGACATTTCGGTCAAAGCACAAACATTACACTTATTCTCAGTAACCCACCCGCCTTTGTGTGATCTGCTGCTGTTTGCATGCATTGAACTCTCTGACCTGTTGTGTATGTAACATATTGGTTCATCATTGTCCTTGTGCTCCCTCTGGATTTATGTGACCAAAGTCTGGACCTTGGTCTCAGTCTGGGTGGAATCACAGGATCACCACTGAAGAGAAAAGACTTTTGTCCATCTGAAACAATGACTGACGTTGTGTTCGCTCTATGTGCATGCATGTGTGTGTGAGTGTGTGTGTGTGTGCGTGTGCATGTGTGTGTGTGAGATTTGGAGCTTTGGGGTTAATCCACCAGCATAATCCGAATCACAACCTAACGCCAGCTTGTGCAACTTCTTATTTTCCACTTTCTTTCTTTCTCTACGTTGAATCCTTCAACTTTTCTCCCTGTGGTGTGTCTGTGTCTGCATGTGAATGTTGTGCGTGATAACCTATTAACCATCTCTTGCTAAACTCTTTTTTTTCTGCAGTGATCCGCCGGCTTATTCATGCTCTCATTCTTGTGTGTGTTCACGTGCAGTGGCGTTGCAGACTCTGGGTGGACAGTACCCAGTGTTCAGTGCGGCTCCCCCAGCCAAGCTCATGGAGGAAGGGAAGGTGCACACAGTGGAGCACCTGATCAACCCGCTGACCATGCAGCACGCAGACCACACCGCCGCCCCTTCAGCTGCCACTGTCCTACCTGCTGTCTCTACCCCGCCACCTTTCCAGGTGTGCATTCAGAGGGTTACACACACACACACACACACACACACACACACACACACATTTCACTTACTTTACATTACATTACATTACATTACGATCATTTAGCAGACGCTTTTATCCAAAGCGACTTACAATAAGTGTGTTCAACAAAGGTAGATAAAAGAACTTCAGGTCACAAGAAATCGTAAGCGCATTTCCTTCCTAAACCAACAGCTAAGAGCATAACTAGAGCTAGAGTAGAAGTGCAATAAGTTAGGTACTATGATGAATGAGAAAAAAAGGACAGATTAGAAATGAAAGATTAGAAAACAAGAGCATCAGAAGTGTGTTCTGTTCTGTTTCGACTGGCCCCATCCTTGGGGCCTTGGGGATCACTATTTTGACATCACAGGTTTCTGCGTCTCGGTGTTAAAGATAGCAAGTTTAAATGAAATATAAATCCACTCTTGGAAGTTTGGGCTGTTAACATTCACCAACAATTGTGTAGGAGAGACTTTAGTCATTGAACTTCTACTTCTAAAGCACCAACAGGATGTGACCTTAGTGATCTGGTAGAGGTCAGTTTCCCTGACTTTGTACGTCCTCACATTGTATTGATGAACTGATTAGTGCTTCCTGAATAGTTGGTGTCATCCTCTTTTAAGATTTTAACCCTCCTTTTCCTTCTTCATGGTCTTCTTCCTCTTTCCTCTCCTGTGGTTCTCAGGGTCGTCCGATCACTCCAGTCTATGCCATGGCTCATAACGTACAGCGCATCCCAACAGCTGCCGGCCTGTACAGCGCTGGATACGTCCCCATCACTAACTATGCTGCCAACTCTGCGGCTCTGGCCGCTCTGCAGAAGAACGCGGCAGTGGCGGCTGCAGCATACGGAGGATACGCAGGCTACGCCGTGCCACAGGCATTCCCCGCCACGGCCTTCCAGCTGCCCATCCACGACGTCTACCAGACGTACTGAAGTTCCGACCACATGAAGCAACAGCGTCGTCCATGCTGGGTGGGACTGACTGACCGCATCTGAACACCGCACATGTCTGTTTCATCACACTGAGACATCATTGTGAAGTAAAGATCCAGAACACAGACTATGAAACATCATCCGCCTGACCTCTCAGATTCTTCTGTCCCGCCTGGCCTCAGTGTATCCTGGTTAATTAGAAAACAGCAGCGTTTCCTTCAGTCATTAAAAAGCGATGTAGACGACAGTTCTGTCCGTACGCTGAGGAAACCTTCTATATGCTGACAGTGCTCCTACAACAACAACGAGCCTAGATCACATTAACAGCAGTCACCACTCAATCTGACCCCCCCGACCCCACCCTGCCATATTCCTATGGTGACGAGAACACTGAAGGTACAAGTATTTATGAAGAGAAGATACATATTTAAGGTTTTATTCTCTCTCTAAGTCTCTCTTTTTATTTCTTTTGGCGAGGGGGGGGGCTTCCTTTACACTATGCTATGTTTTTAGCTTTCTAAAAGTACAAATAAATACAAAAAGGCATTAAACAAAAACAAAACATGAAGGGTGGTACAAAGTGAAGTGAAAGGAAGTAAAAGCAGCAGGAAGTACTGACCTGTGATACCACTGAAGAGGAGTATTGTTGGATATACTAAAAGTTTGTGCTAGTATTTTTCCATTAACATAGAGTATTGTAGAAATGTCTACATGCTGCGGGCAAGACTATCCGTCCATGCAGTTTGAGCATGCTTCAAAAAAAAAAGAACTGTTTTTCTTTCTTTGGTTATTTTGTGTTTTGCTTATTTTAAATGAAGGCTATGAGTTGTTGTTGTTGTTGTTGTTGTTGTTGTTGTTTATTGGCCTATCATTAGCTTCCACACTAGTTTGTCTCTGCTTTGCGCCTTTTTAAACATTATATCTTGGTTTGTTTGAAGAAGAATTTTTGCCAACTCAATAATATTATTGTATTGCGTTAGATTCCTTTGGGGAGGAAGTGATGGCTAAAGAAGCTGGAAATGTTTTTTCAGTGATGGGCAACAGGGATATCTGTCGTCTTATGCATTCAAGCATCACGTGACTACTTGAGGGCTTTTCTTTAGAGACCCTCAGATATTTGGTTTAACTTAATATCTGCTGGGAGTCTAAGACTGAACAGAGGTTAGATATTGTTTTTTTTTCTCTTATTCATATGTCTTTATTATTGTTTTTGAGTTATTTGACTTTTGAAAGGTGAACAAATATGGACAGAAATGAGAGATGTTTTCCTGTATGGACTGGAACACTCTGTCACTTAAAGTGCTCTGGCATTGTCAGTGCTATCTAACAAAACGTTAAGGCTTCACTCCAGTCCACCTGAGTCTCTGGGCTTGATTACGGTGCCTTACATCTGCATATGTGCCACTCTGGGCTCCATTCCAATGCCTTTTTGCTGTGCCTTTCCTAATGAAGCACAGCACCAAAGTCATACTTCCATTTACTAAGATTCTGTGGTATTATTGTAGTATGGTGAGTTTCAGTCTCTGCAGGCTTTCTCTCACCTGAGCTCTGTTCTCTGGATGCTCCAGCAGTAACACTCCTCTCTCTTTCTCGTCCTGTAACTGTGCTTGACCAAGGTGCACTTAAACGTATTTATAAAAGGCAAGAGATTGCCACTTTCACATGAAGAGATATTTAAACTGAGCAAGAGTGCGTGTGTCAACTTGCCTGGTTGGTGTTTTTTAATGCCTGTATGTCTAACAGAGTTTTTTTCCCCACATTGTTAAAGCAAGAATATCACCTATGAATGTCTAGCAGGCACTTTTTAACTGGGTAGAGTATTGAACACAAGTGAGATACTGGGAGAAGCTGGAGCAATACCTCACACAAAAAGTAGCCATGCATGTACTAAATGTGATACATATGTGCACAAACAAACATGAACGGATGCAACCTGCTGCTGATCACGAATCACACTCCAGAAGAACAGGCTTTGTATGTGACAGCTTTTATATACTTATAATACTTTGTAACCCATGCAAACAAATGAAACACATTCTCCATTCCATTTTTAGAATGTATTTCTTGCAGAGGAATTTATTTGCTTGATTTCCACCATAATAGAGATTTAGGCGTAGATTCCATTCCTCTCCAACAGTAGGATGAGTATGACTTTGTACAGACAGAAGATGGTCTGGATATAGAGATTGTAAAAGACATCATGACTAAGACATTGGTCTATGTTGTCCACAGGGTACTCCCACACTGTATTTCTCACAGTCTCACAGTCCATCTAAGTCTGTGTTGCTACTTCTCTCCCTCTGAAACTGGATTTGACTTAGAAAACAAACTGCTGATAATGGCTTTTATTATGTTCTTGTTTGATGACAATAAGTCAGGATATATTTAATATATGCATTACATTTGTTGTTTATGAAGTGAGTGAAAAGGTATAATATATTCCAAAAACATATTTCTTTTCTTTATATATGCCTTATTTAGGGAGTAAAGACAGAGTAACAAAAAAGTAGATTTTGTTTTGCCAAAGTGTCCAACAGTTTTTAACTTTCAAAGTTATTGTGTTTTTGTTTTGTGTAATATGCTGTTAGAATGTACTATTTCATACTGGATTGGGTGTTGTGAGTGGGAGTACCATAGTATTACAGCCTACAGTATGCCTTCCCTATCAGCTTCACAATTACCAATTTCACCATCCCAGACTGAAGTGGGTCATTACAGCTGTGACTCCTGATGGATCTCAGAGTACTGGCCCTGGTTTTGTCTTGACAGGTGTATTTTTTAAGTACATAATGTTTTGTCTAATCTATTGGAGGCTGTAGGAGATAGCAGTCATCAGCGGAATGTTTTAATGCCTTAGAAAGCAGAAAAGTCACCCTCTTCTGCCTCCCACTCAAAACACCTGCTTTACTTCCTGATGCCTGCATTTCACCTGCACTGCAGAAGTGGGATGGACTCCTCCCGCTTGTTGTTTTAGTAGTGCAGAGCTTGATATGCCTAGTTAAAATAGGTGTTACCATTTTAAACCTAGTGTGTGCCTTATTGCCAAAATGTGCCCTTTGCTTTACCTTTGTAGGCCTATGCAGACTGTTTTCTATCAGGTTTGTTTGTTTAAAAAAAAAAGCTTGTTCAGCATTGTTATATTTATAGTGATGAAGTAGACAAATAAAGCATTTTCAAAAGGATGCAATGTTCTGGCGTTTATTTCATTGTCTGAATCATATCCGCAAGGTTTAATGATTGATTAAAATATCTACATTTCAGATGCTCCATCAAAGGTTCATAGGCAGAAGACTTTGACCGCTGAACTTTGTGAACGGAAACGAGTCCTTGACCTGATACATCAGCTATTCTCAAGCAATGAGTTATAGCACAGAGAGGAAAGAGCAGAGTTTAGAGAATATTTCATAAACATTATTGTGGCATGTCAACTTTACCCTGGAAACGTGCAATCCCAGCAAAGAGTGTAGGGAGGACAAGCACACATGGAGTTTTTATTAGCCAGCCACTCAACTGAGAGTTTAAGGTCAAGAGACAGAAAAATAAACTATTAAAGGATCAATCCAATGGTGGTTGGTGTTTTCATCGCGGATGTATTATTAAGAGGTTTAACCTACAAAGGTGAAGTTGTAACTACTGTGGCTGGAAGAGATTATAGTTGTTTTTCGAGGAACAAAGTCGATGACAGGCTCGACACAAAAACAGCCAACCGAATGGCAGATTGCTCAAGTGTGATCTGTTGAAAATATATATAGTTAGAAGGCTCTGTGTGACGACACTGCCATCTAGTGGCGAAAGCACTTCAGTAAAGCAGGTAGAGCAGGTCTTACAGGTCGACGTGTATGCCCACTGACTAACTTCCTACTACATTTTATACTTTTTAACATAAGTATTCTTCCTGTGCTTAATGTGGTTATAGAAATGATCCTGATTCAGATCCAAGACTACTTTAACAATAACAGCTTGACTTAAGTTTGATTGAGAGGGACTGATGACTCGAAAACAGCAACAGTAGCTATGCTAGATTCGATATAATTGATCATGATTTTTTTAATTGATAAGGTAAAAGGTGTTGGGTTTAGCCCATCTGTGACGACCTTGATTAAAGTTCCGACCTTTCCGAAAAGTTCAATTTATATTGCACAAGCCTTTTCCATCTACAATACATTTCCCATGATGCCTGTGGCAGCCATCTGCGTACGCACGGCGTCTGCGCAGCTGCTGCTTTAGCAGATTTATAAACAATTATGGCTGACCGACCAGATCCGGGGAAATACAATAGGAAATCCAGGTGATATGTAAAGCTGTTGAAATACGTTGCCGCTCATGAATCTAACCTTAGTTTATATTTGGCTTAAAGGAGACGCAACAAAGCGCACAAAATGGTTGTGCTCCAGGCCCGGACGAATTAAGCAGGTTTGCTATAGCTTTAAGAACGCGAAAATAGTGTCTGCTTCTTTAAAAATATTTCGGTTTATTACTGAATATATAATTAAGAAAAGTTTTCAATTTATAATCAATAAATTTGTGTATTTAATCTGCGGCGAATCCAACGCATTCACAGAAATATGCTACCGTGTTGGATAAAGGCCTCTTGCAGTCTAAACGTCTTTAAAACCGATATATGCCGGTTTTCCTCAAACTGCAAGTAAACCTGCTTGACTCTGCGGATTGTGAGGTGGACTGAAGGTTCCACGCGGTGATGGAACCGGTCATTGAACGAAGCGGGGATGTAAATAAAGGAGAACAGGCGGCGGAGGACAAGGCCGCAGGAGAAACCCCGGCCACCAGTCCGAATGTTATACCGCGGAGGGCCCTCAGAGAGCGCGGGGCGGGCCGCCCGAGGTCCGGCGTCTCTCATTCGGACAGTAACGGAGCTACGCCGAGCACACCGAGCTCAGGAAGGGTTCTAAGGGACCGTTCTACCAGGGCAGTGCCGGCCTGGCTGAAAGACACCAAGAGCGACGACGAAGACGAGTCGAGCCCAGACCTTAGCGCGACCAAGCGGAGGAAAGTTTCCACTTCTAAGCGGAAGAAAAATCCCGAACCCGCAGGTTCATCAGAGCCCGGCGGGTCAGTCGCTGGTGACAGTCTTCAAGTTACAGAGTAGGTTTTTAATTTATCAATGTTAGCCAGCAGCATAATGCTAATGTTTTGAATACAATGTGACAGAACAGCACCGTCACTTAAAACGTGTAACATTGTCAGCGTGTTCCTGTCAAAAGCACGCCTGAAGCTTAGCTCGTCCCATTGGAGCTGCTGTGTGTGTGTGGGGAGGGTGGAGTGAAACTCACCTGGCGCTCCACTTCGTCCCATGTTTTGAATTCTGACTAACCTAAACTAAACTAACCTATGTCTCGTGTAGTCGGTGATCTGTCAATATGGAAGTGTAACACTGTACAGGGGAAATAGCTCAAGATTGTATGTTCAAACTGTATGTTGTTGTCATTCCTACAGCTTAGAAGATCAGAAGAAACTTGCCATAGATGCTCCAGGTAATTACACTTATAATATGTGACAAGAAAACTTGTTTAGGGTTAACTTAATGTGGATATGAATGATAACATGCTCTTGATGCTTCACCCTAGCTCCTCCATCCAAGCGGCCCCCCGCTCAGAGCAGGGCCAAGCCCCCATCTGGCCGGGCCTCCAGGGGCTCTGCCAAGGCTGCGTGTAAGACTGAACCTGGCATGGAGAATCCATCCGGTAAGCAACCTGCTGCAGCTCGGCATCTCTGCTTGTATTTAACAAAACAATAAGATAGGAGGTTCTGTTCTGGTCTCCAGTCTGTAACAGTCTACATTTAATCCACATAGAATACAGCGAAAGGATGTGATAGAGCTCTCAAATCTGTAAAAGAATAACAGTGTTAATGGAACAATCCCTGTGCAGCCTCTTTTACTCATGAGTTGTTTTTATCTGTTTCTCATTTAGCTGTGGAAGGAGAAGTGAATGATAAAGAGAAGTGTGAAATGTGAGTATGAAGGCGTGTAATGTTGTGATTCCTTGTTGCACCTTGTGTTTACTCTGTACTTTACCCTGTTGTTGACATATCTGCTGTCTCAGTCAAAAGAAAGAGGAGGAAAATGAGGGTCCTGCTGAACAGGTGCAGAATGATGAAGACCCTCCGTTCCAGGATGACCCAGATGAGCTGAGCTACCAGACTCCAAAGCGGAGGTAAACTTTCAACCAAGTGCATCCGTCGAGCCACGAGCAGAAAGTGGGCACTCCTGTGTGAATGATTGCTTTCTTTTTCAGTGGTGCAGCGGAGGAACAGGGTCTCAGCAGTGATGAAGACGTTCCTTTTAGGGATGATTTAAATGACCAAAGTTATGACCCCAAGGCTGAAAGGTTTGTCTTGTGTTTGTGTGTGTGTGTGTGTGTACATGTGAGCCGGGGGTGTACGTGAACATTACCTGGATTTGTTTCTCTTACGTTCTCTCACAGAGACGTCCCTAAGCCGAAGCGCAGGGCCCCGCCGAGACCCAAGGAGAAGAAAGAGAAGGAGAAAGAAAAGGAAAAGGCACCTAAAAAAGAGAAAGAGCTGGCAGAGATAAAGATAGAGGGTTCAGACAAAGTGGAGAGTGCGGAGGAAGAGGTGAAGCTGGAGGAGGAAATGGCCGAGGACCCAGACGGACCCAGGAAGTGAGTACCGACCAATCAGTGTGTTTCAAAAGAAGATGATGTAATCCTCTTACATTAATTAAGTGTCCATGGGTTTGTTTTTCTGTGTCAATGTTATTCTCCCGCTGATCACAGCTCCATTATAGTTGGAGTTGTGGTTTATAATCCACCTCCTCTCTTTATTGTCGATGTGTTCTTTATATAATTGATCCGTTCCTTTGTTCTCTCTGTTTAAGGAGAGGCAGGCGGAAAAAAGATGACAAAACCCCGCGGCTGCCAAAGAGAAGGTGAAGTTCATCGCTCCATTGTACGAGTTTCTACATGACTCTCTGGAGTGTGGAGATGTGGAATGTCACTTTAACACCCTGTGTCTTTGTGACATGTATGCTTACACAGGAAGAAGCCCCCGGTGCAGTATGTGCGCTGTGAGATGGAAGGATGTGGCACGGTCCTGGCTCACCCTCGCTACCTGCAGGTCTGTACACACCATCTCTGATCAGTCTCTATTGTGTTGGCAGTTTGTCATAAAAACCCCGTTCAGGTAGAAAACAGCCTCATGGTCAAACCCTTAATTGAATGAAAAACGTATTGGGAACATTTGAAGAGCCACCGTCACCTTGGTTACAAAGATGCACCGTGGCTTCGAGGCCGTAAACCTTCCGCCATCCGACTGGTGCTGATACTCTGTTGTTCCATTCTGTTGACTTTGTTTTGCACACAGCACCACATTAAGTACCAGCACCTGCTGAAGAAGAAGTACGTATGTCCTCACCCTTCTTGCGGGCGGCTTTTCCGACTTCAAAAACAGCTGCTGCGTCACGCCAAACATCACACGGGTACGCCGAACATAAACAGGAGGAGGATGTTTCTGAACTGTACTCGTTACTTTTTAATGAGTCTCATTAGAACATAACTGTAACTGGACGTTCTGTGCATCTAGACCAGCGGGATTACATCTGTGAGTTCTGCGCTCGTGCCTTCAAGAGCTCCCACAACCTGGCTGTGCACCGCATGATCCACACAGGAGAGAAGCCCCTCCAGTCAGTCAGCTTCTTCTCTTTATCATGATTGCTTTGGAAACAGTCCATTCTATTCAGTTCTCTTAGATTATTGACACCCAGTTCTTCCCTCCTTATCTTCTCAGGTGTGAGATCTGTGGCTTCACCTGTCGTCAGAAGGCCTCTCTCAACTGGCACATGAAGAAGCACGACGCCGACGCCACCTATCAGTTCTCCTGCTCCATTTGTGGCAAGAAGTTTGAGAAGAAAGACTGCGTGGTGGCCCATAAGGCTAAGAGTCACCCAGAGGTGCTGATCGCTGAGGCCCTGGCAGCCAACGCCGGCGCTCTCATCACAACCCCCGCCTCTCTGCTGGAGCTGCAGGGAAACCACATGCAAGCAGAGGTCACCAGCCTGGAGGTGAGTCAAGTGGGACAGGACGGGCAGGTGGAACAGCTGAGCCAGGAAGTCCAGGTCGGGCAGCAAGTGGCTCAGGTATCCCAGTTGGGACATGTGGCCCAACACCAAGTGGTCTTACTGGGTCAGGACCAGAACCTGCACACCATGCAGGTGCCAGTCACGATCGCACTGTCCCCTATCGATCCACCTTCACCGGCCGATAGCCAGCAGCAGACCCACCTCCAGCTGCAGATGCCCGTCCAGTTTGTTCACACTACTCAGCAGTCGCATCATTCTCAGATCCAGCAGCTGACCCTCCATTCCAGCTCGGTGGTGACGCAGCACCAGCCGCAGCTTCAGCACCTCCAGTCCTATTCTTCCCAGCAGCAGCAGCAGCAGCAGAGTCAGGGGCATACGCAAATCCTTCAAATGACCTTTCAGCCTGTGGGCCAGTCCCAGAGCCATATTCAGCAGATTCCCATTCTAGCCAGCCCCCAGCAGCTTCAGAGCCTGCAGACTGTCAGCCCAGGCCACGCCCTCCTCTCCCATTCCCACGTCCAGTCCCAGAATCCAGGCTCAACCGGCGGGGAGCACTATATTCTTGACACTTCTGTGCTCTCTTCCTCCTCCCCATCAGTTCATGCTCTTCATCAGACGGAAGCGGTTGGGGAGGGGGCTGTGGTCTGGGACCAGGGCGAACAAGAAGTGCAACAGGTAATCATTTAAAAGCGTTAAGGTGACATAGAGACTTGTGTTCTCACCGACACCATATCCTCTCTAATGCAACGTTTGAGTTAAATGTAGTATCACCAGTATATAAAGTAATATTCACTCATAGTCACGTTTGGTAGCTTTTTAGAATTTCTGTATCAGGGAAAAAAAATGTCTCTGTGTCCGTGGTTGCATTTGTACATAATGTCTTGTAAGTTTAACTGGTCTTGTGTGTGTGTGTGTGCGTGGTGCGTGCGTGTGTGTGTACTGATGCTGAGATTATTTCGGGGAGGATATGTTCCACAACTGCAAAGCCCTGACTGCTATGCAACACTGTGGCAAACCTTCCAGTGATCTGCAGCACAGAGTC
This sequence comes from Genypterus blacodes, assembly GCF_046128005.1. Taxonomy (NCBI): domain Eukaryota; kingdom Metazoa; phylum Chordata; class Actinopteri; order Ophidiiformes; family Ophidiidae; genus Genypterus; species Genypterus blacodes. The sequence goes on along the minus strand of NW_027467015.1, from coordinate 1,300,161 downwards.
AGAATGCCTGCTAGGCGGCGGCGTCGTCGAAGTTCCTATTGGAATTAATGAACTTTATTTATATTTTGATTTAAATTAACAAACGGCCACTTTCCATTGTTCCTCTAGATCTGCTTTAGTACCTTATTAACTGGGTAGAAAAGAATCTGAACTGACTGAACAAAACCTGTATTAAACTTGGAAGCACTCAGAAAAATGTCAAATGTCAGGAAAAATGATGTGTTGTCATGGAAACGGCTTCATCGACATTTGTACTGCAGTGCAAAGGTTTCTTTAACCATAACCTATAAACCTGTGTAATGTTTTTCCTACTTACAGTCCCGGGTTATTGTAGGTAACCATGGCGACACTGGACAGAATAAATCACACATGAACCCACAGTCACTGAGTTAGTTGATGGAAAATGAAATGTTGTCACAGAATCGTCCTTCAAATGTCATGAGATTTGATTAGCAAAGCTACAAAAACCCCAATTCCAAAAAAAAGTTGGAAAATGCAAATTTAGAAAGAACAGAAAGCAGTGATGTGAAAATTCTTGTTGACAGTAAATGTGATGCCTAGGTAACAGGAACAGGATCTGGGGGTTTTTGTGTGAAGGCCAAGGCTGACCAACCTCTCCTGCCCGTGATCTCCCAGCCTTCAGATGACACTGCGATAAAAAACGGCGTTCTTCTGTGGTGGATATCAGCACGTGGGCAGTAAACACATTTGGTTATATTAATGTCCATAAACAAAGCCCACTCCTCTGGTCTCGGACCACATTGTGCACATGTAACAGAGTACACAACGTATGGCGTGTGTATGGTTAAAAGGAAACACTCGTGGTCAAAATGCTGCTGCCCAAACTTTTCTTTTGTTATTGTTGTAGCCAACAAATTTAGAACGAGGGTTTATTTACAAAAAAACAAAGTTAAAACATCCAACCCTCCTGTATTAGTGCTGTTTTGAATCAAGTAAAGGTTCAAATCACTGCTGTATGTTTTTATTCACATTCTACACACAACTTTTTTTTGGAATTGGGGTTGTAAGTCCTTGTAAATCCTTTTGTGCGTCATCACTGAGTCTGCACCTCTGTGCTGTGTGAGCAAACACAGGAACTGTTCATTTATATGATGTAAATAAATGTCTTAACACTTCACCAGCGTTTTGTTTTGTTTTTAAACGTGGACACGATGATTTCAGTAGAACAAACTACATCACATATTTTTTCTCTAAATCGTATTATGCCTGAGTTAAGTCATGGTATAGTGGCAGTAACACATTCTACACACACACACACACAGGTCATCTCTATGTTGCGAGCGTCCGGTTCATGGGGCCATGTTCAGCCGCTCTCTGTCCCTCTGCACTGCGTACCGCTTCATGGCCCTCTTGGGTGGGATCAAGGTGTTGCTCAGTCCAACCCTCCTCTTCTTCCCCTGTTGCCCCCCTGATGCTTCTTCACAGTCCTGCTGGAAGTGTTTAGCTCCTCCACCATGGGAGCTGCCTGCAGGAGAGTCAGCCTGAGGCGACGCGGGTGTTTCCTCACTCACCGAGGAGCGAGACTCTGTAGGGATGACCGTGCTCTGGAGGTCACTGTCGTGAGCGTATTTGCACTTGATTCCAAATCGGCATCTCCCGTCTTTCCTGTACGACACGCAGATCCTCTTGCCTCCTATCTGGGCGGGTTTGGCCTGCATGGTGAGGGGGACGTGTTTCTGTAAAGCACTGAGCTTCTGGTCTGCCTGAGCCTTGAAGGGATTGGCAAACACTCCACTGTCAGAGGAGGAACCTAGAGGAGGAGGGGGCAGTTTGTTGATGGTGAGGGAAGCCTGAGAAGGAGCTGGCAGGGGGCTTTGGCGCAGCACAGGTGGGGCTGCAGGTGCTGAACTCCGAGGTTTGCGAGGTGATGGAGAAGGATCTTTTTCTTCTGGTTCCGATTCAGTGGACTCACTGGAAGCTGAGCCAGATGCCAGCAGAAAGTTGCGGGTCTTTTTGTCAGCTGATGCCTCACCGGCCTTCTCTTTAGCAGAACTAAGACACAGAGGGAAAGAAGAACAAGAGTTTAATCATTTCATTCGGTTTTACTTTTGCACAAGTTGATTTTGATGTCGCCAGTATGTTTGTTATGGTCTTCACGGCCGAAAGAAGTAGCAACAATCATTTTACAGTAGTATATCATCGGTACATGCTCGTTATGTGGCTGATTACCAAAGTCCGCCGCTGTCTAGATCCTCTACGTCTCCATCGCTGTCAGACTCCGATGAACCTCCGTAACCAACCAGGGAGTCCATGTTCGTATCAGATGAAGCTAAATTAGTTAGCTTGCTGTACGCTGGAATTTAAACTAAACCGCGACGTTGCTGTCTCAGCGAGAACTCGAGTGTTCAGTCAAACAGACACCTTGTGATCGAATACAATAGAAGAATATATTGAGTTCCTATTTCGCGTTTGAATGACAGAGCCAGGATTCATCCAATGTTAGCTGCTCTCATTTATCCATTAGTTCCTGCTTAGTGTTTACATATAATTTTGGCTGCACTGACACCTAGAGTGTAGGCGTGGTATTGCAGCCCTATAATTGTCACATTTCCACAACTTTCACTTATGGTGATTAAATTCTGACGCATTTCCTGACATGCTGAAATTAACATAATCTTCACGATTATTATAGTTTATTCATATGATGGATGACGGATGAATACATTAGAGTAAGTCTGAAGCAATCAAGTCTATAGACCTTCAATAAATAATAGTAAAAATTAAAAAGTGACTAGACCATTATATTTTGTATATATTTTAGTATTTACCTCACGATAATAAATTATATTGGAATATATTGCAAACTTGCTTATGTGACGTGACTTAATTTTAATAACCTATGACTTAACCCCCTGTGTGCTTTCAGTTCTGTTACCAGAGTACATTACAAAAGACACAACAATGTCACCACAACATATATTATATTTATTTGTTTGATTTTAGCTACTGGTGCCCAGTGTTGTCAGTGTATTGACTGGCTCTGTAAACCATTGCTACTCATCACAGAATCTTAAAACTGGTGATATCAGAAATAATCAGGAATAGTTTTTGACAAGAAAAAACAAATAATATGCAGGTTCAGCTATTTATTCTTATCTTTTTAAATTACATTTGCATATATAACATTATTTATAGATTTTTTGTTTGTAGTTCTCTTTCCGTGAAATGCAAGCCACTTATCCTTAATTACTTATCTGGCAGTAATACTGTCAATTCGGAGAAATCATTGTATTGCTTCTCCTGGCCTTCCCGTTTGTACAATGGCGCCTTTACAGTGACCCCGTGGAGGCATCGTTGCGTTTTCTATTAGGAATGTGTGAGATTTGAATTTGCATATTCTAAAAGTATAATGTTCCGGTTTACACAACAGTTGGCCTTTACTTCAAACAAACCCGGGCTTCAATAGGCCGTTTATTCATTCATATATGTGTACGAACAATTGAATCCCAGCTACATGCTTCAGCGAGTCAAGCGTTTACTTTAATGAAACGATCACACGCAACGCAAAAGCAGTTCCGTGACAGATCCAAACAGGTCTCCTTGGACTGAGCCCATCATCATCATCATCATCATCATCATCTCCTCCGTGGCCTGCCAGTAAATCAGATAAGCCCCTCATGAATACTCTGATGAGCTCCTCCCCGGCGGCTCCCCGCCTCCGCTCGGCCCGTTAAATTCCTGCCGCCTGGCATCAAGTTCCTGGGGGAGAGGGCGGAGAGTTGGCCGCTAACTCTGTAACACAAGTCACAAGTCAGTAACAGTTAGAAGTCAAGGTCGGGCTAAAGTGGGAGACTCGTTTTTACCGAAACCCCACGAGAGACTTCAGGTGTGTGTGTGCGAGGGGAGCGGGAGGCCAAGCTGACGCGAAGAGCGACCGGGATGAGGCAGGCAAACGCGGCTGTGTGTTAGGGTGCCGGCCCGTAGCGCGCTTCCACCTTCCTAGGCGCGTTGCGTCGTTGTAGCGGAGCTCCCATGGCAGAGCGGCGGACCAGAGGCTCAGATCTGAGCCGGACTACGGCGGCCCGGGCAGCGGCCATAGCCGAGCAGCTGCACCGCGAATGCGCCAACTTACTGGAACTTTTTGTGAGTACTGGAGCGTTTACTTTCCACTGACTGCAAGCTGACAGAGCTCTCTCTCTCTCAGTCACGCACGCACGCACGCACGCACACACACACACACACACACACACACACACACACACACACACACACACACACACACACACACAAACCATAAGAGCAAAAAAAGAGAGTGAGCGAGAAATAGGCCAAGGTTAAATGGAAAATTAATAGATTGTGTGTGTGTGTGTGTGTGTGTGTGTGTGTGTGTGTGTGTGTGTGTGTGCGCAAAATCAGGAATGTGTGTTTTGTGTACACCCATCTGTGTCATTGCTCACATGTGATATTGTGTTTTTGGTATTTGTGTGTATGTGCGTGTGTGAGACAGAGAGAGAGAGATGGAGTAAGGAATGTGTGCAAAAGAGAGATAAGAGGGGGAGAATATGTTCATCTGTGCATGTATGTGTATTTGGAAATAGAAATAAAGAGAGAGAGAGAGAGAGAGAGAATGTTGGAGACAGTAGGGTGCAGGAATGCAGAATGAGGGGTGACTCAATTGAAATGACAGAGGTGGGCACTTTTCTGGCACAAGCTCATCAATGCCCGGGCACAGAAGCTTCATCTGGCTTCCAGCTGCCTGCCACCATCAGCCTCTCTGCCTGTGGGTGTGAGGGTGGCTGGTTGGTTATTAAAACCCCTTGGTTGGATGCCAGTTCACTTCCCCATCCTACCTTTCATTGGCCTGGCCATGAGCGAGGGAGCGGCCCGGAATGTAACTTCATCCGCTTCACTTCCAGGACCTGACCCATCCTCCTCCTCCTCCTCTTCCTCCTCTGTATCTACTTCAGTATTCTCAACCTGGCACAGGTCCACCTGGCCTCTTCTAAGTGACGTAGTGGGCATCATGTTTGAGCAATATTGCAGCACTGCCCTGAAGCGGACAGCACCAGATATCTTTCCGCTCTAGCATCGTGGAATGATTAAATACACTGCTGGCCTGTCGGGCAGGAAGTTAATGGAGATGGCCGTTAAGTCTTCATTCCTTGGCTGGGAGGATTTGTATTGGAATGAGGTTAAATTTGGCTTTTGTTTATATAATCTCAAAAGGACTGGGATGTAATATTTCTCAGGCAGGATGCAGCTTCTTCTCCATGCATCCTCTCCTCCGCTTCCTACTCACACAGACATTGAAACCTTCTTTGAAACTTTGCCACGTGTTTTTTTTGTGGTGATGATCCATGAGAATGTTGTGTCTGGCTGTCATTATTACTAACAGGGGTTCTTAACTGCCCGAGTCCCATTTCCTTGGCTGTCTGAACTGTAAACAACCACTTCCCGCTAGCTCCCTGAGAGGCTTACGCATTAGAATAGCCGACTCTGTCACACTCGTACTAACTTGCACGCAGGCTTCAACATTAACGCCTGCGTATAATGTCATAAGGAGGGCCTCGGGGATTCACAGCTCACTGAACAATAAGCAGTTCATCAGGTCGAACACACTCTATTCTGCCTGAAAAGACAGTTTAACTTCATAAATTAATAACTCTGACAGCGTGAAGAGCTTTTTTACCCCCGTGTGTGTGCCGTCTAACAAAGTCATATATGGATTATATCGGTGTCAATGTGTGTGTTATTGCATTTCAAAGCAGCTCTGGCACTAAACTGATCATGAATCTGAACTCAAATATTACATCACCTAACATTGCCTCCTGTAGTATTGTAACATAGCATCACATGTATGTTTTTACATGTTTATATCTTATTTTGCGTTGTAGGACGTGGAGTAAATGCTCTTTGTTTGGATCTTTCTGGGAGTAATTCATAAGAAATAATGTCTACTACACAACGCTAAGCTGCAATCCTTTGAGCTCAGTCTTAAAGCTTCTCTTATGTGACCCAGCACACTCGTGTCCCAGTATGGACCGGTCATTGTGAGGTGTGTCGCAGGTCCAAACAGTGAAAATCGGTGTGTGTTTCTCATCGCCTGTGACTAAATGTTGCCAAATATGCTGGAAAACAGAGGTGACGTCAGTGTGCTGGGGGCTTGATGGAAACCATTCCTTCACCTCTCGTAATTATGCACATTCCAAATCCTCCACCTCCTCCTCCTCCTCCCCCTCCTCCCCCTCCTCCTCCTCTCTCTCCTTAATACCTTGCCATCTCTCTTCTGTTCTTAATTTCCCCTCTTCTTTCTCTTTGTTTTCTGTCCCTCCTCCCCTAAGAGGAAGAAGGAGAACCTCTCTGCAGAACACGAGGTGGCTGAAAGTCGCCTGGTGTCCGTCCCCCTTCCTTCCTCCCAGCTCGACGCCAGGGACAAACTCTGGTGTCTTCACTCCGCCCTGCTACAGTGCCGCAGCTTGCTGGAGAGCGCCATCGCCAAGGAGGAAGAGGAGTTTGGGAGTGTGGCAAAGGGTGAGTACGAGAGTCAGAAGAAGACTGTCAAAGAAAGACTCTCGCTGCTCTTGAGCAACACTGGAGAACTCGTCAAAACCACAGACGGCACGGCGGTCCTGACTCCCAGCATGGAGGGGGTGGAGGTAGGCAATGATGTCATTAGAGGCGCTAACAATGATAAAAAGTGCCAAAAGGAAATGAGGCAGACGTTCTCTCTCTTCTCGTCAGCAGGTAGGAGGTTCAACCGATCTGTTCCAGGTCAAGCTGTGGATATACCGGATCTTCCGAGAGTTGGACTACTGGGCAAAGACGGCCATAAGCACCCTGCAAGCCCTGCCCTCGGTCACAGCCAAGGACCGGGCGAGAACCGGGCGAGTGAGGAGCACGAGAAGCACGAGAAGCACGAGAAGCACTCTGAGATGAGATGGAGATGTGAGGAGTGTGGGTGTGTGCGTGTGTTTGTGAAGAGGGAATAATGAGAGAGAAAAGATGTTGGGGCGGGGAGGAGGGAAGATGATCGTCCAGGGTCAAGGCCGGCAGAAAGAAAGGGGAAGGGATGAGTGATGATGATGATGGCCTGCTGAGAGAGACGGATCCTGACTGACACAGAGAGATGAGGGGACGGGATTATTTGTGCCAGCCAGAGAGAGAGAGAGAGAGAGGATGAGACGACCTCATCTCCTCCTCAGTATGAGAAGGTGATCATTGCTGTTAACCCCGTAAAAGAGAGAGAGAGAGAGAGAGACCATGTGTATCTTAACTTAACTTAACTTCTCTTAACACCAGCATTTACTAGAACAGATCATCCTTGGTCTCTCATATTGCAACACAGCATCCGTTTACTTTATTCTGTGTTTACATTATTAAGTCACGTCTACATTCTTTCTTTCTTGCGGCTCTTTTTTATTATTATTATTAAACAGCTGAAAACTGTAAACAGACCGGATTCACTGCAAATGACAAAACAAACAGTCAGCAGGGGGCACATTGTCATGGAAATGAGAATGTCTGAAATGCGTCACCAGGCTGTTGCTCGAGTGTATGTGTGCGTGTGTGTGTAAATCAACGTCATGTAAGTAATGATCTGTTGACTGTTAATCAAGAGAACAGCACCCTCTAGGGTTTAGATATTGCTATTACACATCTGGGTTTCTTTTTGTCTTTCTGTCTTTCTCTCTGTCTTTCTTTCTTTCTTTCTTTCTTTCTTTCTTTCTTTCTTTCTTTCTTTCTTTCTCTGGGCACTTTATCAGGACTGAAATCATGGGTGGTAAAAGCACTGCTGTTTAATGTCCGACACTAAGTAATGCTAAGCAGGCTGCAGCAGGATGTGGGCCCCAAATATCACAATCTATAACACAGGCGTTATTACAAAGACTTCTAAGTGCACCCCTGAACAAATTTGTATCCTTTTGAGTTCAGTTCTGATTTTATTTTGGTTTAATGTGTTGGTTTCACTAGCAACGGCAACGGCAGCAGTCACCGTGTAGAGTGCGTAGAGAAGCTGAAATGTGATCATGTAACGCAGGATTTAATCAAGAATGCCCTTCAACACATCATCCTGTCAATCCAATTTGGTCTGTGTTAGCGGCTAAATTAGCAGCAGCCTCAGGTTCACAGCGATGTCTTGGAGGATGAATGACGCCTCGGGCAAAAAGATGAGATAGTTGGAAAATCCTAGGGGCCATTTTTTTCCCCCCTACCGCCCAGAGAACCAATAGAATCCATTATAATGTGCAACACAGAGCAGACAGGGACGTGTTGGGAGGTCATAAATAGCAGGATGCAACATTTGCAGTGTCTATTTTTAGGCCGAGAGGAATATGTGGTCATTTTACACTGTAAACTTTGCTTCATTCAAAGGGGGGAAAATCCTGTTGTCAGATGTTTAACTTGTGACATTTAATGTTGTTTTCTTGTATTTGTGGGTTGATAAACTGAGCACTGGGCGTAGGAACACAGGTTTTGGTGATACCTGCTTCTCCAAACCAGTTGTTGCAGATATGAAATATGAAAACGTTTGGTCAATTTCCTCCATCCGTCACCATTTGAAAGGTTATTGTCCCTCTTAAGGATTTACATTCAACTCAACTAAAAAAAGGGATCTGCTCCACCTGAAAGCATGAAAATGAAACTTACACTGCAAACGATATGAGTCAACTTCACCCTTTCTGTAATTGTGTGTAAAAGCAAGAGAAATAATAGAGAACTCAAGCAGCCATTTTTAACCCTGTCAGCTGTTTGTACAGGAAGTGCACCAGTGTGGTAACAATCCTAGCAATTGTTGATTGTTTATGTATTTGTTTGATTCATTTCTCTAATATCTCTTGTTCCATTTGACTGTGTGTGCCTGGGTGAAGTATTGTAGTTTTGCTGTACCACCAGGTGGCCTCTCTTGTGACCTGGGGTGGTTTTGTACACAATTGGCTCAGAGCACAAAGAGAGGATCGGGTTACCGTTGCATCTGGCTGATAGCAAGAACATCAGAAAAACGGCCTCATGTTGTTGGTGTCCTCACAGACGGTGTTGTTACACTGGGAAAGCTGGAGAAGGTATTGTGTTTATCACCAGTGTTTAATAAAGAAGTGGATGTACGAGGTTTACTCACTCATGGTTTTGGTGACCTGTCGGCTCTGCAAACTGTTACTAACCTGTTACAAACTGACACACTTTGGGGGATAAAAAGAGTGTTTTTGTTGAATTGATTAAGACATGAGGTCAGTCTGTGTTTGATCGACTAAGGACGAAGTGTTAAACTTTAATTTGGACCCAAAATGACGCAGCTAAAGATTCTGCATAAGAGGATTTGGACCGGAACCAAAACCAGAACCAGACTCACATACAGCCACAGTGAACATTATGAAAGGTACAAATGGATGACAAAGTGTTTCTAAGACAGAAAACACACAGAGAGGGCATTTGTTGGTCGGTTGTGAAATGATGTGAAAGTAATGTACAGACTTTGCTTTGGTTTAAAAACTTTATTATTTATTATTGATTCTGTTTCTAACCTATGGGATTAAATGAATTGATCGTGGCTGATTTGCTGTCTGTGTGACTTAATGACAGACTGGTTTACAGACGCTGCTGATGTAGCCCAATACAGTGTGTGTGTGTGTGGGTGTGTGTGTGTGTGATCGAGTCATGTGGGGGAAAAAAGCCTGTTATTTCACATTTCTGGTTTGATTATTAGCAGTGAGGTTGTGCGTGTGTGTTGTGTGTGTGTGTGTTTAGTTTTAAGGAAAGACAGGATGTGTGTATGTGTGTGTACGTGTGTGTGTGTGTGTGTGTTTAAAGGGTGTGTGTGCACGAGCGTGTGTGTTTTTATACGTGTTTGTGTGTATACAAGTGTGTGTACATCTTGTGTGTGTGTGGTTGTTAGAGAAGGAGTGGCAGCCAGGATGCCTGTGGAAGGGGTGTGTGTGTGTGTGTGAGAGAGAGAGAGAGAGAGAGAGAGAGAGAAAGGAAGAGAGAGACTGTGCAAGCGAGCAAGGGAGAAAATATGCTTGTGTTAGAGGGAGAGAGAAAGAGACGAGAGAAAATGGGTGTGTGTGTCTCCTTGTGTTTGTGTGTCTCTGTGTGTTCTTGTGCGCATGTGTCGGTGTGTGCTTGCGCAGTCGTGCTCATGTGGGTGTATGTGTGTCTGAAAAAAGAGAAGGGGAGAGAGGGCAGGAAAGAGAGAGAGAGAGT
>NW_027467015.1:1285000-1287500 GCF_046128005.1 Genypterus blacodes | reverse complement strand
GAAGACCAATTGGCTGTCACTGGTTTTTGCTTCCAGTTGGAAAATCATGGAGACTGTTTTAGAAACATGGTCAGGTTTTGCTTAATCTATACACCAATTTAATTTTCTGAGATTCTGCGACAAATACTGTCCAGGGAGTTGCAAACAAATGTGCAATTACATTACATTTTAAAAACAGTAAATTGACCTTGCTTCTGAGGCATCAAACGTTTTCTTATCTGCCAAAATAACAGCTCATATTTGGAATTATCTGTCACATCTTTGGAAATTTGGTAACTGAAATCAACATATAGACCAACACAACCCTTGAACAGGCTCATTATAAGACATTTAGGTAGCTATTGCAACCATAGCAACCATAGTGTCTTGCAAAAAAGATGAATGACTTTGTACTTCGGCAGAGAATCAGTGGGTTTTTCTCAAACACTCAGAGAGCTGGTGTCTCAACCTCATCCAAGCCATCCAACATCATGTTTCCAAAGAAAAAATAAATAAAAAAAAGAGAAGGGTTCAAAAGCTCATCTAGCTTGTTGACAATTCAAAGCTCTATGAATACTTTAATATAGCTCCGCCCACCAGAACCAATCATCTGACTCTACTCAACATGATAATTAATAACACGCAGACAACAGATATGAGAAAGAATACATCACAATTATTCTGTGTAGCTTCCAGATTCCAAATTAATAACTTGTACCTCCATTTTGCCAGCTGCAAACTGATGCGAGAGAAGGCACCAGGAAGATACAAACAGGATATAAATCCATTAAATATGTTTAAATTCAAATGTTTGTTGGTAAAATGTCATAGGAAAACACGTCTGAGACAACAGTGAACATATCTGTAGCTAACTAAACGTGTAACTTCACGGAGAGAAGCTTTTGGAGGCTTTTCAGTGTGTGTCATGGATTGCCGTCTGTGGCTCCATTAGGGCCCAAGCTACAAACTAGGGGGTCTACAGGTAAGTGAATGCCAGAAATAAACCAGCTCACAGAATAAATGTCAATGACCTCGTTTGGAAATCATTTCCCTAAGGACAATGTTGAGACACCTTCACCTGTATTTATGTTATGTACATTTTTAAGGGACAAAGACATCTTTAGTTATAAACTCTACAAGTGCAACAACCTGCAACAATCATTAACACTCAATGAATGACTTTAATAGAAAACAGTGTATACCTTTATCCTATCCTTTATAACCAGGCATTACATTTAAAGTCTTTATTGTGCTACAAACCAAAGGGTCAAGTTTAAAGGATTTTATTTGGACTACATCTCCACTGTATAAACAGAGATTTGTGCAAAATGAAGTCCTGGTCGAAAACATGGTTATGTAACCCATTTATTTATATACTGTAGCAGACAACAGTTGGTTTCCTAAAACTAAAGCTCACTCTGAAGTTGTGATATGCATGAATATCAATAGTAATGGCACATCGTTGCCCCTTGTTCAGCATTGTCACATCTTGGCTAAGCTTTACAAACAGTGTTTACAATGAGACTAGGTAACTTCCTTTTAAATGTTTTATAAGAAAACACAAAATTACAAAGCCAAATGTATGTTGTACTGTCTCAACCTGTCATGCTTCCAAGGTGGCTTCCAACATTATCAAGCTCAGTAGCCTACTCATAAATAAACAATATTGCCATCACAACAGTGACATCATCTAAACCAACAGGGTTACTACGATGATGTATGAAAGCAAAGTTGAAACAATGATGTCACATTTATAAACTTTTAATTACTGAATTATACATTTCAGAATAATACGAACCTTGTGACTTACTAATGATCCACTGTAGTTCCCCTTTGGCTCTTACATCAATGATTGAAAATAACATTTTAATAAAGTCTTATTTACTAAGTTGTTCTACCCAACAATTTAAGGGCTGAGTTAAGATTCAAACATTCAGACAAAACCAGAGATATTTTTTGCCACACTCAGCTCAACTGATTTAATATGAACCACTGATTATAGATCATGCCATACCTCAGATCAGACAGTATTGATCAACATATGAATCTATTGTCTGACTCTAACATACTGTTGCCTGGTTTAGTTCACATGGATCGCTATCAAATCAAATTTTAAGTGTAACGTTAAAGGCGTAACCTGTCAGAGTTTGTCCACATTTCCCAGTAGTGACAAACGCTTGGACAATAACAAAGACAGTATACACGACATATGTACTTTACACACGCAAATGACTTGTTGCCAAAAGCAGATTGTGAATACCTGTCCATACATTAACACAGATAAGAGTGCGCGTGTGTGTGTTTATGAAAACTATGTAGTTATCCATTAGAAAAAGATCCAGATTAATCTTAATGTTTTTGTAAACCTGGATAATCTTAACGTTTCTTTCATCACTTTAGAGTTTTTCATTTCTTCTCTTAGTTAGCAAGCTAATCACTCTCCTCAGAAACGATCTACTTTTTTTCATCTGCTCGGCGAGCGCGTCCATTCCACCGCAGGGGTGGACTACATTATCCCGTT
>NW_027467015.1:1227500-1277500 GCF_046128005.1 Genypterus blacodes | reverse complement strand
GTGTGTGTGTGTGGGTGTGGGTGTGGGTGTGTGTGTGTGTGTGTGTGTGTGCGCATGTGTGTGTGTGTGATCTGTCTGCGTATCTGTGTGATTTGTATGGGGGTGGGGCTTTGTGCAAGTGAGCGTGACCTAGTTTTGTGTGTGTGCGTGCGTGTGTGCGTGTGGTGCCTAAGTATATACTGGCGTGCACCTGGGTATGTGTTCATCGAACAGGGTGCTGACCTTTGTGTGTGTGTGTGTGCCTGCATACTAGTGTGTAATCCTGTTACTGTTGCTCTGCGCTCAGGTGATCGGAAGGAGGCAGCAGAGAATAAACGTCCGGCACTCGACGGGCCTTTCTTCAACACGGAGCCCACGCCTCACAACTGGTTAGTGTGTTAAGTTGTATTCATTTTGTATTTTCTTTCCATATTGCTGTTCACTGCATACTTATTTTCCCAAGTTTGCATATTATATAAAACACTTCCAGCTCCTATTGTGTGCATGCAGACTGAGTGTCCCTGCTTTAACTTCAAACTGATTTTCCCCCGCTCATTCAGAAGTTGTTGTTTTCTGCTGCCAGAGGATTCTGCGGTTTATAGGCTGCTGATTACGTCCCTGGAGTTATCTCATTTGGAAAATTGACACAGATGACACGATAGAAAAAATAAAAACTGTAAATAACTTGAAACCTTGAGGGACACAATAAAAATAAATAAAAACCAGCGGCTGTTAAGCAGCTTCTCAGGACTGAAAACCATACTGTAAAAAAAAATAGATCACAATAATTAAACTGAGCAAAGTTGGTTCTTGGATTCCATACCACCCTAACAGCTCCAGTTTATATATTGTTTATGTATTTAAAGGCCTTTGTACTTTTCCTTCAACTTTTTTAAAATTTCCGACAGGCCCACCCAATTCATGCACGGCAGGTGTGGTGTGTCTTACACACACACACACACACACAAGCACACACAGTCACTGTTAACAACCCCTCCCCTGTCTATCCCAGCTGGCTCTGAATGGTATAAACATGGTTACCTCTGATGTAGTCGCACACGTGGGCCTGAGGCGTACCAAAAACATTCTTGCGAAGCCAAAAATAAGTTGGGAACAGAGTGGACTGGCTGTCTTATCAAGGTGTGTGACCTGTGTGTGACCTGTGATCTTCTTCTTTCCCCTGTCCCACAGTGGCCCATCAGAGCAAGCCGATGAGAAAGTTTCAGCTGGATCCAAGACAAGCTCAGCCTCTACACCGACTTCAGCAGCTTCTTCAGCCCCGACCCCGACACCAACCCCAGCTCCTGCTCCGACCACGGCAGCTTCAGCCCAGGCCTCTGCTTTGACCCCCGCGTCCACAGCTCCGGCTGCCCTGACCGCCTCTGCTCCTGCTGCAGCGGCGGCCAGCTCCTTCCCTGCCTCGCCTAACTGCCGCATCCGGGAGGTTCACTGCGGGAGCCAGGTGCGGCTGGTGGTGATCGCCATCCGAGACATCACCAAGGGGGAGGAGATAACAGTGGACTACAGTCTGACAGAGTGGGGAGAGAATCTGGTAAGACCCTGCACACTACACAACACTACACACATGTACTGTTTAGCCTTTATACTGCACTTATGAGGTCCTTGGACAAACATTATGAATGACCCCAAAAATATCAATTTGACACTCATACATGAACAATTTGGAGATCAGGATGTTTGAGATAATAACATGATAAGATGATAATTCATTTAAGACTCCTCCCTAATCTGTGTGTGTTTGTGAGCTCCTCACAAGTGCAGATCATTCACACCGTCTACCTCTGGTGACGTCAGATAAGCAACTACATGTGCATTCTCTCTCTCTCTCCTTCACACACACATGCACATAGCTAAGCAAGGCATGGGGTTACCATGGTGATGGCTGAGCTCCAGCTCTCTACCTATAGTCCTTTAGCAACAGTAACCATGGTTATTACAAGACATCTGGTCGTTCAATGGATCTCATCAGATTGGATCAATTAAACCCAACTAAATGATGATAGCGGAATTAATTTGAGAATATGAGTGACAACATTATAGATAAATAAAATCAGAGGTTTGATGTGCACCGTGTGTGTGTGTTAAGACAGAGGGATTTAAAAACTTGGTTGGTGCAAGTAAACATATTACTAAAAGATTATTATTTAACTGGTTGATTGTTATTACCTTAGTAACTTGTTAAGCCACATATTGTTCCAAATTTATTCTTATTCAAGAGAATTTCATGTTTGTTTCATATATTTGAAGGCATCTCTCTTTTTACTTGACTGGCTTTCTAATGGAAATTTCAGAGACAGCCACTTATCTAACAATTAAGTGTTGAAGGTTGTCTTCCTGTTCTCTGAGTGACAGGCGAGGCTGTGACTGCGATGGTAAAGACGAACGAGCAGCGTGCAGGAGGCTTTTTAAATATGGCTTTTGTGTGTCCCGCAGGGATTCCGAGGCCCTGGGTCTCCGGTGCAGCATGAGTGCAACTCTGACACAGAGAATAACAACAATATCAAAAAGGTACAAAAAAAACATCACCTGTTGCCTCAAAGCGCCCATTAAGACTGAAAATACTCTCACATCTGTTAAGTAGCTACACAACACAATGATGATGCACAAAGCTGCCTCACCCCACTCTGTTGGCCACTATAAATATTTATTATTTTTAAGATAAGTCCTCTCTTGCCTCTGGCTTCACTGATTTTGCCATCAGCATCATCACACCTCGTCCTCTGAACAATATTAATATTAAAATGACAAATGAAAGTCATCAGTTAAAGAATATTTTTTATGTGAGTTGACTTGTGCTCAGACTTCCTGCCTGTCCAACACGTATGTTTTGTTATATTTTAATGCTGCACACGGGTCTTTAGGATGGCCAGTGACGTGTCTTTTTCCTCTGTCGCCTCTTGTCTTCCAGGAGGAGGAACCCCTCTCTCTGACAACCCAGCAGCAGCAGCAGCAGCAGCAGCAGCAGCAGCAGGACTTTGTCACCCCCTCTTGGTCCCTCTCACCCTCTTCCTCTCCCATTTCCCACTCTGATGGTAGCGACTCAGAGGGCGGCGACGAGGAGAGCACCAGCCCACGTGGGCGCGCCGTCCGCCGGCGAAAGAAACGACGCGGTACTCCTTCAAAGAAGAAGAACCCCCACCGGACCCCACCTGGACGGCCTCCACAGGTCTCCTCCACCAATCATCCTCACCTCAATCGCCCTCCTCCTTCTTCCCATCCTCCACCTCAGTCCTCTCCTCCCTGCTCGTCTTCTTCCTCCCCTTCAGCCAAGCCTTTGTTCAAAGCTCCGGCTCCGCTAGGACCCAACACCACAGGTCAGGTCAACACAAGTCTCTCCAGGGGGGCGATTTCCATAGACGCCATGCGTCAAACCTGCGAGTACTGCGGCCGTCACTTCCGCTCCTTGGGCCGCCACTTGGATAAGCACCACTCCCACCAGCCTGAAGTCTGCTCCGCCCTGGTGGAGCGCTACACACAGATGCCCCGCCTGCACGCACATCAGACAAATCCTGCCACAGGTCCCACCAACCCTCTGCAGCACTCGCAATCATCGCAGAATCGCAGCGTGGAGCTGTCCCACAGTGGCGTCCAGGACCTCTCCATGTCCCCGCCTCGACTCACAGCAGCCAGCCAATCCCCCAACTCCTCTGGAAGAAACTCCATCCCACCTGTGCTGACCCCTCCACGAGGTCAGAATGCTGTGGCCGTGTCCGTCTTGAAGAGAAGTCCGCCGCCTGTGGCTCTGACTCCACCCAGGAAGGGAGGGGTGAGGAGGCTGAAGAAAGAAAGGCACGAAGATGAGGAGGAGGCAGAGGATGAAGACGAAGACGACGTGGAGGTTGTGGAAGTGAAGAGACCCAAAGATGAGGACATAGAGGTAGTGTGCCCTCAGTCCTTCAGCAGTAACTTGGCCAAAGAAATGGAGCCACCAAAAGAGGAATACGAGGAGGAGGAGGAGGAGGAAGAAGAGGATGAGGAAGAGAACGGAGTAATGGAGGTGGATGATGAAAGTGGGGCAGAAGATAAGGACAAGGACTTGTTGAGGTAAGTTGAGATGTTTGCCTGCTTTGTCACCAATCATTGAAATGTGTGAGTTATGCTGAATTGTAAAAACATGAAAGCTGCTAGAACCATTTGTAGAAAAATGTAATAAAAGCCTAAAACTGCTCTGACTAGGAATTCAAAACTGAGACTAATTGCTGACTCTCTCTCTTTGTGCAGTGGTTCAGGACGTCACCACATGCTGCCGCTCCTCTCGTCCTTGTCCTCCCTGGTGCTTTACCTGCGCCGGCTGCAGCACTCGGCCTTCTTGTCTCTGTCTCGGCAGCTGCAGTCGGCCGAGGCCTGGCGCCTCCTCTGCCACTCTAGTCTGGCGCTACTCATCCTGTACAACCGCCGACGTGAGTGTGAGGTCTCCAAGCTGACCATTGCTGAATACCGTGCACGTGTCACTCCCCAGTGTCCTGTCCCCGTCCCGCCCGGCGCCCCCCCAGCCCTCACCCCACTGGAGGCATCCCTGTCCCCCTTTGAGCGTCTTGTACTTCCCCATCTCCCTAGAGTCGGGGTCCAGGGTAAACGGGGTCGCGTCCAGCCGCTCATCCTCCCCCCTCACTGTGAGCCTTGTCTGGAGCTCCTTCTGCAGACACGACAAGATGTTGGCGTTGACCCTGCAAACCCATATGTCTTTGCCAGGCCGTACCATTCTCCCGCCACGCCGCTCCGAGGCACTGACTTACTACGTAGCCTGGCCCGCTCAAGCGGTACCCGCAATCCCCGCGCCCTGACCCAGACCAGGGTCCGGCGCCAGGTAGCAATTCTGACCCAGCTCCTGCTGCTCGGGGAAGGAGAGGAGCCGGGGCAGCCGGGAGGAAGCGCCGTGGAGAGGCTGGAGCACTTCCTGGAAAGAGAGTACCATGTGACTCAGAGCTGCGCCGGAATTGGCCAAGACCCAGGCCTGATGGGCAGAGTGGGGCGAGTGGTGCTGTGCGGCGAGAGAGACGGAGTGCTGTTCAGAGGGATGAGCCTGAACCACATCTGCCTGGAGCTCGATGGTGAGGAGGATTTAAATGTATTAAAGGATGTGGTGTCTGCTCAGCTGAGGTGCTGCTCTTTGTTTTGATATTATTTTCAAACACACAATGTTTCACTGCATAAATGAAGTGTGTCACAGAAGTTGTATGTGTGTGGTTTAAGTGCTCATTAAAGAAAGGAGAGGAGACACTTTGACATCAGAGTGAATCAGTTAGTCAGAGGGGAGTTTAAGCTCAGTCAACTTGATTCCTTCTGGGAGTTCCATGGCCATAATGGATGCTGGTGAAAGCTTCAACCTGTGACTATACTGGCAGCCGGGCAGGAAGTGAGGAGAACCATGGGTCTTCAGTGGGATGGCTTCATATTGATACTTAGAGGCTCTTTGGTGAGAGGTGGCTCAGCTGAAGGCCCCCAAAGAGAACAGGGCAGTATTATGTTGTGACTGTAAGCACCTGAAAAGTAAACAAATATCAATAACACAAGGCGAGCCGATGCCAATAGCAACACACTGCTGCTGCTGCTTTCAAGATTAAGTTTCAAACCGAGTCCTCCTGTAAGTTGAGCAGTCCGTCTTCCCTCCTTCCACTTGCCTGATTGTCCTCTCTTCCCTCCTATCCCCGTCTCTCCCAGTGATGTCAGGAAACTCGGCAGACTCGTACTCAGAGGGAGAGTCTGACGGGGAGCAGGTGAAGGAGAAAGCTGAGGCGCCTCCGCCACCTCCCGTCCCCATCCCGACGCCCACCCTGCTGTACGTCAGGAAGGGAAAGAACAACGGGCGGGTGGGTAGGCCCAAGAAGCTCAAGAACCTCCAGCTGCCCGCTCCACCTGCCCTGCTCGCCCCGCCTCCATCTGCCAACCGCAGGAGAGGCTCAGGTCAGCACCAATCAGGTTGGTTTGGGCCTCAAGTTATTGTTTATTTGCACAATTTAATGAAACACAATCAACAAATAACAGGAAGTGAAGAGAAGAGAACACACAGGAGAGATGAAGAAATGCAATTATACCTGAAGAACAAAGGAAATTAAAAATGCAAATGCAAAAAAGTAATAAAACAAAAAAACAAAAGCATCATCATTTGAAAAACAAAAGACTTATTAAAATGTACAAATATTCAGAGATTAAAGCAAAGTGTGAGGAAGCATCAAGAGGGAGAGGAGACAAGTTATTTAAAGCCGAGCAGTTAAAGCAGCTTGGTTGATCAGCATTTAAAAGTACAGATCAATCCACAGTGTAAACCTCTGTCCCAGCCGGCTCCAACAAGGGGAGGGGGGGGGGGGGGCATTAACACAGTGCCAGATTTAAGGGGGCGTTAAGGAAACGTTGCATCAGGGAAACATTCCTTGACTCATAAATGTCGGTTCCTGGCCCTTTTTTGAGCATTTGCATGTGAAGAGACACAACAGTATTTCCTCATTTGCATGTCGCGGAAGCGACTTGTGTACGACCTCATAAATCCTGATGGTAAATCGTAGTGGTTTGAAATCTGGGCAGTGTTTAAAAGTGTGTTTGGTTCACATGTTAATGATTAATACATCCGAGTCCACTCAGTTAATCATTCAGGTTAGATCAATAGTCTCTGTCTCTCTCCCCCCCACCCCCCCACCCCCACCCCCCCTGTGAATCAGAGACTGAATGACCTAATGTCTTTGATTTTGAATGAGTCTCCATTGCTGACATGATTGTGTCTTCTGTAACTCCGCCCACCTCCTCAGGTAAGCGCGGCGTGCTGAAGCGTCCCTGGTCTGAAGCTGAGCGCGCGGCAGTGGAGGAGCACCTGACGCGAAACATCACAGAGCTGCGCGTCCCGGCCAAGGCCGACTGTGAGCGCTGCCTGCAGCAGTGCCCCCTGCTGGTGAGCAACCACCGCGATTGGCGGGCCATCAAGTTCTACTGCCACAACCGCATTCAGCTGCTCAAGAAGAACCAGCGGCGTGACAACGATCCCCTGCCCCTCACTGTCTGCTGAGAGGAGGACGGCGTGCGTGCGGCCTTTTGGAGCTGTTTGGTGCAGTGGACAGGACTGGAGCAGATTCTCAAATGGTACCCAACTGCCCAAGAAACACACTCGCACTGTGAGGACACGCCGTACATTTTGCTCTACTAGTTGTTCTAGTCTTTACGCAGCTTCTAATTTGACACCACCTCCTCCTCCTCCTCCACCTCCTGTGCTGCTCTACTCCAAGGTCTTAACGTTTCTTTAGAGTCTTCACGGAGTCCCGGAGTGAGGCTGACACGGTGAGTGCTGTCAGAAAGCAGTGCACTTGGCTGGGTTCCATCTGAGAGCTGCCTCTGGACAGACCACAGCACGGGCTGCAGCCTGTGTTGTTTTGTATATGAACTTTGTCATTTCCTTCCAAAATGGATTCACTAAGATGAAATGTCAACAAAGGAGGCGACTGAGCCTACAGTGTTATATGAACGTCGTGAAGTAGCATTAGTTTTTCATGCACTTGGGAGACGTTAAGAGGACAAAGGGCCTGTGCTCGGGCCTCACTTTGCTTTTCTACCAGCTCTGTGATTAGAGTAGGCGACTCTAACTACTGCTAACTTAGACGAATAGCCAGATCTTTCCTCAAACAAGCTCTCTGCATTTCATACAGCCCAGTGTGCAATTCTGACTTTGGTTTGATTCTGTCTGGACCTTCATCTACACACACACACAAGGTACGAGGTGATGAACCGGTTGTTGTTCTGCAGTGACTACAAACCTAGGACATGTGATGAAATATTTCTTTTTTTGACAAACTCCAAAGTAGAGTGGAAGGGGTTTGATCCCGTCGCTCGGGGATTATTCCCATTCTGGAAACACGGAGAGTCATGATGTCAACAGCCACCACTTTGCCCAAGTAGCAGGATGTTGTTTTGTTTTTTCTGCCTGTTGCACATTTATTATTCAAAGCAGTAAAAGGGTGCTATAGGCCATTAAGCTGGATATCACTTTATATGTGGAAAGGAGATTTACCTGAGTTGTGTTAAGTTTGTTCAAGTGGGCACAGATCAGAGCAGTCAGTTGTTGTTCTGTTCCGTGTGGCCACATTGTGTCGTCCGTGTTTGTCTTCTCGATGGCTAGAGCTTTGATCCTTTCCCGGCCACACTACAACGGTTTGCGTCTTGACCAGATTATTCTAATTTGTTTCAGTTTTTGCTGGCAATCTGTGTCCAGTGGACTACGGCCTCCATGAAACCTCCACACAGATACTTGAAGTAATTTAAACCTTTTAGCAGAGTCTTTTCTCTTCTTTCGTGCCCTAGCCTTGCCAGTTACATTGTACATAACAAATATATTATTATCATTATGCTAACTGGTTGTTTGTGCTAGATGACATGTAGCTTTTTTTTTTTCCATTTCTGAGTTGTTGCTATTTGTACATAAGCCTGTTTGTAAATAATACTCACAGAAACAAAGAAAAAAACAACAAAATGTATGACATGCCTTCGTTATTGTGTTATGTTCTTTTCTTTTTTTTACAAGTCTTATAAAAATCTAAAGTTCTATCGGCTGTGTCGGGGTTATTCTTTGGTGCCAAATTCAACCAAAATGTAATTGAAAATTAAATGAATGTGTTCTTGTGAGTTACGTCACCATATTGGAAAACTGTTGAATGAGGGACCAGAGCTCCGCCGCGTGCAGTTCACTGCTTTTACACTAGATGGCGGTGTTGCTTCAGTAACCGTGATGGCGTCAATGAAGAAGAGAAACACTGAACGAACGCTGATATGAGCTTTTGAGTTGAGATACTTTGTGTTTGTGGGACCCAAGGTTCCTGACAGCAAGCTGGAGCGCCTGGTGAAAGCAGTTTAACATGGCACGATATAAAACAACAGGATTTTGGCTCAGGTAGGACAAAGTGTCGCTGCAGTAGAGAGTTGAACCGAGGCTGAGCCGGCGGCCACCAGGTGAGTCGATGTTGGGCTGATGGCGCTTTGTAGACTCACACACACGCAGATTTACTCTGGATGTCGGTTGTATCTGACTTCTCACACTTCTGAATGAGTTGAACACAAACCGCGCTTGTGTTTAACTCATTCAGACCTGCTGGTGTCGCTTGTGTTCGAGCAAAATCAATTAGAAGTTAACAAAGCTGCTGTTTCAACGTTTGTCCAGAGGGTGGCAGTAAATAGACAATAAGAACAATCCTGCTGTTACTGTGGAAGCTTTGTTATTCTCAGTAACAAAGGCCAAATGTGGCATTTCTTCTTCTGTCTCTTTATTCCTTTAACAAAACAAAATCAATACCAACGGTCGGTCTCTGTATTTCATAATGATGACTATTTCTAAGTCGATCAGGCCTTTGCCAGACGCCTCACTCACCTGTTCTCCTCAGTATCCTGTGCACAAATGACATTTACAAACTTAGCCATATCAGTGGTGATGCCAGTCCCTGTAGCGTCTTGAAGAAAGATCAATCCTGTGTCTTTAAAAGAACACGATACTATTGATATTCTCAGGTAGCACAGCCTGATCAATGCACTTCACTAGCTCTGCACAGAGTGACTATGAATATCAAATCTTTTTACACAAAGACACTGATTGAATTGTTTGTGAAAAGGACTGAATATGTCTGCTATATTAATCTTCTTCTCCTCCAAGACAAAGAGAGGAACTAAAGGGAGTGCGACTCACCTTTCTGTTTTTAGAGGTGTGGGCGGACGACAATAACAGTTCTGATCCAATTAAAAGATAGAATAAGTTTTAAAATAGATTCATGGATCAGATCATTGTCCTTTTTTCATTCCTCTGGGATAAATTGCACATTTATGAGACAATCTCTGCTGCTATCGGCTTCATGAACCTCCGCATGTCTGCTGTTTCTTTGTCACAGCAGCCTATGGGAGGATGTCCTCACAAGTGTCCCTGTACTCTGAACTCCTTTTATCTCATATAAGAACCCAAGCACCTGTAACCTATGAATGCACGTGAGCAATGTCCAAATAGAACTCCAAAGAAAAGAAAGACTTTATTGGTCTGAAACCTGAAAATCTTTCAAAACAAACAGTGATGTCATAGAACAGTCGCGATCAGTTGACACATAGATATCACTCAGTCACCTGTTGAACCTAGAGGCTTGATGAAGGGTTAATACATGTGTTGAAATGTAACGTTCCTCTTTGATCCACCTCAGTGTAGCTAAGGACTTCTATTGTTCCTTTAGAAACTCCCCAATCAGACTTCTCTTGTAGCTCACTGAAGAGGCAATTCTGTTCTTCCTCATCGATTCACACTTCTTCCAAAGGCGACTCTGTACAGAACAATGTGTCTTTAAGATTGTGAAGATTCTCTAATTTCTGTAATTTGATAGTTTTAAAGTCCAGACTGCAGCGGCTTCTGGAGGATTCAATCAAAAAACAATGATTAAGACCCAAGTTTTAGGATTAGAATGATGTTTTTGCCAACATCTTGTCTCCTCTGCCCCCCCCTGCCTACAGATGTATTAGAGCTTAACAAAGGTTTTCTTATCTTATCAGTCCTCAAGGTAAATTCAGTAAAGATCCTAATGACAAAACGATAAGAGGGACGCTGCAAACCAATTGTAAGGTGTTTTGTTTGTTTGGCTTCTTGGTTAAACTGGACAAATGTAATCACAGTGTCCGTTTGGGAGTAAAGGAGAGTCAAGGGGAGTTCAGTGTCACAGTAAAGAACAGCGGTGTGTCTCTCTGCTGACACTGCAACTTGTCCGTAAAAGTTGTGTCACCGCCTGTAGGCAAACTGAATGCAGAGCCCTCAGCTGAGCTCGGTCGTGTCTGCAGGTGCGACGCCAGCAGAGCAATCTGTACCAGCGATCCCCCCACCGGTGGGTCGGGGGACCCACCGGTCGGGGGACCCAGCGTGGGAGAGAGCGTGATCTGAGAGGGAACAGCGTGAGCCTCCCCCGCTTTACCCCCTGCTGAGGAAGACTGACAGGTGACATCACATGCACACGGTGGGAGCATGTGGTTATGAGAGAGGTGCACTGGTCCCCCCCCCCCCCCCCCCCCCCCCCCCCTCTCCCTGCCTTCACAATGTTTACAGCTCAACATCAGACAAAATGCTTCATTATTCAGAATTATGCAGGATTGTCACTTTGATGAAGAAATGTCGTTTGGTTCTCTCATTATAAAGAGTGGGATGTCTGCTTTTTAAATTAGTTTTCAGTCAACATGAGGGGAAAAACAGTGAGAGTCACTTGAATTCATTTGCAACACCGAGACTACAAATACATACAACATATCTGATGGCAGATGAATTCAGTAACCAATATAATATAGCTCAGATATCCCACTGATAAACCACAGTCCACATTACATCTCCGTTGCGTGTTTGTCGTCAAATTGATGTGCGTGCAGCGTCGGGTTTCTAATAGTGCATTTCCTGGGTCAAATGAAGACCAATGTCCTTATCCAGCAGGGTTTAAGCCCTCCGTCCAACATATGACTCAATCACCTGAAAACAAGATCTTGAGACTGTAATGAATTCTGAAAGTAATTATCCCTGCGATGTTTTTCATTTTTTTATTGTTTTCCCACTTTGGTTGTTGATTGAGAGGAGCGTTGTCTGTGATGGATTGATTGGAGGCATCTAATACATGACACACAACTCTCAAGAAAGCCGGTAATGAAGAGCAGACTTGCACCTCTTGAATATTAAACAAACTTTGCTGGCCTGCAGGAGCACCTCAGGGCTGAGCACCACCTCCCTGTCTCTCTGCCTCCAGGGTCCCAGAGCTCCACCTCCCTGTCTCTCTGCCTGCAGGCTCACACAGCTCCACCTGCAGATTCACACACTGAGCTGCTAATGTGGGCCATAAATACATTTTTCCCAAAGCATCTAAAAAACGATTTCGCTTCGTGATTAAGGGCCTGATTGGATGTGTCAGACGGGTGTTAGGGCCGAAGAGGAAGAAGAAGAAGAGGAAGCACCAATCCAAACAGACGCACCATGTTAAATATTCATCCTATTGATTTGGCCAGGATCCACCGCCCATGAGATACATCAAACACAAAAAGTGATTAATTTTGCACACCAAGTTATGCAGCAACTCCAGCAATTAAAAGTTGTGACAAGTGAGAGTTAGTAAATCTATAATAACACTTACTTGAATAGAACATGAGAGATCAAATACAAATTGGGGGCAGATAATGATGTCATTTTATTGTAATTTGTGTCTGCTCCTCGTCGTGTGTGTATGGGATCATACAGAGAATAAGTAGGAGTGTGTGTGATCAATTCATCTTTACAATAAGACTCATTTGGTCTGGAAGGGTTCCCGTCTGGGAGCAGGAGTGAGTTCAAAAGAGTGAGAGTCTCCTTTAGGTTCCTCCTCTCACACACCTGCCTGCCCTCACGCTGATCATGAAGTGCCTGATCAATAATATGAAATGTCAAGCACAAAGTGTACCTGTGTGCAGCTGTGCGACTCGTGCTGTGGAGGAGTGGGACACGTGCCGGTACAGCCGCCACCGCGTCTTTATATAAGTGAGTCGCACTACAACACTCTCTCTCTCTCTCTCTCTCTCTCTCTCTCTCTCTCTCTCGTTTTCTCTCTCTCTCTCTCTCTCTCTCTCTCTCTCTCTCTCTCTCTCGCTCCCTGTCGAGACAGACAAAATGTCACACAGCTGCTTGGAAATGTTCATGTCATTTGTGAAATGGCACGATAATCATGGGTTTATAAAAATCGAAATTCAGGATGTCGATAGGAGCGGAGGAGGACAGAGTCTGAAAGGTGGACTGGATGGTTGCCATGGGTTCTTCTCCCGTTGTAGTTTAGATGAAGATGATGAGATGGCTACGGCTAGATCAACAGCCTGAGGGTCGGTGTGGGGTTGCTCCTCTGTAAGGTTGTGTGTGTGTGTGTGTGTGTGTGAGAGAGAGAGTGAGTGAGAGAGTGA
Organism: Genypterus blacodes; assembly: GCF_046128005.1. Classification (NCBI taxonomy): domain Eukaryota; kingdom Metazoa; phylum Chordata; class Actinopteri; order Ophidiiformes; family Ophidiidae; genus Genypterus; species Genypterus blacodes. The sequence goes on along the minus strand of NW_027467015.1, from coordinate 1,264,603 downwards.
GTGAGTGAGTGAGTTTAATTTATCTTCATCATCTTCTCCTGATTTTTCCCATTTTCAGATTGATTGAGGTCACAGGTCCAGGGTATGTAACAATGTCTATCGTCCTCTTCTTCATTAGCTCCTCATCGTCACAGCGGTTGTGGATTTGCATGCACCGCACGGACTTCACTCTACCATAGTGTCGATCCAGAGCTCAGCTAATTACGTTTTTTTACACAATCCATGTAATTGCTAAATGAAAGCAGGGACAAATCTGGACTCTGTGGACTGAACACTATCACACCTCATTACTCCGGCTCATATTTGATGTTTCACTGACCGCTCAGTGGTTCTGCAGCCCGGTTTAGCTGCGTAGACACCAGGCGCCGTCCACACAAATCCCTTTATCCTCCAGCTCACATGTTGGTAAGGGGAAAGTAAAAGCGAACACATCCCTCAGAATCAAGTTCAGGATTGCAGTTCACACTTTGCAGAAACGGTTGTGATCTGCAGTGGAGTTTTAATCTGCAGGTAAACTGGGTCAAACCTACTTTCATTGTAATCACACACACTTTTATAGAGCCGAAAAATAGGCCGTGTGTGTTTCTACACCATGGCTACGCTTACTGACTTAACACACAGGTCAGGTAGAAGAACAGCAAAAGGGATCAAAGTAAGGGAAAAACAAAAGGATCAAAGTAAAGGGATCAAACTGACTTATTGATTATGGATCTGCTGGCTGATATCTGAGCTTTTGCACGTGACGTGATGTAATACTTACTTCCCGGCTACAGTTGGTGTATATAGTGTATCTCCCATACCTGTCTGTCCCTGAGTGTGTTTTTCTGTGTGTGTAGCTCCGTCTTCATCTGTTCTGTCCTCTGCCTTCAGCCTGTCGTGCTGTGGAGCAGATGAATGTGTAATGACTCATTTATTCATGCAGCCGCCGCAGTGTGTCTTCATTCATTTGCTGTTGGTCAGAACCTGTTTTGGTTAACTGTGTGTGTGTGTGCGTGCTGTTCTGTTCTTCAATTAATTATGTTAAGATTTATGAGGAAAACAGTTGCATTCAATAATCGACAGCCTCTAACTTTGAAGGTGGTAATTAGTTTTCCCTGTAGAGACGCAGGAGCAGAACAGCTTGGGCAGGTAAGGAGAGGAGAGAAAGGTACAGGAAATGATACTGATGCTAGAGTATACCGTCTGAAGACTCAAGACTTAAAATGTGAGTGTTGGCTCAGTTTTCTCGGCTCGTCCTGCTGCCGAGTGTCTCTCTTCTCTGAGTCCAGCACATTGTGTTGGACCTGTTGCGTGACTCTGTGTTCCTATTGCTCACCCGGCCGTTGTTGGAGGTGGAATCTCTCTTGGTACTTCCTCTCCTGACGTTTCTTCCTTCTTTCCTTATACATTAAGGTTTTCTCTGGGGTGTTTCCCTAGAGAGCTCTGAGTTGTCCTGCTGTTGTGGCTCTGTAAAGCCCTTTGAGACGCTGTGCTAGATGTGATATTGGTTGACTTGACTTTACCGATCAAACCAACCAGGAGTCAGAAACTCAAGTCTCTTGGGGAAACTCGATGCAACACGTCTTTGGCTCTGCTGCAGACCATCGCATGAAGACTTAAAGTGCTAATAATTCTTCTGACATTAGGCCACAATGGACCATAATTGCTGTAAATCACCAACACCTTCAGCAATCAGTTTAAAAGCCAGCCTTCATTATTATGACTCAGCCTCCAATCTCATCTGAATCCACACACAGCTGGAGGCAGCACACACATCTCTCTCGCCCTAGCCATGTTTTCCAGCTCCTCCTGGGGATCCTGAGAATTTCCCCTGGCGAGTTGAGCTGTATGATCTCTACAGCGTATTGTGTGTCACCCTGTGATCTCCTCTGGTTGGACCAGACAGGCCTTGAACACCTCAGGAGGCTTCCAATGCAAGACGCTCATTAAATGCCTGAACCACTGAGGCTGCTTCTGTTGAATGTAAAGGAGCGAGTGGTTTGACCCTGAGCGCCATGCTGATGTCCCCAGCTCCTCACCGCTGCATGTTGGAGATCACAGCTTGTGGACAGATCTTCTTCATGTTATCTGCAGAAAGAGATGCCGTCTTAAGCCTTGATTGAGTCGTGAGGCTTCAGCTCTGCTCGGCTGTGCATGGGCGTGTTGGAAAACGACAAAGGTCACAAGTAAGGAGAGAAGCTCTTAACTCATAACCTGGAGTCTCAATATTCATTTGCGGTGCAGAAGCAAAAGCAGTCTGCCCACACAGAGGACATTTACAGCTGCACCTCTGCCCACGCGTCACACCCTCATCAGAACAGTCACGACCAGCTCCTTTTAGGCACAGCAGAAGCCTCAGGCTGAGTCTGACATCATTCAGACAGAAGCCATCAGCTTCTACATCTACTTCTTTCATCAAGAGGAATGCAGAGGCAAACAGACAATTATATTCAGGTGCAATTTATTCATTCAAAGAGATTCATTAAATACGTTACAGAGGAGAAGCAGTCTCTCTCTCTCTCTCTCTCTCTCTCTCTCTCTCTCTCTCTCTCTCTCTCTCTCTCTCTCTCTCTCTCTCTCTCTCTCTCTCTCTCTCTCTCTCTCTCTCTCTCTCTCTCTCTCTCTCTCTCTCTCTCTCTCCCCTAGTTCAGCACTTTGGCAGCACATTGTTACAGTCTTCCACAATCTCAAACAGGAAGTGGTGCGGCCCACTGCACCTCGCCATCTCGCTCGCCGTTTCCCCACTGCCGCTGAGGAGCCCGGCCTTCAGGTGCCGCTGTGAGAGGAGGAGCTCTAATGTGTGGGCGGAGTCTGATTTGGAGGCGGAGCTGTGGGAGGCGGCCAGGTGTAGCGCCGTGAGCCCGCCGTTAGTCTGGGCGTTGAGATCGGCGCCATTTTGCAGCAGGAGGCTCACGACGGCGACGCGGCTCCACCGGCAGGCGCTATGAAGAGGCGTCCAGCTGTCAACCGTGCGGGCGTTCACCTTACACCCGGCGGCGAGCAGGGCGGAGGCCACGCCCACGTGGCTGCTGTACGCAGCGCGGTGCAGCGGAGTGTAGCCGTCCTCGTCACAGCAGCGAGCCAGAGAGGCGTCAGAGCTCAGCAGCCTGAGGAGCGTAGAGAGCTGGAGGGAGCAGAGAGGGAGACGTGGTCAGGAAACACTCCGCTGGTTTAGTCCCGTTTGTTTTCACCCAAACTGTCTGAGCACAGCGGTGTGCCCACAGAAAAACATTTGAAGAGCTGGTGGGGCGTTCAGTGCGTCGCTTAACAAATACGAGATCAACCGAACCCTGCTGCTGCTCCTGATGGTGCTGAGATCCGGACAGATGTCTCAGCTCCTCAACCGCATGTGAGAAGTTGATTAGAAAAGCTGGACGTACGTGGTTTTCTCTCTAGTGCCAATTATTCTAAACATGATGTGCTAATTATCTGCCAGGACGGGTGTATTGTTAGTGACACAGTCAGTCATTCAACCATCAGCGCCCTGTGCTCCTTCAGACTGGATCATTTAAAGTTCAACCACACCTGACCTCCTCAGCACTGTCACTGCCTTTACTCAGAATGATTTGGGTCAAAGTCATTATTATTACTATTATTATTATTATTATTGTCAGATAGGACTTCAGTATGAAAGGAGACAAACTTTAGCGTTGACCGTATGCAAATTAGCCTGAGTGTTTGTAGTTAGTGTCGTTGGTATCGAGTGTATGGTCCCACGTTTGCAGGAGTGTGTTTTCAGTGTGTCGTCCGAAAGTGCACTCATAAATATGAAGAGGCAGAACATCACAGACAGCTCACAGCAACAACCAGAGCAACAATAACAGCCGTCTCCTGGGAGAACAGGGCTCGGTTATGAGATCAGGACATTATTTAGTGCTAATTCATTTCCAAATCATTCAACAGAAAATCCAGCTGGAGCCCGATGAGCTCTGAGTCGCTGTCACTTACACGATTGTTCTCTGCTGCCCACAGAATGAGCTTCACCGGGTCGTCTTTGAAGGATTCTTCCTTCTGAAGGTACCACTCCTCATTGTGCTCCACCTCCTCCTCCTCCTCATCCTCCTCCACCTCTTCCCCCTGATCCTCGTCTCCGGTCCATAGGCTGCTGGCTCCACGGGGGATCAGGTGACCGTGGGTGTTTAGAAGCTCCAGCTGGTTGAAATCTTCAGGGAAGTCCATTAATCCTCTATCGCTACAGGAGAATAAGAGAGGAAGAAGTCAAGAACAGAGAAACCAAAGGGACCATGGAGACACTAATGGTGGAGGATGAAGATGAAGATGTTGCATGAGTAGTTGGTGACAGTAATTCATAACAAGAGTTGGTTAAATGATGACCCAATGATGATGATGTTTCCCCTGCCGTGACTATCACAGCAGGGGACACATGCAGGGTTGTTGTTGTCCTGGCAACAGGCCAATAGTGAGGAAATTAGTCCTCTGCCTCAGGACGCAGAGGAAAATAACTTTTTCTGTTATTAAATTTATTTCCCCACAACAAACATACACACACACGCACAAACACAAACACCACTGCCAAAACCCTCCACTACCACACGAGGCATTCACCATAGTTCCTTACACCAATAATAAGTATGAGAGATTAAATGAGCACTTAAGGGAACCGATTGTAAACACTTGATGTCATATTCGATCTACGCTACATTTAACCGCTACACCTTCACGACAGTGACGTTAAATTAACCTGACTGTCATGTCGACGGTATGAAAAACCGGCTAACGTTGACATGACAACCAACGGCCGTAGCCACTAATATGGCGTTACGCGGATGTTACAGGTCGTGGCTGTTGCTGCCAGGGTTACATTTATACATCGTATCAATATCGTGTCATTTACAGTGAATATCGTTGTTTTATCGCAGCTACAGCTTCAGTTTAACGCTCACCTCGCAGCGCTGCTGTTCGAAACTAACCACTGCCAGACACAAACATCACAAAGGCTTACGGGATGTGTAGTTTTCGCAATTCAGTTTTTGTTAAAACTGAACATAAAGAAAACACTGTTACCCACAATCCTTTGTGCTTACTTTGTCTTCTTCTACTACTTTATTTTTGACAGATGATACGCTGCGGTGGCACTTTAGTGCTGCCTCTCGGTGTAAAATATACACAGTATGACACGGAGAAAGTCCGACAAATGATATTTTACCCAAATTCAACCAGTTCTGATAAATTAATCTTCCGATCTTTGTCGTGGTGCTGTGGAATTAAAGCTCCAAACTCATATTGCGTTCCTCACAGTGTTTCAAACGCTAAATATGTCCACAATTCAATTTAGTTTGGTTTTCTGTTTACTGCCATGATCTTTTTAAGTGAACAATTTGTCCCAAGAGTTCTGTGTCTCAGGGTGTCGAGCTGGAAATTAATTTTATTCACAAATATTAAATAGATCTACATAACAAACAAACACATAGAATAACCTTTTTTTTTTTTCTTGTTTCACTAGGTTTTACAATTTCTGACACATCAACAATTTTTAAAAAGCACCTTAAGCCAAAAAATGATGAATTTGTCACAGTTTGAACCCATTTATCGTCATTCTGTTGGAAAGGTTGACAATTGCCTGCTTAATGATAACTGAGGTATGTTTGCCTTCACACAGACGCACTTCCCACATCCGGTATGACATCACCATGCTTGGCGATAGGAGGTGGAAGTCCGAAGAGGCAAATCAAGTAAGTGGCGGTGGTGCGTTGTGACGCTGTTATTGTATAGCTCATACATTTTGTACTCCCCCTGGTCACCTACACTTCTTATCCAACGCAATAATAACCCAGGAAGTTTCCTTCTTGCTCTTCTTGCTTTGCTGCGTTACAAAAGATGTAGCAAATGATTCAGGATATCTCACACACTGTAAAAGCCCCTGTTCACTCTGAAGCCATTAAAATAAAAGATGTGAAGAAATGATCAGAGAGTATCCAATCTGAAAAGACAGAGTGAGAAAGAATTGGTCATCAACGTGCATCTGGATCTCCATGTCCTCACACTCTCCTCATTCATCACTGAGGACTGCTATAAAACATAGATAAAGTGTGTGTGTGTGTGTGTGAGAGAAAGAGAGAGATAGAGAGAATGTGTGTCTCACTTTTATATTGTTGCGTTTTGATTCATATTTCACACAAATTCTAGCTTCATCATTTCTCAGAATTAAATTTGAGTATTAATTGTGGATTGATTTTCAACACTAACCCACCACTGAGTCACCGCTGTCTCATCCCTGCTTAAGCGATACGAGCTTGTAAAAATGTTATGATGCTCATTATGTTTTAGGCCATGAAACTCAACTTCAAGAGTCTCCAAAGTAACGTGTGTCAGAAGATACAACACTCAAGGTCTCTTTGGTGTAAAATGATTTGTTTTGGTTTGAAGCTCATGTTCGGTCCTTTCACTATCTGTTCACACGCTGCGTGACTTTACGTAGTCAGTCACCGCATCAAACGGAACATCAGGGCTCGGTTTGTGAAAGATTCAACAAAACCGGCAGGACCCTTTGAGGCATGAGCGCCTCACACGGAGAAACTAAGAAAGAGGCACAGCTGGAGTTACGGTTACTATATCTGAGCTGAGGTCTGTGACTCATACACACACACACACTAAAGTACCTAAAGGAAGTAGATCCTGTGGTGTCTGACCATGTTGGAACCGGCACAAACATGTATGTTAACCCCTATGTGTGTGTTCAACCTTAATGAAACTTCACATGTAAGCAGGGAACACGTCACACCTTCACGTCGCCATGGTGTCGGGGGTGTCGGGGGTGAGGCAGTGGCTCAGTGGGTAGTGCTTCCGCTTGGTAACCGGAGGGTCGCCGGTTTGAGCCCCTGCCGAGGTGCCCCTGAGCAAGGCACCGAACCCTCAATTGCTCCCCCCTCTGCGAAGGGTGGTAATGTAATGTAAGTCGCTTTGGATATAAGCGTCGTAATCGTAATGTAATGTAATGTAATGTAAGCAATGAGAGAAAAGGTGATTAAAGGCTGATTTGACTTTCACAGCTCAACACGCACGCACACACCCACACACAGACACACACACACACCTCTGCATGGTGCAGTTTGCATTTCAGAAAAGAGGTTTTTGATTAATCTAAATAAGAACAAATAGCAGAAAGAACTCACTGGAGGAGGAATTCTCTTTCAAAAACAAATTTCAAAAACTTTCAAAATTTGTCACCAAAAATGAATGAAGGTCAGGTGAAATTAGAGATGTTTTTATGCAAGAGAAAAGCTTTTAAGGATAACTTGAATAGCTGCAAACCCATCTCTGAACAGAGGAGGAGGACAGTGACATCACTTATCATCCACGTGCTGTTCTCTCATACCCCAGAGACCAAACCCACCAGCCAGACACCCACACACACAGGTACTGCAGAGAGGAGAACCCCAACCGGACACCACGGGGGATCCCAACCACTCTAACGATCAGAGACCCTGATATGGAGTCCTCAGTCCTCAGAGGTTGAACCATGGGAATCCCTGGCAGCCAATCAGAGCTGAGGAAGCCCCACAGATGCTGGGCGAAGCGTCTTCAAGTTTCTATACCACCAAGTCCAGGTCCCTGAGAATGAAGCTTCCTGGACCGATGAGATGTTCAGACGGACTCACACACACAAAGAGGAGAAGAGAAGTGGATACGAGGTCGAAACGTCTCCAAGTATTCACCACCAAGTCCAGGTGCCCGAGAATCAACTTTCCTTTGGATGTTTAATTTAATTGTTAATGACGGGTAAAATGCGAGGTGTGTGTTTGGTTTGGTTCCCTCTCCTCCTCTGGGTGCCGGGGGCGGCAGGAGGAGCGGAGCAAAGAGCGAACGGGTCGTCTCTCTCTGCACAAGAGGAGATACTTTCTCTCACGGAGCGTCCCGTCAATGTTTCCGCGAAGTTGTTCGACAACCGAACGTCGGGTTTGTTCCTGCTGGACTTCGATGACGGGATGCTGGCGGACTGGCGCTCTCTGGCCAGCAGGACGCGGCGCGGCGGCGAGTCGCAGGACGCCGGCGTGAAGGCGCTGCTGGTGGCCGCGTACTCGCTCATCATCGTCACCTCGCTGTTCGGGAACACGCTGGTTTGCCATGTGGTGCTGAAGAACAAGCGCACCCAGTCCTCCACCAGCCTCTTCATCATGAACCTCGCCGTGGCTGACATCTTCATCACCGTCCTCAACACGCCGTTCACCCTGGTGAGAGAGAGAGAGTTTGTATGTGTGTGTGTGTGTGTGTGTGTGTGTGTGTGATACTTTAGAGGACTTTTTGTGGAATTTCAAAGGGTTGTGGTTATTTTATATTTCTGTCATCTAGTCATATAAGTCACAATTCGTCAATTTCAAAGGTTAAACGATGATTCTGTCATAATATTACATAAGGAAGTGCAACGTCACGATGCAAAAAGGTGAAATTGAAATTCCGCTGCTGTCAATGGAAACACACTTCCCCTTAAGGGAGGAGAGGACAGAGGACAGGACACAAATCACCATGAAGCTGGAGGCTTGATGCTCTGCTGAGTGGAGGAAAGATGATTGTATGTGTTTGTATTGATGGCAGGTGAAATCAGGTGTCAATACAATCAACAAACTCCAGAATCAGTGCAGGATAAACACATAGCAACGGGAGCTCATGCCTTTATGAATAATGCTGAGGACACACTCACACACACACACACTGCTGAGTAGAATCTGAATGATGCCCATGACAACAAACGGTACAGCCTGTGTTGTTTTATGGGAATAAAACAAGGGAGGAGTGATTATGCTGATCAGAGGCATGAAAAGTAAGGGAATTGGCCAACAAATGTATTGTAATGTTACTTCTCATCGACTGCTAATCTAAAACTGTAGTCAACAGGCACAGACGGGGGAATAGAAATGTGCCCCAAGTGAGAACAAGTCCAGTTTAAATAAAGAATCTTATCTGTGTTTTGTATTCTGCAGCAGCAGGCGGAGAAACGCAGCAACACCGCAGAGATTTGAATCCAATTTGACCTGCATGGGAGTGGAGCTGCACCGCAATTTAACCAATAACAGTCTATATACAGCAGCAAAGCAATCACCTCCTGAGACCTGAGGGGCGAGCGAGCGTGTGTGTGTGTGTGTGAGAGAGCAGCTCCGTCTGTAATCACAGCTCCTGACCTGTTGCTCCCCTCAGTTGCAGATTGTTTCCTCTGCTGAGCCGGTCATCAGAGCCACATGGCAGCTACTTTATGTGTCATTCTTTCATCACATCTGCCCAGCTGTCATCATCAGTCATTTTCTGAATGAACTCACTGACCGTACTAGAGACTAAAGAACAGCAACCCAGAACAACCAAGCTACAAATAGATATGAAATCTTCAGATAGGAGCTTTATTTATCCAGGCAGAGCTGGGTGCTTTGAAGCTGCAAATAGGCAATAACCACATATTTAAGATTGTGCTGCTTTACTAAAGAGCATTACAGAATTATCCATCAGCTTTAAGATCTGATCTCAAGTTAAAGAAGATTGTTTGTTTGTGTCTGATTTAACCAATATGTTTGTTTATGTTGTGTGTCTGTGTGTGTGTGTTTCTCCTCAGGTCCGCTTTGTGAACAGCACCTGGGTGTTTGGGAGGACCATGTGTCACATCAGTCGCTTTGTGCAGTACTGCTCCCTGCACGTCTCCACCCTCACACTCACTGCCATCGCTCTGGACCGCCGGCAGGTTTGTTTCTAAGGAAACCATGATGCTGCTCTCTGAGTTTGGGAGAAAGTTGTGAAAAATGTCAGTACTTAAAAATGCTAAATACATAATTACCATCTATCCTCATTAGTGCCAGATGAATGCCCTCTATTTGTAGCCACAATCAAAATGAATGAATAATCTAAGTTCTAGCGTTCACAGTGTTGGCCTGCATGTTCTTGAGCACAGCCGACCAGAACATGAGCCTCTTTAAATGATTGAATGAGAGGAATGCAAGATGATTAGAAGATGAATAGAATATTGTTGCAGTTTCTCTCATTGTGTCTCTAAAACAGAATGAATGATGAATGATTGAACAGATATACTCATCTATTCTGTTGAACAAAGGCTCAATTGTGTCACGATCGTTCATACTACAAAAAGTGTGAAGGAGGGTCTGGGTGTGTGTGTGTGTGTGTGTGTGTTTTGATGTCTCACAGGTGATTTTGCATCCTCTGAGACCTCGCATGACGCCCATGCATGGCAGCATTTGGGTGGCTGCTATCTGGATACTGGCCAGCTGCTTCTCTCTCCCACATGCAATCTACCAAAAACTCCTCACCTTTGCATACAGGTATGATGACACAGACAGACACACACATACACATTAGGAGCATTTGGCAGACGCTTTTATCTAAAGCGAGAGGGGGGAGCAATTGAGGGTTCGGTGCCTTGCTCCGGGGCACCTCGGCAGGGGCTCGAACCGGCGACCCTCCGGTTCCCAAGCGGAAGCTCTACCCACTGAGCTACTGCCTCCGTGCGCACGCACGCAAGCACGCACACACACAGACACACACACACACACACACACACACACACACACACACACACACACACACACACACACACACACACACACACACACACACACACACACACACACACACACACACACACACACACACACACACACACACACACACACACACACACACGATCACACGGTCACACGGTCACACACTAACTTTTGCGCTGACACTTTTCTATGGTCACACCTATTAACAGCACCATCCAGTCTCTCTCTCTGTCCGTCCGTCTCTCTTTCTCTCTCTCTGTCTCTCTGTGTGTCTCCGTCTCTCTGTCCGTCTGTCTCTCTCAGTCTGTCTGTCTCTCTCTCTCTGTCTCTCTCTCTGTCCGTCTCTCTCTATCTCTGTCCCTCTGTCTCTCTTAGTCTCTCTCTCTCTCTCTCTCTCTCTCTGTCCGTCTCTCTCTATCTCTGTCCGTCCGTCCGTCCGTCCGTCCGTCTGTCTGTCTGTCTGTCTGTCTGTCTGTCTGTCTGTCTGTCTGTCTGTCTGTCTGTCTGTCTGTCTCCAACTTTGTTTTGTGACGTTTCATATTCAGGTTGGTTCAAAAATGTGGCAGACATGTCCACTCACTAGTAATGCAAATGATTAGAGATTGATGGTGTCGCTATAGCAACCACACATTCTGTCAGTATGTGTGGGTCCTGATGAGGTTGAATGAAGCTTTGGTCAGTGGAGGAGCTCTTAGTCTCCCCTTCACTCAGCCAGGATATTATCTTTTTGTTCCTCTGAATGTTCCTGGCTGTGCTCTTCATCTCCATTCTCACATGAACCTTCCTTTCATGCTATTACCACTCCTCTATACATCTATTTTTCTCTCCTCCTCGCACTCCACGTCTCCACAACAGTAAAGAGAAGGAGCGCAGCCTGTGTGTCCCAGATTTCCCAGAGCCGTCAGACCTCTACTGGCAGTACATTGACCTTCTGACCTTCCTCCTGCTTTACATGCTGCCGCTCCTCATCATCACTGCTGCCTACACCACAGTGGCTTGTCGGCTGTGGCACCACAATGCCATCGGCGACACCACCACAGCCCAACATGCCACCCAGAGAAGAAAACGCAGGCGGACTCTGGCCATGTTGCTCCTGGTGGTGGCGGTGTTTGCTGTCTGCTGGTTTCCCCTCAACTGCTACGTAGTGCTGCTGTCAAGCCAGGCCATTCACTCCTCCAACGCCCTTTACTTCTGCTTTCACTGGTTGGCTATGAGCTCCACCTGCTACAACCCCTTCATCTACTGCTGCCTAAACCCAACCTTTCGCCAGGAGCTCCGGATCCTGTTGGACATATGCAGGAGGAGACGCAGTGCGGTGGTGGACTTAGAGCCGCAGCTCCGCCCCGTAGCCGCCCGCGCTCTGCGTCGTCGAACTGCCTGGCCTGACGACCACGACTCCTCCAGGCCAAGCCACGCCTCCTCTCACCCGAGCCGCGTCTCCTCGCACCAGAGTCACGCCTCCTCCGGTCATTCACACAACCTCAATGACGCACACGTGCTCTTCACCGCCAGACAGCCGCTCTCGCAGAAGACTGACATCTTCTCTGTGAAGCCCATCGTCACTGTGAACTAAATGCAGAAAAGTTGCAGCAGAGGTTGTCAGTCTTATTTCACTGTTTTGTCATGTTCCAAAGATAACAGGAAGCCGTAAGGGCCTGTTCAAGATGGTAATCGACTGACAGATTGGCAGATTCAGTTTCACATCAGTCACAGCTGCGACTCGACTGTAGCTTTCAATTAGAACTGCAGCTGTAAAAGGATTTCTAATCAAGCTTTTTCTTTCTTTTCACAAGCACTCAACAAAACGTTTTTCCTTTCCAATTATACAGTGTGTGTGTGTGCGTGTGTGCATGTGTGTGTTTTCTCTCACAGGCTTGTATTAGTGATTGGTGAGGACATGTGTTAATGGTCCATCTCTCTCTAACTCATCAGTGGGTCCATTAACAGTTGAGTTAGAATGTGCACAGAAACATAATACTCAAGATGCCCACGCAACAAACAAGCTACATTAGTGAGTGGCGTTGCTTCAATTGCCTTAATTTATTTATTCATTTATTTATTTATTGAATTTTTCATGTGATACTGCTGGTTGTTGTCAGGTGCATTCAAGCCAAAGATGACAAAGTCAGTGTTTGAGTTTGTGTTGTGTATCACATTGTGTAGCCCAGTGGTTCCCAAACTTTTTCTGCAGGGCCCCCCATTTGTAGGAAAGAAATCTTTGAGTCTTACAGCATTTCTGCTTTCAACATATTTTCTCCCTTGTCACGCACCCCTGCAATACCTCTGCGCCCCCCTAGGGGGCCCGCTCCCCACTTTGGGAACAACTGGTGTAGTTGATTCCATTTTGGATTAAACGATCTCTCTATTGTCACATGTTTCATTTTGCCAGATTGTCCGTATGTAATCTTGGAATGATTCTTTACTCCTCTGAGCTGTGTGTGTTTGCCACCAAGCTTGTTCTGATTATAATCCGCTTGAGGCAAAAAATCAAATCAATCATAATCTGATTGACATTGGCATCAATGAAATGATCTATGAATTATAGAACAGATTGTTATTATGCTATTATAAATCAATTTGTTCAGGCTTGTAAAATTGGAAACTCGGCGTGTTTTCCCTCTCCGAGTCAATTCCCAATCTGGTAGTATCTGCTCAGAGAACAGTGGATTCTGACTGATAATTACAGTATTGATTCCATGTAATCATAGTGAGTGATGAAGATTGTATGATACCTCTACCTCAGGTACACATGAAACATTCTGCTGCTTCCCACCATGCATTATATATAATTATGGTAACTGGAAGGCCATGACAAAGATGCTATGAACGGTTCGAGTGTTTAACATAATTGACCGTCATGGCCTGATTCTCCCATGCACCTACATGCTGTGTGCAAATGGTTTCTATACGCTTCTTATATGCTTTCTATACGTATTGCTCACACCAAATGTCAATGTGTTTGCTTTGTGACTGTAATGTTGCAGTCGCAGGGTTAAGTCAGACATTTTTCAAGAGATATGCCGTGCATTCAAAAGCACATATGCATTTTCCACAGACAAATTGAGGAGAGTTGAACATCTGGAGCAGTTACATCCATTAATCGCAGTGCAAGAGACACAAACATAACATATCAATGACTTTATCGTGTTTATACGGTGAATCCTTGTAGCATAACTGCATTACAGCCACACAGAAGTATGATTGTCAAGGTTAGTGCCATCTTCTGAAGAGATTCACAGCTTAGAATACTTGACAGTGTTGATGTATATGTTCACCTTGACGGGTTGCTGTTGTTGTGGTCTGGCTTTGTGACAAAGGAGTGAAACTCTCAGGCTGTTCTGCACAATGGGCAGCACTGTATGTTATTTGGAGTATTCAGTGTTTGTTGTAAAAGAAAAATATAGATGTCTAAGAATGTAAAAATATTACTTTTGTAATGTTGGCGTACAGATAATTCAAAAGAAAATGTGACATGTACTGTAACTAATGGATCAAATCAGCAGATGAAGTCAATGGTGTCAAACTAAATGTTGTGTTTCTGTGCGCTGCTCGCTGCTGTGAAGTCTTACAGGATGTTATCTTTCATTTAAAGTCACACCTGTTATTTTTGTTTATTGTATTTCTCTTGCCTTGACGTGACCTGCTGCTGTTTGTTTTACATCCAAGACATTTTTACCATCCTTCCTTAAAAATCAAATAAAAGACTTTGACATTGTATTTGTAAAAATCTGTGTGTATTTTAATTGTCAGTGGCATTGTGTATAGAATTCTGGCAATAGAAATACACTCTGTACAGCTTCAAATGGAGACGGAAGATTCACTGAACATACTGTGACTTCTTCTATGTGCTAAAGAATGAAACAGATTTCAACTAAATTGCCTGGAGGTGATAATGAGTCTTCTATTTGTGTTTGTGTATGTACATTTTTTCCCAGGTGATAGAGGAGTGACGTCAGTGCAGTGTAGCTCTCACCGGTGGAGGCTGGGATTAAACGCTGCACAGGATACGACTAAAAGCTTCTAATATAGCTGTAGATTGAAAAAGGACCGAGCAGATCACAAAGCCCAGATTCCATTATGTTGGCCACTGGCAAATGACAGCTCCGAGTGCAGGATGTAGGATGTTATTATTTCAGAAGGGTGCATCAGACCTGAGGGGGATCAGACCTGAGGGTGCATCAGACCTGAGGGGGATCAGACCAACAGGTAGCAGACAGCATCTTTGTGGGTGAGGACATTCTGGTCCAAAGGACTGCTGAAGTACAGCTATGGATACTCTAGAGTAGTCGGCTTTGAAAGTGGAATATGAAAGACCCATGGCACCATGACAAAAGACTGACAGGAGCAAAAAGCAGCATGTGGTTTACAAGGTAGCGCCTCACCACATCACAAAAGAACTCGACACAATGATACCAGATAGAAAGACTGTCTGAAGTCTAGAAATGTTAAGGGTGAGTATGAGGGCTATCTCTTATGTGATTGCCAGAGGTTCTGCGAGGTTGATTTAGTCCAGAATGTTTATCTTGAACTGATGTAAAAACCTATGATTTAGATTTAAACTCATTTGACTTTCTTCTCTGGCAGAGCTTTAACACAGAGAAATGCATACCTGATTAAAAGTGAAATTAAGGTTATACAAATGAATCTGAATATCCAGAGAGACAGAAAAGACGTTCTGCTCTGCGTCTGAACTCGGGACTCTCATTACTGCAGCACCTTTTGAGAAATTGTGCTTCACAGTTGGGTTTTCAGTGTTGTGCAGTTGTCTCCAGCTGAGACTGGGAGGAAGTGAGTAGAGACGTTTGCACATTTAATATCACGTTGGAGCTCACCACATCTATTCATCATGCAGTCTCACCTGTACAGCAAAAGTCTACTTTCTATCATTTGTACTGCAACAGACGTGGCTACGACAGACATTTCTCTCTGTTTGATGCAGGTTCTCTTCATCTCTTCTGTTTCACCAGTTAGGACATGCCACAAAGCACATTTGAACCTTGAAAGAAATGTAATGTACGTGAACCACAGAGGACAATTCACATATTTAAATCTAATCTTCACTCTGTAAAATAACACTTGAAAAATACGTGGAAATCCACGGATTCCAAGTGGAGGAGAACATTTGTTCCTTTGATTGACTGAAATAGTCTGCCTGATTGAATTCAGCCGCAGCTGTGCTGTGCAAGAGCAAAGTGCTCTTCTGTAAGATCTCTGAAATGTATTCATTCCTATTTTAAAGAGTTCTAGTTGTCAATTGGAAGATAATTTATGTAAAAGTACTTTTTTATACTACCATAAAATTGGATGAAAGATGTGATTTGTTTTTTTACTTGTATTTTCATTTATATTAACTTATTAACTTAACAAATTATCAATTTTATGATTTAAGATGTCAAATCTAATGGTACAAGTGTCTACTTTATTTGTAAGCTTTGCTGTGTTTCTGTGATGTAAGAACTTGGTTATGCTTCTATAGCGGGTTTTTTTTACCATGACCACACATTCACACATTCCCCCATTTACACACTGACGGCAGAGGCAGACAAGGCATGCAAGAGTGGCCAGAATCCTTATATAGATATATAAGCAGAGTTATAAGCATAAAGGCAATCAACAATGGTGATATGTGTTACATGGGTGCTATAACAGCTTATGAGCTCATCCTGACAACTTAGGTTCAGTTGAGTTTCGTGTGGCATGGCAACCAAAATGAAACTGAATTTAGTGTTTTCAAGGTTACTGTTGTTAACCACTCACTGCACACGTTATTGCTCTAATGATGAAATGAAAGGAGAAACGTCGTTAACCTCTGGTTCTCCGGGTCATTATGCTGTCAAATCCCTTGTTTCCTCCCTAATACATGGATGAGATTTGACCATTCAGACAGACAAAGGTAATGTTTCCTATGTGTCCTGAAAAGACCCTTCAGTCCTTCAAAGGGGCTTGTGATTCGAAATACCATGGCAACACAGTTTTTTATAGACATCTAATAGCTGCCACACAAACTCACGCACACACATGCACGCATCCGCACGCGCACGCGTGCACACACACACACACACACACACACACACACACAAACACAATTCTGCAATGCCTTTTAGCTGATAATGTCAATCTTGGCAAAAACATTGATCAGGTCAGTAAACAGTTAACTGCAGGTGAAAATATAAATATGTAATGCAGCCTTCCATTTATCTCTCTGAAGTCTTGGGTAATGATGGTTTTACCAAATAAGCACTGAGGTTACCAAGCAAATGCTAAATCTCCACATTACACCCCTTTTTTGTTTTGTTGCTGTTGATAATGCAGTGATATCTTAATGTGAATGGGACATTAAATGTATCTTTGTTCTTACATTAATAATCTTTTGCAGTCATATCTTGTATCTCATAACACCCACATGAACAGACGGATGCCAGTGTTTACAACAGACCTGCTCAGCTGCCAACAGGTGTAAATATTGATGTGTTTAATGAAATTTTTCTTTAATTAAACAATTTGGTCTATGAAGATACTTTGTTGACAAACGCGTTTCAGTGAGTTTTTCTGGCACCACAGAAAAAAATGGTTTGTTTTTTTTGTCATAAATAGTAACTAAAAGCAGCATGTCTCCCTTGTCGATTCCCACAAAAGACTGATTGTTTGTCATCATGTTTGTCATAATTGCACAGCTGAATCATGACCATTGTTCAGTCACTGACTATTGTTGCGTCTGGAATGAATACATCATGAAAAAGAGACACAAGGAGTCGCAGCAAAAGAAAAAGGAAGAAATATTGACCTATCTCAAAATTGCATCTCTTCATATCCTGTGCATTCAGTATTTTCAAAACTCATGTTCTTTCATACATGTTCAGAATGTTCAGCTCTCCTTACAGCGGAGAGAATCATTTTATATCCATGCAACTTTCTGTTAACAAATAGTTTATTATTAGACAGATTAGTCATACATCCCCATATTTTTGTATAGTTTTGTACAGTTTGGTGGGTTTGCGTCATAGCTGTCAGTATGACAAGCATTTCTTCAGTTTGTTGGCTATAGAAACAAGAGAAGGTAGAGAACCACAAGCACATTGAGAGAGCCGGAGAGCTCCTCTGCTCCTCTTTAGAGCCGATGTGGACCAACCAGACCAACAGAGGAGATCAATGGATCTCAGTTCTGCTTCAAATCTTTCAGAAGGGATCGTTCCAATCAAAGATCAAACAGGCACTGTGAGTTTAGGAGCACAGGCAAGTTCACACACTGTTGCAAGTCACTCAGCGCCAAGTAAATCAGCATAACGTTGTGATTTCAAGGATCTATAGTTTGAACGGTGTTGAGGGTGTGAGAAGTAGATGTGTTTTTTTAAGCTTGCAAGTTTCTGAAATGTTAAAAGCTGAATTCTTCCTCTTCTTCTCCTGGTTGTTAAGTCCACGATTGTCGGATGTCCTTGTGTGGTAAAGCTTTATCGTATTGAAAGTGGGATATTGTCCCTCTTTGCAGAAGTCTCCCTCTGCTGGAATGGCCCTGTGCATCCTGGGTTGAAACATTGACCAATGAGTGCTGCTGCTGATACCTTACATTACATTACATTACATTACGATCATTTGGCAGACGCTTTTATCCAAAGCGACTTACATTACATTACCACCACCCCGGTTCCCAAGCGGAAGCTCTACCCACTGAGCTACTGCCTGCCTTAGGTCTCTTAAGTCATAAAGTTGGTAAATCTTTCAAGCAAGGAGACAATTTTATGACCTTTTAGATGCATGAGCACATCATAGGTAAAATGTCTGAGCCTCAGGTGCAGGAATCTGTTAAATGTTTAATCTGTCTGCGCTAAGGCCTACAAAGGTTATGTTGGGATCAAACCGTGCTGTTAATGTTTCTGGATTAAGTTCCTCTAACCACACACAGCATAGCTATCTCAGCATGTAGGAGAATATAGACAAGTTAATATTCAAGAAGGTAATCTATGGTAATGATAATATAACAAAAAACATCAGATATGTTCAAATAAGCGCAAATAGCATTTATTTACATATTTGAGCCCAACAAGTTTAACACCATTTAACACAAGGGGAATGGCTGCCAATCCTGTGATAAGCTCTGTCCCAATAAGCTGACTTGCTGACTCCACACTTTGGCCGCCTGAGGGAGCACATGAGGAAGCGTCGGGGAAGTCTGTACAAATGGTGCCAATTGTCCAGGACAGAACCCGGGTTTACAGAACTTGGACATGAATAATTTGAGAGGTGTAAAGAACACTAAACTTATCACGGCTGCCCCAGGTTCACACACTCTATCTACACTCGAGTCTGCAATCAAAGTCAGAATATAGGGAGGGGTTGTCCCCTCACTCTTCCTGCTTCCCTCTCTGGTCTGTCACATGCGTGTCTCCAGCCAACCAGTCACATGTTTCAGTTCTGCTCTCCACACCTGTCCTCCGTTCTCCAAAGTCGGACCCTTAGTATTTCACCAGGCTTTGTTTCCCCCAGATGGTCTTGTGAGCTTTGATGAAAGTATGACCCTGTTTTGTGGTTTTCATGTTTGCCTGTTAGCTGCTTGCCAGATTGTCTGTGTGTGTCTTGGCCTCCGACTCTTTCTCTGGACTTTGATCATCTGCTTTAGCTGTTATTTTACTTTCATTTCCCCAGTTTAGATTATTTGCCTTCCCTGAATGTAAGCGGTTTACTGTGATTGCTTCCAGCAATCTTCTGAAATTTCCTTCAGGTGCATCATGTCTTCAGACCTTTCTAACCTCTTCATACTTTCAGGCACTCAAGCAGTTTCCACCCACTACATCACATTTTAAAGATTTTTCAGCCTCCGCTATGTGTGTGTATTGCGTCTTGTTAGAGTGGAGGCAAGTTGAAACTGATCTCTAAATTCAGCTTCTGGAAATTTAGACTTGATAAACGTGTTCAACTCTGAATAACTTCCACATAGTTGACACTTCACAAACAATACTATTTTACAGGCAGTTTCTGCCTTCATACTGACTCAGCATCTGTGTCTCTGCTTCATTGGCTACACCTATTGTTTATAAACAATCAGCTGCTTCAAATTATTTGAGCTTTAGCTGTCACTCAAACTGCTTGTAACCTGCATTTCTAGTTTTTATTCATTCTCTGCTTGCAAAACAAATAATTAAACTATAACACCATTTAGCCACATAAACATTTTTCTAGATGAACCATTCTTTTTTTTAAATAATTGCTTATTTTTGCCTTATCCCTGTGTGTGCAGAATATGTTCCATTTTTTGCTTTCCTCTCTGCCTTCAAGTAGGATATGAACATAACATGGCATCATTATCATCTCTGAATCATCATATTATATGTTGTTGCTGCTATTTCTGATCCGGTCAGATGTGGTCAATTTGAACTCATTTCCTCTCATATTCCTCTCTCGCCCACATGATTTGTAACTGCAGTCTTCGTCCAATGGGTACGAATATACTAGGCTACAGTGTGTAACAGAATGTTATTATTGTTGTACATACTTGGACAAATCAGCAAACTGCTTACTTGCAGACAATATTACCGACCCACTGGTAACCAAAACTGTAGCTCACCTTCTAGAATGAAGTTGAGTGTCGCAAAAAATCTGATCTTCTTTTCAATATGTTAGCAATGTCATTTGATGTATAATTGCGTGTTATAGCCTGGACCCCCGCCTTCTAATACAGTGGTCTGCTAATTCTGCAGGAATAAGCAGACTTCTTTTATTTATAACTTGTACAGCAGAGTTAACTGTTTTACAGAATTAACATAGGAGAACACCCTAAAACTGACACAGAAAATAATTCAAATATTTAACAACAGTAGAAAATAAATCATGGTTGTTAAGGTAAAAAATAATGATATTTAGACTAAGGGGATATTTACATTTATTTATAATTAAATAACGATTCATAATGATGGTGAAATTCTTTGGTTTCCATATATATACGTTTAAAGTTGATCCTATTTTTCATCTTCCCAACTGTTGTTCACCCGTATGCATATTTAATAAAATAAAAAATGTTTAACAGGTTCCCGCATCAGCCAATAGAATAGCAGGAAAAGTAAAAAAACACAACCCCGTCACGTCACGTCTCACTTCTGCGCAGCCGCAAGCGAAAAGGAAGACCGAGGGCTCACGACCCTATAGTGGACCATAAAGTCTCCATACAAAGGTACAAATATTAGTTTAGTGGTTGTTTGTTATCTTCTTAGTGAACATAAACGCCATACAAGCTCTCCTTCTTTCGCTGTGTGTTCACATTTGTCTTCCGTGCCGGTCGCGCGCTTCTCCTGTTGTTATGCTAACCGGCATCAGATAGCTAAGCTGCCCGTGTAGTACCGAGCCTGGCTGCGTTCCATTAAGCTAACGTCAGCTTTTGTTTGATTCGGCACTCGGAGCTCCGATCAGTCGGCGACCTCCAGGTCTCCGAATAGCCGAATTAGGGCACAGATCAACAATCGGAATAACAAATACTTATACATACTCAGTTAGTTATGACATTTGAATGACATGTCAGAGTCTTTATTGACAATAGCAGTCGTCTCTGTGTGTCGGTGTTCCAGGTAAACCGCATTATCCGCTGACTTTAGCTTCTGTGTGTCCATGTTTGTTTGTTGTGACAGCAGAGGCTGAAAATGCGGAAAGTTCCATTCATTTGTGTTTATTTATTAAGTTGAATACGTGATGTTTAAAATGACACGACGAGGGTTTACGGTTTTTAAGAATATTGAGAGTATAAGAGCGTTCTATTATTGTTGTGGTTTGGTTCTGTTCGTCCTGTGCAATGTTCGAGTCCTTCTAGATTCCATTACGAGTCTGTCAAACTGAGTGAAAACAAACAAGGACTCCATGTACATTGGGGTTGTTTGTTTTCAGGCTTAAAGTGCCAATTTCCTCATCCGGTTTCGCAAACTTCAGGTCGCCTCCCACAGCTCCTCAGCCTGCTGCTTGTTGACTCGTGGCTCATGAATTATTGATGTAAAAAATAGACTTTTAATCGCAGTTAAAGCTGCTTAGCTATTCCATGAAACATTTAGAAATAACAATTTTAAGCGAGATTGATTGATTGAAAAATAAAGACACATGAGACAAAGAAAAGGTCCATTTGTACTGAAAGCTGTCATTTCTATGATGCGTGAATGACACCTGTCCTCTCTGTGTCTCTGTGTTCTGTCCTCTCTGTGTTCTGTCCTCTCTGTGTCTCTGTGTTCTGTCCTCTCTGTGTGTTCTGTCCTCTCTGTCCTCCCCGTGTCTCTGTGTGTTCTGTCCTCCCTGTGTCTCTGTGTTCTGTCCTCTCTGTGTCTCTGTGTTCTGTCCTCTCTGTGTGTTCTGTCCTCTCTGTCCTCCCCGTGTCTCTGTGTGTTCTGTCCTCCCTGTGTCTCTATGTTCTGTCCTCTCTGTGTTCTGTCCTCCCTGTTTCCCTGTGTTCTGTCCCCCAGCTCTTAGGAGCTCATAACCACCAGTAAAGCTGTATAAGCACCGGGTAGAGGGGATTGACGGAAGCGGGGCGTCATACGGGGAGTTGCCTGCTGACATCGCCATGAGTTACAAACCCATAGCCCCGGCACCTTCTGGCTCTAACCACACCCCGCCAGGTAACTCCGCCCTTACCTCCATGCTCATGCAGTCATTGTCCAGCTGCCTCACCTGTCTGCTTTCTCTGCCTGTTATGGATCTGTGGATCAGTGAGAAGAGAGATTCCATGGCTGCTGAGTTTGGTGGCAGGTGTCTGTGTGAATACGGTATCATCATCTTCAACTTTAAATGCTCACTGTAGCCGTACCTGTATTAGAGTGCAAGTAACCATGGAAACAACACCGATGCATTATACTTGTGTGCCCCATGGTGTGGGGCTGCCTGCCGTGTGGTCATCTCATTATAATTCAGCCAGCTGCAATTTGGGGCACTTCTACACTTCTTCCTGTGCTTGTTTAACGCGTCCCTGGAGGTGGTATGCATGCTCTGTTATGAGGTGAGGCAGGTGTATGAGCAGTGAAGAGTCTGGGACCGCAGAGTGCTGTTAGGTAAGATGGAGAGATAAATGTTTCAGACGCATAACAAACCACACCAGCAAGAAGTTTCCAATTTGTTCATATTTCGCAATTTGTCCTGCAATCATCAGAACTTTAGAACATACAGTACATGCTTTGAAAGGTAAAGGCTTAGAATGTAGTTGAGTGTTGCGTGTGTTGGCGCCTGTGTGTTACATGTATTCTCTTCCTGGTGTTAGGCTCTAGCGTGCCGTCTCCATCGCTGCCCTCCTCGTCCAACTTCAGGCCAGCGTTCAGTGACTTTGGCCCCCCCTCTATGGGGTTTGTACAGGTGTGTGTGTGCTCTCACACCAGGGCTTTACTACACATGACCAGCTTCATGTTTCTAATTGATGAAGAGTATTATCTCATGTCTTTTTCATTCCCCTACATCCCCTCTTTGTGCCAACACACACACACACACACACAGCCAGTCAAAGTGTCTCAGGGGTCGACCTACAGTGAACTTCTGTCTGTCATCGAGGAGATGAGCCGCGAGATCAGGCCGACGTACGCCGGAAGCAAGAGCGCCATGGAGAGGCTAAAAAGAGGTGACACACCCTCACACACATGCAGGCCTTTAGTAACTCTCACATGGGACTCATGCCTCCATGCTGTGGAGGATTGGTTTGTCACTAAATATGATTAAAAAAGAAATACCTTAGAAAAGAAAGCCTGAGTGAGTATAAGGAGTCTTGGTAAATAAAATGAGCCTTCGTGAGTCTAAGAAGCCTAAGTGGGTCTAAGGCGCCTTAGTGAATATAAGGAGTCTTAGTGAGTATAAGGAGCCTTAGTCAGTATAAGACTCTTAGTGAGTATAAGGAGCCTTAGTGAGTATAAGAGTCTAATTGAGTATAAGGAGCCTTAGTGAGTATAAGAGTCTTGGTGAGTATAAGAGTCTTAGTGAGTATAAGAGTCTTAGTGAGTATAAGGAGCCTTAGTGAGTATAAGAGTCTTAGTGAGTATAAGAGTCTTAGTGAGTATAAGAGTCTTAGTGAGTATAAGAGTCTTAGTAAGGAGCCTTAGTGAGTATAAGGAGCCTTAGTGAGTATAAGAGTCTTAGTGAGTATAAGAGTCTTAGTGAGTATAAGAGTCTTAGTGAGTATAAGGAGTCTTAGTGAGTATAAGGAGCCTTAGTGAGTATAAGAGCCTTAGTGAGTATAAGAGTCTTAGTGAGTGAGTATAAGAGTCTTAGTGAGTATAAGAGTCTTAGTGAGTATAAGGAGTCTTAGTGAGTATAAGAGTCTTAGTGAGTATAAGAGTCTTAGTGAGTATAAGGAGTCTTAGTGAGTATAAGAGTCTTAGTGAGTATAAGAGTCTTAGTGAGTATAAGAGTCTTAGTGAGTATAAGGAGTCTTAGTGAGTATAAGAGTCTTAGTGAGTATAAGGAGTCTTAGTGAGTATAAGAGTCTTAGTGAGTATAAGAGTCTTAGTGAATATAAGGAGTCTTAGTGAGTATAAGGAGCCTTAGTCAGTATAAGACTCTTAGTGAGTATAAGGAGCCTTAGTGAGTATAAGAGTCTAAGTGAGTATAAGGAGCCTTAGTGAGTATAAGAGTCTTAGTGAGTATAAGAGTCTTAGTGAGTTGAGTATAAGGAGCCTTAGTGAGTATAAGGAGCCTTAGTGAGTATAAGAGTCTTAGTGAGTATAAGAGTCTAAGTGAATATAAGGAGCCTTGGTGAATCTAAGGTATACTGGAGTAAGAAGTGTAAAATAAGTAAATAAATAAACTCACAGTCCCAAATGTGCTGCTGGTTTGAAATCTCACGCTTTCTATTTTGCAACGTTCAAACTGTGAATGATGATATTGAAAGTATTAAGGAACAGTCACAGAGAGCCGTGATGTTAACACATTTGTGTGCGTTACAAAGACCCATCATGTCCGCCGCTGCAGTGGGGACGTGAAGCAGCTGGAGATTCCTTCGCCTCATTCAAGCTTTTTCTTAGATTTAGCCCAATTATTTTCTTCTCTCCCGTAGACTGAGACTAAAGGAGGATGAGTCAGAACCGGCTCTGTCTGGCCCCAAAGGAGGTCCAACACAAACCACACCATTGTCTTTGTTCATCTTGCAAACACGATGAAAGGATCCAAATTGGCGCTCGTTTTACTCAAATTGTCGGCTCTGCTGATACGGAGCACATAGAGCTGATCTACTTTGAGAGGAGCTACTGGTCCTCCATCTTACTCATGCTCTTGAAGTGGACACGGTTCAAGGCGTGCTCTTATTTGCACAACAGAAGATATTTAAGCTGACTTTTTCCTACTTAGTGACTACTGTAAAGACATGAGAGCATCTGGGCTGCTGCTGTAAATGCAGGCATCTCTTTTGTTACTGAAGCATCCCTGATGTTAACACTCTTGGCGTTGTGTCTCTGCCTCGTCCAGGTATCATCCACGCCCGTGCACTGGTCAGGGAGTGTCTCGCAGAGACGGAGAGGAGCGCCCGCACATAACCCTTCATCTCCATAGTAACCTGTACTCACACACTCTTCACCTGTTTTCCAACTTCTCCCTCCCACCCTCGCTCCCCTCGTCTCTCCTTGATTGCGTTTTATGGGCTGTGTTCCGTCTCTGCCTGGTCTTGTCCCATCACTTCCCCTCCCTCCCCTCATCTTCACAGCCTTTCTTTGACACGGGGTGTAAATCAAAGGTTCTCCTGGTTGTAAGCTCTCCAAGCGGTTTTGTACCTATTTCTAATCAAGGATGCGTTGAACTTGTTTTAAGTAGAACCACTGTATATTTAAAAGCTATTCCCTGTTAAATGAATGGGAATAGTTTAAGTCTGGCAAAATTGTCATTTTTATATTTAATAATGAGATCGACTGTATAAATGGCATCGGCCCTCAAGCCAATGGAACGCCAGCGCACCCAGAGGATCAGGGAGGCGCCTTTTGTTTTTCTAATCCAAATAATTGATTCGATTAAACCCCAGGGCCATTTATTATTTCCTCATTTTCATATTTTGTAGAAGCAACACACACACACACACACACACACACTATAAATTCTCTTAATCTCAAGAATTCTGTACATCTCAAGTCAATTTGTTAGTATGGCAATTTTGTAAACCAGATTTTTGCAATTCAGTATGTATATCTTAATTAAATAACTAAAAAAAAAAAAAAGTTTCATGTTTTTTGTGCTTGAAACTGAAGAGTTGTTATTTACCTGTATTTATCTTGGTGATGAAAATATTCTATTGTGTGTAAATTGCCTGTACAAATGTATAATCCCTTCTTTCTCCAGGTAGAACTGAAGCTGCTATGTAAAAGTGCAAAACAAAGGATAAACACAATTTTATTTTCA
The DNA here is from genome assembly GCF_046128005.1 of Genypterus blacodes. Lineage (NCBI taxonomy): Eukaryota > Metazoa > Chordata > Actinopteri > Ophidiiformes > Ophidiidae > Genypterus > Genypterus blacodes. Next base: position 1,238,798 of record NW_027467015.1, on the reverse strand, counting down.
GTTAAAAGAATTGCAATAACATCTCCCCTCAAACACGTGAAGCGGAACGGGCTTCCTATGAGAGCAACCAAGGAGCTTCAGAGTAAATATTAACAAAAAAACAATAACAGAATGGTAATATTTTAGTACATGATAGATATGAAATCAGACAAAGAGGGGAAAGCAAGATAAGTCGTCCAGGTGTGTGTCATGCAGTGATTGTCACAGACAGGTTTGTCCAGTCTCAGCTTGCAGAAGTCTCCTGCTTGTTCCACAGCTTTCGCTCAGTGACCAGAGGGTGAAGCACTTCAGGGCAGAGGTGTGTGTGTATGTGTGTGTGGTGTCTTACAATGCAATTTGTCTTACAATGCCTGTCAGTTGTGGAGAAAGAAAGTTATTGGCTGGAGAATTGCAATATTTCCTTGTTGGCCAGGGGTTTAAGGAATAATCTGATTTTAGGGCCGCCCTGCATGTTTTAGAGCACAGTCCTGTGGTGCTGGTGGGATTATGGGCTTTCATAAAAACACTGACAATGCACAAACGAATGGACTAAACATTTAGGAAGCGAGGGGTCAAAGGAGCAAGGCAGTAAATACAAGTGAATTGTGTTTTGTGTGTGTGCGCGACCTAGGACTGAGACCGTTTGTGCATCTAGGATGGATGACAGCGTGAAGGGGAAAGTGTTTGGCTTTGGTGCGTGGATCAAATGGAAGCAGACAGTGGCTCCTGCTTTTCCTCCATCTTGGAAGTGAAGTCACAGGCGTCTTCCTGATCCGGCCCACAGACTCAACCCTGCCGAGAGGAAAGACACAAAGCCACATTATTCAAGGATCCCTCTATTAAAGTAAGAGATACTTCCATTGCCACAAAGGGGGTGTGTACACATGTAAGAAGGAGCGGTAGACTGACTGTAGTGGCGGTGGCTGGTGGTGTGTAGTTAAACAGTCCTTTGTAGCGACCCTTCTCTTCCTTCTCCTTGGATCGGATCTTGTCCTCCATGGCCCGCAGCTCTTTGGCTACAGAAGGTCCCAAGGAGGGATCCAGCTCCAATACCTTAGCAAAGTCAGATCTCGCCTCTGCCTCGTTCCACACAGCAGCGTGGGCCTTCCCCCGCTTGTAAAAGGCCTTCACGTTGTCTGTTAGGAAGAGGAGGGAACACACACACCATGTCCATGTGACTCTCAACCAAATGTATTAGATTGAGGGATTCTCTGATACAAACAATCTTACTGCTTGTTGTAGTAGATAAGGATAAGAACCAAACCATACCTTCATATTTGAAGAGCAGGGATGAGCAGTGCTCGATCACTTCGTAGTATTGGCCCTGGAGTAACTTGCACTGGCAGAAGTTAAGCAGCAGCGGCGTGATCATTTGGTCGAGCCTTTGCCAAGCTTCGTCTCCAGGATGCTCCTGAAAGACAAAAGGCCAATGTTCTAAAACGTATCTATGCTTAACTGTGAAAGTACCAAATCATTAACTGTCCCCCGACCTTCATCTGTATGTTTTTGAGGCAGGCGATGGCATTGTAGTATTTCTCTGTAGCCTGTTTGATGTGGCCCTGTTTGAACAGTGCGTTGCCCTCTTCGTGAATCTGAGGCACCGCTTCCAGTTTCTCTTGGTCCGTCATGGCCCACACATCCATCTGGAATGATCCTGGAATCAGCACCTGAGGAGAGACCCATCACAGACAAACGTTCAGCTCACCTTCCTAACCTGACACCTACATGAGGAGGGATCGCCACATTCAGCACCACGCCAAAGAGGGATGCTGAGATCCAACATGTCACGGTTAACGTGACATGAAGGTGATTGAAGGTGAAACATTCAGGAGCCTCAGTTTTGAAGCTACAACAACTCAGCCTCTGGGTTAATGAGGTTAAAATTTAAACAGTACCAGGGTTTCCATTCAGTCATTATGTCACTTTTGCACATTGTGATGGTTGATATTAATTCTGTCTGTGTCTGACTGTTGAGCCCGACAGATGAGCTCTGGCCCTGCAGTAACTGCAACTCAACTACCTGTTGAAATGTTATTAAAGGTTATTTTGGTTACTAAGAACAAGTACAGCGAAGTTTCCCTGGCCTCTTATCTTTAGAACAAAAGATGTTAATAATGACGCATTTTCTTTCTTTGACAACTAAAGGCAGAAACTGTCCTTGTCTTCATAGCACCCAATGGTTTGTGACTCAATCAAACACTAACCTCCAGAAGTTCGATGGTGAAGACGAGAGGCTGTGGACTGGCTTGGAGGTGATCCAGGTCCCCGTGTCCAAGAGAATGGTGAGAGTGGATCTGAGCAATGCCACAGCAGTGCCTCTGGCCCTCCAGGGGGTCCTTACCAGCACTGATATTCCTCAGAGACTTTGACACCAGCGGGTACAATGATGTGTGCTGAGGAGAGAGACGATTAATGAGCACAGTGCAACACAATGACTATCACAACAAACTCTGTTCAGCCAGCTGACCAACCTGAATGTCGCAGGTAAATTCTGCAACTTCGCCCTGTCTCATAGTGATGACCACTCTTTCCCACACAGCAAGTTTGAATTTCTTGCCCAAGATGAGCTCCATGGGTTTGTTCTGTCCTCCCATGTTTCTGGAGTCGTCCAGCATGGTGCCATTGCACAGACTGGTACGGTAGTGGAAGATCACCTGGTGCAGGAGAGACAGAATGAACACCACAAAAAAGTTAGAGAAGGAACATCACCCCTTCAATGACCTAAATCACATGAATACAACTGTTTTTCCAAACTTTAAACAACAAAGAAGGAGATTCAGAATAGGGTGAAAGGTGAAGGCACTAAGCATGAGACTCAGAGCAAGCAGAGGATAGAGGATGCCAGCCAGTTGTTTGGGAACATTTCACATAGAAACCAAGAGATAATGCAGAGGAGTGTCCACACTGCAAAAAGGTAGCAGTCAAGTCTATCCTGATGGATCATTTCTCATTCACATCTAATAGAATTATAAATTAAGATAACTTAAATTAATATCTCGAATTGGGAATTTACCATTTTAATATCTCCTTAATAAAAAAAATGCAGGAGGAGTACAACGCAGTGTTTTAAAACGTATTTCCTTGGCTTTGGATGTGTTTTTTTATTCTAGATATCAGATGTGGAGTATTTGCAAGATTATAGTCTGAGGTTGTTTTTCCCCAAATCAATCAATATGATCAATAAGTGACGCTGACTGCCCCTCCGACGCATTTCAGACAAACACAATCTGAGCCCGAGCACTTCCGACCAATCACATCAGCAGAAAAGTGACTGACAGGGTGCGCTGACCAATCACAGTTCACAAACACAGACCATCCTGTCCCGCCTACCTCTTCCACCATCAGAAAAGGCAAAACGCAGCTCGTCTTTACGCTAAATAACCACAAAAACCGCCACAGCAGCCATTACACACCGACCCGTCATCGGTGTTAGAACGAAAGCGTGCCGGTATAACGTGAAAGCCGTTCCTGACAGTTACAGTATAACGCGGTGCGGGTTACTGGTGGTAGCATTAACATTAGCTAACGTACTTCGCCGTATCTACCACCAACATCGGTTCAGGCGCGCGGACGCGAGCCATTCGGCCGCCGTCCCGTGTTACCTTGGTTCCATTGGGGAAGGTTGACAGCTCTCCTTTACCGGGGCTGACCAGTTTCTTTCTTATTCCCTCTTCGAGAAGATTTCGTGCCTCTTCCTCCATCCTTGAACGAGTCTAACTTCGCGACAGATGCCGAGTTTTACCGAAGATCGGATGGCGTCATGGCTCACGTCACTTCATGGCCGGATTGCGACCACAGCGCCCTCTACATGTAAACACCGTACATACAGTACAATGTATGTGATTACCATAAAAGAAACCAAACACAAAACATTTAAATATATTATTCATTCTCTCTAAATCTCTGAATTCACTTTACACATAATGTGACCTTATTCTTTTCCCCTCTCTCCTTTTCTCTCTCTCTCTCATTCTCTGTCTCTCATTCTCTCATTCTCTCATTCTCTCTCCCTGTCTGTCTGTCTGTCTCTCTCTCTCTCTCTCTCTCTCTCTCTCTCTCATTCTCTCTCCTCTCTGTTTCTCTCTAATTCTCTCTCTCTCCCTGTCTCTCATTCTCTATCTCTCATTCTCTCTCGCTCTCTCTCTCTCTCTGTTTCTCTCTCTCTCATTCTCGCTCTCTCTCTCACACACATTCATTCATTCTCTCTCTCTGTTTCTCTCTCGCTCATTCTCGCTCTCTCACACACATTCATTCTCTCTCTCTCTCATTCTCTCTCCTCTCTGTCTCTCTCTCTAATTCTCTCTCTCTCATTCTCTCTCTCTCATTCTCTCACTCTCTCTCTGTTTCTCTCTCTCATTCTCTCTCTCTCTCACACACACATTCATTCTCTCTCTCTCATTCTCTCTCTGCTCTCATTCTCTCTCCCGCTCCCTCTCTCTGTCTCCATGTCCAACCATCAAACACAGACAAACAGCAAGTCGGAACAGGTTGGTTTGTTTCTTCTGGTGAACAAATGTGTGTATATGTGGGCTTCTACTGTAAACGAATCTGTGCGTGTGTGTGTGTGTGTGTGTGTGTGTGTGTGTGCGCGCGTGCGTGCGCGTGTGCAGGCGTGTGTGTCAGTAAGTACTATGAAGGACATCTACAACATAAACATATCTGCGCCATGACAGTCTAGTGTGTGCCTGTAAATACGGTGTGTGTTTTGGGTCTAAAGAGGCATGTATACTGCTGGACTAGACTGGACGCCACAGTTTCTCCCCCAACATTACCCAAAGTCCCTCTTCAAGGCCCCGCACCTTATTTATGTATCTGTATGAGTCTGACCCTAGTTTGGCTGCCGTGTGTGCTCTCCATGTGATATCTGCAGCATTCCACCGTACACACACCATAGCAGTGTCTAGGCTTTTGGTGCAAGGCATTCAGGCATCAGGAGATGCACTTGTTTTTGTTCCTCTGTCCTCTGGAGGGTCTCAGCACACAGCGCCTCTACAGACAACTTTTTCCAGCGATTATAACAATAACAACAATATAACACCAACAGAGGGCGGTGGTGTTTGCCCCGTTCAGTTTGAACTGTGGACATGAAGAACAGCAGCAGCCCCAGTCTGGCCTCAAAATTACATTTCAGGCAGTGAAGCGATCTACAAATAAAGAATGACGACCGCTTGAGCCGCTTAACATTGAATCCAGGCCTGGTCAGGTTCAGGTGGGTCTTTAACGAGAGTCTGTGCTCATGGTCTGGTTCTGTTTAGAACTGGTCCCAGCTCATAAGTGGTGAGAAAGCCAGTCTTCTACAGTGGTTCATGGGTCAGATGCAACCGTGTTTGAAAAACAAATCATCTGAAACTTTCAAGTGAGTCAACTGACATTTGGTTGATGGAGTTGTAATTGCTGTGTGTTGTAATTGCCGGTCTCTCTCTCCACAGGTGTTTCCAGTGCAATTTTCTTCGTTCCTGGGTGTCTTCTCTTTATTCCTGGAGGTAAAGAAATGTTTTTAAACCCATTAAAAAAATGTATATATATTCGACTGAAAGCTATGGACATATTTAACACGATTCCTTGTATTTTTGTCCGTGGAAAAAGAAAAGGCTTCAAGTTGTTCTACCTGCTTTATTTTGAAAAATGACATTTCACAAGAGAAAGAATGACTAAACAAGAAAAAGAGAGGAAGTAAAAGAACAACAGGATGAGCAAGAAGAGTAAGCAAGAAAGACTGAACAGGAGAGGGAGAATGAGAAAAAAAGTGAAAGAAATAACAACTGAATAAGAAAAATGAGAAAAAAGTCAGGAGGAAAAGAACAAACTCTATCATCAGTGAAATTTGGTGCCGTTGCCCAGATGCTGCTGAGGGACGTCTGCCTGATTACGCCCAGTCGTTTTTTTTGTCATTTTCTCATTCTGTCGTTCTTTTTCCTGATCTTCATAGGTAAGAAAATATTTACATGCATTTTAGTACATTAGGTGAAATAAAAGTCCAACAATCCAAAGTTCTGAAATGATGATGAATGAATCAGCTTGTGTCATCCTGTGATGGCCTGGGGCTGAAGATGTGACAGTATAAAGGTCACTGGTGTGTCACAAGAGTGTTGTCCTCAGGCTCAATGGCTGTGGAAAACATAAAAACAAACTGAGGTCTGTCTGATTGATCCACACTGCTCTCTGGTGGCGAACATCGCAACAGCAAAGAGCTCTTCTGACTTGTAATTGATGGATTTTTGGGAGAAGTACTTTTAAACTCCCCAGCAGATGAATGAGGAAGAGGTAGGAGGAAGATAAGGGTGTAGTGATGTGTGTGTTTGAGTTTAGGCCCACAAGAAATCTGTGGTGAATATGAAAGTGTGTGTGTGTGTGTGTGTGAGAGAGAGAGAGAGAGAGAGAGAGAGAGAGAGAGAAAAATATTTGTCAAAAAAACTCTTCTGTACAGTCGAAGTTAACACAGGAAACACATTTTTTATTTCATTTGTCATTAATGATGACAGCTTTAAACAACACAAAATAATTTATCACTTTCAGATCTAGAGGGAATGTGTGGTTACACTCATTACAGATATTCAACGTGCATTTACTTACACTGTACACTTCCACTAACATTAGCTCCTACTAACTAAACTCAACTTAACTAAAACTGCATTACCTAAAGAAATCTATACTACATCAAGTTCTTACTACTAGTTATGACATTGTATACAAATATTGACACATTATAATACATTTGCACTTGTAGCACCATTCACTGTCTTAAATCATGTGCAGAATAATTTATGCTAGGTTACTGCATCGTTCACAGGCTCTCGTATCCACGTGCCTCTGTGAATGATTCAAAAGCCCGGAGGAGAAGATGCAGAGCCACTAAAGCTGATCATCCCATCACACTGCGCCTGAAATTGTCCGTCTAGCATCGACCCGCATGGGCCAAACCCTATTTGTTTGTTTCTGGTCCTCGTCTGGAGTCTGGGGAGTCGTTGTTCTGTTCTACAACGTGTAGATAGCAGAGGAGTCCTAGAAGGGCACGGGTCCGTAGTAGGTGTTGTACGCTGCCACGATGCCTTGTGTGTCGGCCATCTCATCGCAGGCAATGCTCAGCTCACAGACCTCTCTCAGGCTGCACGGCAGGGAGAGAGAGAGTTAGAGTTAGAAGATGGAGAAATCTCACGTGTTTTCCTGTTTGGTTTCAGTGTTCCGGTGTCAGGGTTTGTTTTTCCACACCATTAAACACTCAGCAGCAATTGCAGCTTCCTCGACCCCGTGGTTGTCTAATTATAGGGAATTTATAGGGGATTTACGTTGAGCTACAGCTCTTAATTAGAATACGAGGTTTAGTAAAGGCCAAGTGGTACCTTGTGGTTCCAGGGTCACTTAGTGTTCTACAATAAAGAAACAGTAAAGGTCTGTACCTCTCCAGCTGCAGGGGGCTGAGCTCTCCTGCAGCTCTTCTGCTCCTCAGGAGAGCAGCAGCCACGTCTCTCTTCACAAGCACATGAGCAGCTGAGGAACATCAACACATCACTTTAGTTCAGATGGATCGTCAGGCATTGCAGTTTCTTCTAATTTCCTCGTTAATGGAGCAGTAATTAATACGACATACCTTCAGCGCTGACAGACTCTGATGAAGAGGAGGAGGAGGAGGAAGAGGAAGAGCTGGAATCGGAAGCAGAGTCGGAGGAAGCGGCAGAGTCGGACTCAGAGGATTCAGAGGAGCTGGACTCGGAGGATTCGGAGGAGCTGGACTCAGATGCTGAGGAGTCTGATCCTGAGTCAGAGTCAGAGGCTGAGGAGTCTGAGCTGGAGTTGGAGTCAGAATCAGAGGATGAAACTGAGTCTGACTCTGGGGAGGAGGCAGGATCTAAGGCTGCGTCTGAGGGTGAGGATGAGTCAGCAGTTGCGGCGGGGTCATCAGGTGAAGCTTCCACAGCTGTGTCAGCAGCAGGATCCAGGACTACCACAGGTTCCACAACCACTGTAATGAGCACAGAGACAAGGACATGTTACTTCACATACCACAAGATCATAATGACATCCCTGACTTGCTGAGCTTCTCCTTACCTCCCATGGACCAACACACTGACAGGACAGTGGCGGCAAAGATGAGAGTCTTCATGATGCTTTGGAGTTAAGAGTCTTGCTGTGCACTTGATGCTTCTCTTCTTTGCTTTCTTGCCTTCGATGGCTCCTTCTGCTTCACTCCATCCTCTCAGGGTCAATATATACTGTCACCCACCTCCCTTTATCCAAGCAGGCCCACGAGAGATGGGATGATTGGCTGAGGAGTCAAATGTCAGTGCTTCGGCTTCAACGTGACATGAACTCTCCCACAAACACCCACGCAGCCCCGGCAAGGAATCCAAAAATTCATTCACCCACAGACAAACTTACACGGCCATAAAGCATTCTTGGCACGGGGCTGCGAAACAAACCAGCCAGGAAATCCGACAGGTTTGTTATTAAGTAGGTTGCACTTCTCTCTCCACCGCACACATGCTTGACGGACTGCTTGATCCTAATTGGGCTTCTTCATTTTTATCCGTCAAAGAGTTCAGATGATTCACGAATAAACATAACATTACTGAATATGGATCTGAAAATAGTCTCTGCGTCTGGGTTTGGGCACGCTGGGTCGGACTTTTCTCAGGCTGGATCCAACAAAATGCATTCATTTCCCTGTCAATCATTTTCTGAGGTTAAACCGATCATTTCTATGCTCTTCTTGTTTACCAATCCTGTACATCCCCTTCCAATTCAATTCAGTCTCCAGCCAGAATCGCAGGGGTATAAATAAAAATCAAAACCCCAAAGTCAGAAACAGAGGGGTTTACAGCTCTAAACCCTTTAAAACGTGATTGTATTTTAATCAAGGCGACCCAGAGTTGCCACAGTTGCCTCTCTAACATCAAGGTTGCCACTTGTGCCTTTTGCTGTTATTTTGCTGTACTCTTTGCCCCAAATGTGATCTCCCTCCTCCACAAACCCCAAACTACAGCCTGGGTTGACCTCAAGCTACTAATCGAGTGACACGGAACAGCAGTAAGGCTCGTTATGTGACAGAGTTTAATTAGAGTGTTGCAGTGTCCCACCAGAACCGCAGTCAGCGACTATTTAGGGATCCGATCCAGTCCAGGCGCAGGTCCCGATCCAGGCCCCGACCACAGCCTGCTTACCAACCCCGACCAACGACCAAACACACAGGCCCACTGGATGTATTTCAGCACAGAGCTCTATATATATCTGTATATCCCCATATATTGGATGCAAAGAGATATGCATGCGGGTTTGGATGCAGCTTCCTACTTTAGTGATACAATGCAGTTGTGGTTTGGAGTAAAAATGGTGTTTGGCTTTGCTGACACTGATGTAAACCGCGTTGCCAGTTAAATACGGTCTTAGAGTCCATACGTGTGTGTCTGTGTGTGTCCATCACAGCACACATACATCTCAGTGGCCCCCAGCAGCTTCATCAATCATACAGTTGATGAATGCAGTGGCTGCGCAGACTGACCTTGCTGTCTTTTGTGTGTATCACAGTCTGGGATTATTCCTGGTGTCGGGATTTATCTTGGAGCGAGCAGCATGTAATTTCAGCGTCTTGTCCGTTTCTGCGGATGCATTTGGAGAAAACAATCGCTACGGTCCCAGGGAATACACGGTCTCTCTGCTTTCCATCAATTTCTTGTTTGTTGCTGCATCTTGGCCTCTGTATCCCATTCATGGTTTCACCTTCCGGGGTCACACACACACACACACACACACACACACACACACACACACACACATATGCATGCATGATCTCTGTCTGTATGACAAAGGTAAATATATGCACACACACACACACACACAGAAACGGTGGCCTCTGTGCATGACAGTGACCTCTGCGTGTCAGATTTGTCTGTCACTGTTTACTGACTGCTGCAGTGCTGGGGTGTTACATAATCTTTGCCCTGCGCTCTGTGGACTTTGGCAATGGATTTCTGATTTTTATTATTTGTTGACTTTATTTTTACAGGGATAGTGAACATTAATCTGTATCAAATGTGCCAGAAAAGATGAATTTAAACTGTATACAAAACAGAAACGCTACCACGGAGAGTGTGAAGGGCAGAAATGGACACAAGCAGGGAAAACAAGATAACACATGCACACGCACACACGCGCACACACACACACACACACACACACACACACACACACACACACACACACACAAAGAGAATTGAGGTTTAATGAGAAATGAGGGCCAATTATCTTTTCTATATGCTTGAGGTCAAAGGATTTTCTTTTAGCCTCTGTAATGTTAATTTAAATCATAAATCATAAATCCATCATTTTGCAGAGGGAAACTCAGTGGGAATCCCCCTCAGTGAAACATAAAGGAGAGCGTTCTTTATAGGAAACGACCTTGCCATGTCTGGACGGCGTGCTGGGCCTCAGATGTACATTTCAGTACATTTAAAGCAGTAATAGAACACAAGCTCCACATCTAGACTCAAGCCTCCCAAAACCACTCAGGAAACCCACTGAGACGCACATAAACGTTACCACAAACATATCTTTAGCTCAGAGGGTGCCAAACTTTATATATACTGTATGTATACATTACATACATTATGTTATATTACGTTATGTTCTGTTATATAATATGATATCATATTGTAGATTTACGTAGCTTACTGCATCGTTCACAGGCTCTTGTATCCATTTACTGTATTTTGGAAATAATCAATCTTTATCACTTCACCGCATTCCAAATTTCATGAACTTTGTGATCTGACAATCGCTGAGTCATGATAAACCCAAATTATGTTGAATTATAAAATAAATAAAAATAAAATTCGTACTTAATTCTGTAATGTTGATAAAAGGATTTTCTGCTCAATTCTAGAAAGTTATTGAAAAAGAAACCAAATCAGATATGATGTAATGAGTATAGGATCATAAAGAATACATAAGAACTATAAGGGAAAAAGTGTTCCAGTTCATTCTTTATGTTGTGATGTTAACGTCATTTTAAGATCCTGACAAATCCTGAAATGAGCCCATCTGTATTTCTCCTCTCACAAATGAAGACAAATTATATAAAAATAAACACTAGGATAAATAATAATAATAATACTGTAATAATAATAATAAAAATAATAATAAAACCAGAAAAATAGGGCAGATGGTGTTTTCTTCTTTTAAAAACAATATTCTGAAACAAGACCTTGATTTATGATATATAAATATGTAATACACTTTTAGAGATCTTTATAGTTTGAGTTTCTGTTCCGCAGCACAAAGATGAGCAATTATCATCTTATTGTTCATTAGATTTGGGTCCAATCC
>NW_027467015.1:1105000-1222500 GCF_046128005.1 Genypterus blacodes | reverse complement strand
CACTTGGCAACGACAACGTTCCTGCAGTTTGTTGGTAAACGATAAACATAACCAAATGCTAACCAAATAGTTAAATAAAAACTTTTTTTTCAATTATTATTAGCTGAAGTGTTGCTTAGTTACACAAATATAGGAAGATACCAAAACATATCAATCTTGAATTAAAAGGGGAAAAAAACCATACATGACCTTTTCCTTTTATTTCTCATTCTGTGGAGGAGAATTGAGATTTAAGGTTCAGATGAAAACTAAAGACTCCTTGTGTTCAGTGCAAAGCAGACATTGTTCAATCTACTGTTACATTTCAAGTCTATATTGGACCTGTACTTAGAGGAGATGAAGTGGAGCTGCAGTTCAGCTAATTCACCACATGAGGGCCACATCTCTGCTTCCTGCCCACTCCATCCTCAGCATGTGGACAGACAGTGAAGAAGCTCTGCAGCTTGGTGTGTACATGTATGGAGACAAAGTGTGAAATCAGAACCTTTTTATGAACATTACTTAGGGTCGTTTTCAGTGTCCTACAGAGGTCGCTGTCCTGCTCTATGATAGCCTGAGGTGACCTCTGTGATGTCATAAGGGTCCGTTTCATTCCACTTATAGTCCCATTAGTGAGGCCCAGTGTTGATTCATGCTGGTTTCAATCTGATTATCACCTGAATCATCACTTCTCTAAATACTCAACAAATAGTCCAGAGGTCTTCAACAGGGGGTCCGCAAAATTTGTGGTTGATAAGACATTATCAACATCTACATTATTATTATTTTTACAAAAATGTCAGTGTTACCATGGATCAAATATCTTGGACAAGGTAAGAGCGAGACCTCTAGAAATTCAAACACATCATCTAGATGGCAATAGGATCATTTGGGGCAAATTCAACCACATAATTCACTGAATAGCTTAGAATTGAATGCACAATAACAGGGTAGCTATGTTTATACATGGCACAAGGCCCAGTTTGATATAAAACACAATTTTAAACAATATATATAGTAGGGGTCAATGCTCCATCTCTTCATCAGTTTGGGGGTCCTTGGCCTGAAAAACGTTGAGGACCCCTGATTGATGTCAACATCAATGATGGGAGTTTTCCCGTCATTCCCTTCGCACACACATGACAGGATCATGACATGAGGCAGGTTCATTGTCCCCGACAGTTAAATGTATATAAATGTATATAACTGTGGGTTTGAGGAGGGTCATGTTTTATGTGTAGAGCGGTCAAACGCTGCTGTTGTCGATTAGGAGCTCAACGCTGTTTCCTGCTTTGAAAGAAGTAGATCAATAAAGCTGTTTGTAGAGTATCCATGTTCAAAACATGAAAGCTGCTGTAGGAACAGAGAAGGATTCTAATCTCCACTGACATTTAACAACATTTGACCCAAATCTGCCTCCCTGGCATCTCTGACCCTTCATGGCTTCATCTGTCTCAGCACAGGCAGAGCCACCATTCACATTACAGTCAGAGGAATACATTCATATCAAATACTGAATTTATGATCAGATATAAAAACATGTTAAAGATGAATAAAGGTGTAAATAAATAGTACAAAAGTTTAGATAGAATCCTACAAATCATTATTAACACAAACGATATAACACAGATAAAGACAGAACAAGAGGAAACTTATTGATAAAACATACAAATAACTAAGAAGAAATAATATTATCTTTAAGTTCTCTGACGTTCTGACACACACACAGGTGTTTCCATGACGTGAAAGGACTCCTGTACACTCATCACCGGATTATGAGGACAGTAATACACACTCACAGAGCTATTCTGTGAAGGATGAGCGCGTGTTTACAAGCTGTGAACATGTGGGAAGTCCTTAACGCTAAAGGTGTGTGTGTGTGTGATAACGATGGTGCTCACCCTTAGGTTACATAAGACTTTAAAGGAGAACACTAATACTGCAAATAAGGCCGGGCGCTTAACATAAACTGAGGACATTCACGCACATAGGCCACACAAACATGCAGCTGAGGCACGTGATCGCCCGCGTGGTGTCAGGACATTTAGGAAGAAGAAAATGTAAACTAATATTTACTTGTGATGCATTTAATTGTGAGCAGGTTTAAAGATGAAATCATGAAGCCTCAATCGACAGCAAGGCTCCATTAGTGTGAAAGACTCATTCAAATATATGCATATGGCTCTTTATTACTTTTGGTCTCTTTATTCCTTTTTTTGACTTTTTGATTTTCAAAAAAATAGAAAATAAAATTTTTCGTAATTTTATTTTATTCCATAGATACTTTTGGTAATACTGGAATACTATTGTTAAACGTTTTGTTGTGTTTATTGATGATAAAATACATCAATTGAATTTACTGAATTTCTGGACTTTGGAGAATTTACATTACATTACATTACGATCATTTGGCAGACGCTTTTATCCAAAGCGACTTACATTACATTACCACCCTTCGCAGAGGGGGGAGCACTTCAGGGTTCGGTGCCTTGCTCAGGGGCACCTCGGCAGGGGCTCAAACCAACGACCCTCCGGTTCCCAAGCAGAAGCACTACCCACTGAGCCACTGCCTCCCTTAAATGTCAGGATTTGATCCAAACTGCTTCTGTCCTCAGTCTGCACATTGAGGGATGAATTTGATTTTAGATGGGAGCTCAGTAAACCAGATTATTTGTTATGTTTTCCTTTTATTTAAATCAAATCAAAACAGTTTTTGTTGTCTTTGACCTTTTCCCTGTAAACCCCTGCTGTATTTCTCCGTATTTCTCCGACCGCATTGTTTAAGGAGACAGCGCTTAGCTATGTTTAAGCCTCCAGAATGCTGACACGTGTAAAGTGGCTGTTTATGGCATTCCTCACACAGAAGCCTGCCAGGGAATGTTAGGGCAAAACATGGAGAAAAAAAAACAACAAATGAAGGAATAATGCCACATCAAGCGGGTGTGTGGGTGAATGCTCAAGTTTGTATTTCGATCCGTCTCAAAAGGAGGTCAGAGTCATTTTAGGTGTGTTTGCTAATGTCACTCATGAGCAAAGCTGAGTGGACGACGCACAACAAAAAGGAAAGGATTCTGATTTGTCACATATATTGATTGATTTTGCCAGAAGTTTCACAGACATCAATCAGTCATAAATAAGGTTTGTAAACACAGCAGTAAAACGAACCATGATCAGATCACAAACATGGAAAAATGTTATCCTCGCTTAGACTTCAGTCATGAAAGTGAACAAACTCAATCTAACACTGTCAACAAAATGAAGGATCTGGACTTGAACTTGATTGTGACACTGTCAGTGACGTTTAACTCCAAACACGCACACACAGAAATACCCTACTTGGAATACACAAGTCTATATCTGTTTCTATCTGTTTACCTGCTGATCTAAGAGTGGCTGAGCTTGGACAAACTGAGGGAATGACGGATCAAAGTGCACACAAACAAATTACAGAATGATCCGCAGGGGATTAAGAGAGCGGGTTTAAAAGGAGACGCTGGACAGGGAGGAACACAACAAACTCATCAGACACCAGCAGGACAGCATCTCGCAGCTCTAACCAAAGGTAAGATGGGTGAGAGCGAGGGAGAGTCTGGGTTGATGGTAGCTGCTTACAGTCTACAGGGAAGTGTAACGTTTCCTTTTCATTCTTCTCTTTCTTTCTTAGAAACAAAACAAAATGGCAGACGTGGCGACTCCCGTTGACAAGAGGGCACCACCCAAGTTCAAGCAGAGGACCGCTCGCACCTTCAAGAGCAAGGCCCCAAAGCCTGGACAGAAGGGGTAACTGCCACTTCACTTCAGTCTCAGCTCAGCTCAACCTCTCTCTAGTTTCTATCTGCTTTGATTATTTAGACTTATGTTTTGTTTTTGTGTCTCATCCATCAGATTTGGAGATGACATCCCCGGCATGGAGGGTCTGGGCAACGACATCACTGTGGTCTGCCCATGGGAAGCCTTCGGAGACATGGAGCTCAGTGATCTGGCAAAATACGGAATTGTGTAGATCTCCCTCCTCTGCCATCGGCCGGAAGGAACACCGCATTTGATTAATCAGCTGAAAATCCTCCTCTTCACCCTCTTATCTCCAATTTTGGCTCCGTAATTGTTCTCAGGAGCTCTGGGCTCAAATGTGTTTATTCCACAAATAGAAAAAAGTGGATTCCATCTGTCTCTCTTCCGCTCCTTCCTCCTGCCTTCACCTCCTCCCCTCCTCCCCACCGCTGCTTATGTTGCACACAGAAATGTCCATTTGTGATTTAGCCAAAGCTAATTTCCTTCTGTTATGCACTTTATCCGTTCCCTTCCTCCCTTCATGTCTATTTCACCAGTAGACAGAATCTGAATGTTTAACCCTTTAGCCTTCAAAGAATATACTCCCTCCTGTTCCATGTAATGTGTCAACTGGAAGAATAAATAAATATGAACAGTTTCCCAAGAAAGGTGCCTCTTGTACTTACTACCACTGAATCTCATGCTGTGTAACATTTAGCCTGTTGCCTCTTTCACTATACGTAGTTTCTACCTTCATCTTATGAACATACACCATGAGTAATACTGATTTAACTGTATCCACATTTAGATTTGGCTTGGCCTCTCAGGCTCACTTGTGTAATGTGAATGTCAGGCACAGGAGTGTTTTCTCTTGAAGAACAACTCTCTTCTTGATGGATCTAAGCTAAACAAAGACCAGTATCGCTAATAAGATAGCTGGACTGAGGGAGGGATGATTTATGTGTTTGCTTCTCTCACTGCACGGATGTTTAAAACCATCCACTGTGTTACCTAATGTAAGCAAGGCAGCTGTATTCAGTCTGGGGTTAAAATCCTATGTTGTTGTTGTTTTTTGCCAATATTATTAGTCTGTGATCTGCATAACAATTTATAATTTGCTTTTTAAACGTATAATTTTTTTAAATGCATAAATGAGGCATATACACTGAAAAGGGAACAGGACCTAAACCCCTACCCTGGGGGACCCCACATGAGATGTCTACAGGATAAATAGATAGAGAGAGAGAGAGAGAGAGAGAAAGAGAGAGAGAGAGAGAGAGAGAGAGAGAGAGAGTCACAATGGAAAGTCAGTGAGAGCACAGGATTAGACATTGTAAAGTCACTGAGTGCACATGTAATGAGTTTGAGTCACACATATCCACAACACAGACGTCTGCCAAATAACAGCACCTGATATTGGGAAGATTTGGCGAGACATTTTGATGTGATGTTGATATGAGCTGGTGTTGGTGCTCAGGCATGGATGCTTCCACATATTCTAAATCTGGAAAGTCAAAAACACGTCCAAGTGTTTGCGACTGCAGAACGCATGCAGTCATTCTGTTTACGCCCACGTCTTTCTCAGTCTCTACTCAATTATTGATGGTCTCACTTTATAAGAATAGAAATATTTCTCCTCCGTCTAAAATGTCAGTTGCTTGGGCCAAAATACAGACAAAGACAAAGAAATAGATGTGATTGACTTGTTTGCTGCTGAGGGCTGTAATAGGATTTTTACCTCATATACGTCAGAGCAAACAGAGATGGTGTGTTTGTGTGTGTTCTAACGCGTGTGAGGGTTTTGCAGTGAAGGATTCTCTGGTCACACAGCATACATGTGTGTTTATTAATAGCGCTAACTGGGCTGTTTGAAGAAAATTCAAAGGATCCTTGCAGCAGGCATATAAGGGAAGCTACATGTCACATGTACACATGTCACACTGTGTCTTCATTCTGTCTTGTCAAAAACAAGTGTCCAAAGTCCAAATGATGCATAACTCACCCAAACCTCTCATCCATCAGAATGAGTTCACTCTAAGCTGATTCAAAACCCGTCAAAGAAACTTCCTTTCAACATTCATTTCAGCATTTTCACATGACAGAATTTGCAATCTTGTCTAATAACATTCTTTTTGTCACAGCGCAGCATTTTAGGTGGCAATGAAAGCCGAGGAAATGAGTTTTAGACCCCAGAGGGCTCAATTACAAAGCAGTTCATTCAAAGGTGGAAAATATCTAATACCTGTTTTTTGGAGTTTTAATTTAAACGGTATATTTCCTGGTAAATGGAAAGTAAATCTACTCTGAGGTTCTAAACCAGCTCTGATTATGCAGTGCTGAGAATGTAAATCCAATTTAGTCGTGCTTGGAGATTCTTTATTATGTAAGGCAGCAAACAGAGCCTTCTCCTGGATTTTAGCCACATTAAGCCCTGAGACATCTATAACCTTCATCTTTTGAGCCCTCCTTAAATCTAATAATAAAGTGAGCTGAGGCCAGTTGGGTGTGTGTGTTTGTGTGTGTGTGAGAAAAAAAACACGAGGACAGTGAATCACAGAGCGTGAGAACAACACGGGCAACATGCAAGAGGGATTAGCAGAGGGGGGTATAAAGGAAGACAGGAGGACAGAGAACAGAAAGACAAGAGAGACACACACTCCTCTACAGCCAGGACACCGCAGAGACAGGTAAGAGGCGACTCTCACTCACACTGGGCTCTGGCTCATACATGACCTGCCACATCAAAGAGGACATAGATTTAAAGCAACACTACGTGATGTTTTACCTGTGTGGATGTTCACTTCTCTGGGTTTTAATGTGGAAATATGACATAGTGCTGCTTTAAATATAGATTCTACATGTAAAGAGAAAGATCTATAGCTTGAGGTTCTGAGGAAAATCTGACATAATTCAGAATAATTCTTTGACACTCGTAACTACTTACTCAGTAACATACAGTCAAAAGCTTCATCACCATGGAAACTGGAAGACTAGTATTGTTGGACTCATAATAGTGCAGATAAAACAAATACTAACAACAAATATTTAAATAGGAAGTGTCCATACAGAATCAAGACGGAATTTGTACTGAAATTGTGGTTAAACTCCAGACAAAGAGAAACGTCTGGTAATGATTTAGGAGCCTTAAGTCGTTTCACAGTATACCTTAGAATTAAAAATCTAAAATAAACAACCAAAAACCTCACTTATAATTTACAGATGGGGCTATAAAATGTTTGCATACAGAAAGCACAAAGTACATGTTTTGTTTGAAATCATCGTTGATAACTGAATGAGAGAGGTCAAAGTTCATTCTGAGTTTGGCGGTAAATTGAGTAGTAAGAGCACAGAGGTCAGATAAAGGTCGGATTAAAGCCCGTTGAAAAGCTACTCACACTTTATTATGTAAAGTTAACTTGGTGATGTTTTGGTTGTCCAGCCTGTAAACACGCTGAAGAGTAATCTCTAAAATCAGAGCAAAAATAGGCAGATTATCCTTTAAGTCAACACAGGGTTAAATATAGAGTGGAAGCCGTTTGTGTAACAGGGATTTAGGGAGATGAAGGGAAGCTTTAGTCTATAATTTCTCTTAACCTGAGGGTGTTATCACTCAAAGACTCAGAGCTGAACGATCTGAATGATAAACATCTTTTACATTTAGTACTTTTATCCAGAGCATAACTCAAACAAGGAGCCGATGAAGGAGAAACACATGGAGGGTTTCACTTCCCTCAGGCGTGAAAGTGTTTGAAGAAGAGTTCATCTCAGGGCCAAAATGATGTAAGAATTCATCTCCTTTTCAGCACCTGAACAATGGCAGACGCAGCCGTGGCAACAGCCGCCGACAAGAAGGCCCCTCCCAAGTTCAAGCAGAGGACCGCCCGCACCTTCAAGAGCAAGGCCCCCAAGCCTGGACAGAAGGGGTGAGCCGGGATCCAAACGCAACTCACCCAAATGGAAATCCAAGCGTTGTCTCATTCCTCCTGGATTTTAAACGTTTCTCCTTTCTTTCTCGCCCAGGTTTGGAGACGACATCCCCGGCATGGAGGGTCTGGGCACGGACATCACTGTGGTCTGCCCATGGGAGGCTTTTGGCGACATGGAGCTCAGTGACCTGGCGAAATATGGAATTGTTTAATCGCCCTCCTCTCCCTGCACCCATTTTCCTTAATTTCATTCCTCCTCTCTGCCCCTGTTCTCCTTCTCTTCTCTGAAATTCTGATATTTAGATTTTGGAGAATGCTCCACATCAGATCAGAGGGTGAATATAACACGTCTACCTCTATGTGCTTCAGGGAGGCTTCCACATGTACATTTTGCACTCTGCTGATGCATTTATAAGAGAAGAAGAATGGATTCCATCAGTTCTAAGAGGGTTTGATTGCTGATATTTTAGCTGAAATCAAACTGTTGCTCCTCTCTCCTTGCCTTTCCATGATGTCATCCTCCCTCCTTGGAGATACTCTTTTTTAATGTACAGCTATTGATGATGATACTATATATACATGATATGTTTTTATTTTTGTGAAGTATGAATGCATTAATGTGAATTTGCACACATTAAGAAGAATCACAGTCAAGGTAGACAAACTGTCAATAAATATTTTCTCCAAGAAAACATTTGACTCTTTCTCCTGAATTTGAGATGAATCTTGAATGAATTTCTTGGATTTCTTCAGGGGGATGAATGAAGTATATATCCATCTAATGAATGAGATCGTTAAAAAAAATCCTAGTGGCCACTTTATTAGGTACACCTGTGAGAAAGGAAGGTGTTTAGCCATTTGATTTGTTTATATATACTGTATATATTAATATATACTAATATACCTATAGAATATAGTTAATTTACTGTTATTCAGAATCAAACTCCCTCTATTCTTCCTGGATCCTTTTAAGTCTATAACATCCATCCATGTAGGCCACGCCCATTTGTATATCCTCCTACAATTTGGTGTCAGAAAAAGTGAAGTCTTGATTTAACATTCTGCCCTGTTGCTAATTCTTTAAAAGGCAAAACATTCATTCACTATAATACAACAATCACCCTGACGGTGGCGCTATGATCTAGTAGTCAATGTCCTGATACATTTCATCACAGAGAGACAGAATCATCATTCACACAGACCCGACACACACCGGCAGTGAAATAAGGGGAGAAAAAACAAAATAATGCTCATTCATTTTACTGAATAAATAGAATACCAAAGGAAAACAAACCGGATGCTTGATCACAACAAAATATTTTATATAAAACATTTTATATGGACATTCAATAACAAAAAAACATAATGGCAGTCAATGGGATACAGAGGGAAACCATATATGAAGAAATGGCCACATAGCTATAATACAGTGACAGAAAAATAAAGCCAGCCTGTGTTCTTTGTGCAGGAGCCTTTTTGTCTATCAGCACTGTGCTCTTCATCATCATCATCATCATCGTCGCTAACCCTCCCCCCCGGCTTTAGCTCAAGCGGCTAGCTGCCCCATCACTCTCCAGTCCAGTTTAGTGGTCAATAACACAACTGGCTTCTGCTGCTCAGGAGTCAAACATGAAAGACACAAGATCATGCAAAACTTTTTTTTTTTTTTTTTTAAACTCGACAAATAATCGCTCATGCTGGTCGTCCATGCCTTCAGCGGCTCGAAAAGTCCATCTTTGTGTGTGTGTGTGTGTGTGTGTGTGTGTGTGTGTGTGTGTGTTTTGAAGCACTTCAAAAAGAAAGTGCAGGGACTAAGTAGCGTCTTTGGCTAGGGTTTCTTATTTTTTTTCCCATGTTGTCCAGGGCACATTACCTAGTAAAATGGAAATATAACAAAAAGAAACATCTCTAACAGAACAAAAGTCAACAGCAGCACATTACTAGAGAAACAAAATGAAGGCGTGAGATGCGGCAAACACGACGGCAGCCATGAAATCCATGATTGAATAACAAATAAAAACATTGGAGCAAACATACTGCAGCATTTTGCCCACGACTGAGTTTATATCCCACAAATGAGATTTCTGTGTTCCACCATGTTGGAATATGAAGCTGTGCGTGAGGAATAATAACACTTTGACTGAATTTCTTGAAACGAACCTGGAGCGACCGCGCCAGGGCCAAACTGACAGATTTGTATAGGTTTCTTTTTTTTAACCTTTTGAAATGTAAGGAGTCCATAAAACAAAAATGTAATAAACAACAAGAAAAGTAAGCGGCTTTAACCTAAAGTGCTACAGGGCCTGTGGCGATGTATCCCAAAGGTCGCTGTCTACTATAAAATATGGAAGTGGAGAAAGAAAAAGGCTTGGAAAATACGATTAAAATGCCACCCGACCATCAAAACAAAAAACAAAAACAAAGCACACAACCAGCCGGCACCGACTGAAGATCTGACTGAGAGGGTGGAGAAGTCTGGTAGTGTTAACTCAATAAAAACAAAATCAACTCGCACCTCACGTCAAATGAATAAACACTCAGAGAGAGGAGAACAGAGGATGGAGGAAGGTGAAGTAAGAAGAGAGCAGTAGGATTATGATAACAATAACAAAGATCATATATTTATACCATAGGGCAGAAAAATGTGCTTTCTACAAATCTTTGGAACAAAAAAACAAAACCCCAAAAAAAGCCACATTTGGAAATATAGAATACAACAGTATAGAAATATGCACAATAGTATGTATGGTGTTTTGCATTTTAAAGATTTTCTATTAACTCACTGACAGACACTCTCTTGTTCAGTAACCGTTAAGTATTTTCAGGAAGACTCTTTTTCAATGTTTGAGCTGCTCTATAAAGGATGGAGCGTGCGTGTGTGTGTATGTGTGTGTGTGTGTGTGTGTGTGTGCAGGGGAGGGGGGAAGGGAGGGGTGAGTCCAAATAATAAATCTCTAAACCCTTCAACGATCAAAGGATCAACCGATACTCAAAACCCGGGGATTGTGGGGGATAATGTCTCCGTGGCGCCCGTCCCGAGGAAACGATGGCGCGCTGCTCAGCGTAGTGTTTTGGTAGTGTTTGCGTGGTGGTTACACACACACACACAGGTTTAATAGTGAGATCCTGCGCGACACCAGACTACAGTCGTGTCATTTATTCAAAAAAAGGGTGGAAGATTATTGGTATAGATTCGTATTTTTCTCGTCTTAACCCCAAAGGTTCACTACGTCATCTACGAGTTCTGTAACAGCTGTGAGCGCTGTAGAGTTGACTCAATCAAAATAATGTTAGTAATAATAATAATTACAATAATAATAATAATAATTTGGTAACTTTTTCCTCTAAACTAATTTCTTTGCATAACAATTTAAGTTTAAAGGTTCACCATGTCCACATACTAAGAAAACGAGGTAAGATCCCTCCTTCAGCTTTCTCTCATGATTTTTGTAGTGTTAGAAACCATCACCTCGTCAAAACTGGAGACTCTCTCACTACTTTCCACCCAAAAAAATGAGTTTGGATCTCCACTTGTCACTCTGGTTCAAAATGTTTTTTTCTTGAATTTCTTTTTTTTGGATGCACTTTTTCTATCAATCCCAAATCCCTCTGTTTTACTCAACTCCTCCTCTTCCTCGCAGGCCAACAAGGTACGTTCACTCTCTTTCTTTTACATGGGTGACAGCTGCTTACATGTCAGTCATCGTCCACAGTCTTTGGAAGAACATCTGGGCTCTGTCCCGAGTCTTGTGCTGCCGAGTGCTGAGGGAATAAGAAGGGGGAATATAATACAGCCGTGCAATAGGATAGGTGGCCATTTTGAGTCAATATTTTTCTTCTGTTTTTTTTTGTTTTGTTTTGTTTTTTTTTTATGTAAAGGCCATCCTTCAGTCTTGAATACAGCATTCCTCTATTTCTGTAGTAGCGTATATAAGAAAAAGTGGGACTGCACGGGGTTGGGATCTGAAATATCTCTGCTGTGGTACACGTCTCAAAAACTGGCTGCAGTCCACCTCCACACCAACAGAGGGAGCTCTTTTAGAGTAATTCAATGGAAGAGAGGAGCTCCTGGGAAATGTAGTGTCCTTAGTAGGGGGCAAATCTACTGTAGCCTCCCCTGTAAAGCGTGGCCTGTGGACGAGAGGACAACAATAAATATTACATACCAACATTCTTATAGGTATTAATTTATATTTGGTAAATATTCACTGTGATTATTATTCATCTGAAAGTATATGCACCACAAATAAACATGTATTCTCTCTGAGGTTGGTAGTTGGGTCGTACCATGGCTCCAACACCGTAGGCTGCGGGGGCGAGCGCAGCATGGTAGGGGTCTGCTGTGTATACCCGTCCATAACTACAGAGACACAGACAGGAACATCAAACAGTGAGCTGAACGCCGTGCAGAGGTGTGTGCATGTGTAAACCAAAACTCATTTGCATTAAACAAATAACGATCAAGTAGGTCACTGTGATCGTCATTTGCATTTTGTCAGGCAGGCGGCTGAATGCCTCGTAGATTTCACAGGTTCTGGCCCCCCGCCAGAGCTGGGGACCGCCCACTCACCTGTCACTGTACGCTGCTGCTGCAGCCGCCGCTGCTGCGGGAGTCGCTACCGCAGTCGGCTGGGCGTAACGATACGCTGCATAGCCGCCCTGAGAGAGAGAAAGAGAGAGAGAGAGAGAGAGAGAGAGAGAGAGAGAGAGAGAGAGAGAGAGAGAGAGAGAGAGAGAGAGAGAGAGAGAGAGAGAGCGAGAGAGGGATAGCGAGTGAGAGAGAGTAAGAGAGAGAGGGAGAGTGAAAATGAGAGAGAGAGTGAGAGAGAGAGTAAGAGAGAGAGGAGGGAGAGTGAAAATAAAAGAGTGTAAGAGAGTTAGAGAGATAGTGAAAATGAGAGTGAGAGAGAAAGAGTCAAAATTAGAGAGAGAGAGAGAGTAAGAGAGAGAGGAGGGAGAGTGAAAATGAGAGAGAGTAAGCGAGAGTGAGAGAGAGAAAAAATGAGAGAGAGAGAGAAAGAGTGATAGTGAGAAAAAATGAGAGAGTAAGAGTGACAGAGAGAGAAAAAATTAGAGCGAGAGAGAGAGTGAGAGAGAGGGCAGAAGGAACAGTGAGTCTTGTTAAGGTCCCTGCTGCGTTTGTGCACACACACTCAGAGGTTAACAGAGACTCTACAGGGTTACAGAGGGAGAAGAGCCGCTAAGAAGAGGGCGAAAGATTAACAAGCAGACAGCAACACTGGCTAATCTGGTGCAGTACGGCATTCACAAGGACTGAGCTCAGGCTCTGTGTGGGTCTCTCCCTCCATGACCAAACGGGACAGGGGGGCCTTTAAATGTAAACAAAGACTGGGTTCATTCCACGCTGTGTGTTTGCCATAGAGGGAGAGAGAGTTCATCGCCTTCACTGCGCCCTTCGCCCGGTTCCCCTGACAGAAACACACGGTTAAAGAAAGGGGAAGCAGCGGCAAAATGATTGTGCCATTATTCATGTAGGATGGACAGCTGATGAACAGAACACGGAAAACTACAAGTGGAAGGAGACAAGTCAGCCAATCGGATTAAAAGGAGCACACACACACACACACACACACACACACACTCGCTCACTCACTCACTCACTCACGATCACATGGCCAGTGACCAATCACTGACGGACACAGCATGCTTTCCCAAACTCGGAACGTACAGTGTATTAGGTCAAACATCCCTACAGAGGAAACACACACGTGTACACACACACACACACACACACCACTGCATTCTACCCTATATGATCAGTCATGACCAAGTCCCCCGCATTCAGGACCACACACTTGCTGCTGTGGGGAGGGGGGAGGGGGAGAGAGGATGGAAGAGGAGTGGGATGTGATGTGAGAATGAAGATGAAGAGAGAACAGGTGAGTCGAGGGAGGAGGAGGAGGAGTCACGGTGCAGAGGGAGGAGTAAAGATTGCAGAGCTAAGAAAGAAAGGAGACGGTTGACTGGTGGAGGAGGAGGAGAGAGGAAGAGAGAGTGGGAGAAATAGGAGGGAAAGGGGGGAGGAAAAGTGTGTGTGTCTGTGTGTGTGTGTGGGGGGGGGGGGGGGGGGGGGGGGGCAGCCTTGTAAGTATGTCTGCATGCCGGCACTGATTCAGTTAGCATGCCACAGGTGAAAGAGATTGGGAGATTCCTGGAAGGGGTCAGAGTTTACGTATTGGAATAATGGTGACCTGCATTCATTCTGACTCTTCCTCAACTCTGGATTTTTACTCTGTGAGTCTTTTAAACGCTCATAATCTGCAGACACATTCACAGGTTCTTACAGATCCACTGATGGTGCTTTGCCACTTGAACTACTCCAACATATAAGGCAGTTTTCATTTCTACCTCTGCCAAGAACGTTCTGGTTTCAGTCATATTTGTCTGTCTGCTCTTCCCTGCTTCTATCTGCATCCATCTACAGAGGCCACGCCCATTACACTCCATAGGTCAAACAATTTTTTTGGAATCTCAAACAATTTGGGTTGAATTTGTCCCTAATCTCTTCCCGTAGGTCGTCTGGACCTCAGAGCGCTGAGTGACACAAACACACAGGATCTAAGCTACTTCCCCTCATGTTTACATCCATCTACACTCAGGAATCCTGCTTTGGCTTCCCATACTTTAGATTCCTAACTCTGTATAATTTCTACATGTAATGATTTTCTCCCCCTTCCGTAACTCCACCCATGTCAGAATCCAGTGAGTTAGTAGAAGAAGACAGAAGGCATTTCAATCTCAGATGGTCAATAATGTCTAGCAGCACGCAGTCATTGGAGACGAGGAGGATGCACACTGGCTCTCACACAAAGTGTGTAGACCCTACCTGAGGCAATCTGCCACTAATGTCCTGAAACACTAGTCTACAGAGAGAACAGAAACAGCTATTGTCAACCTGGTCACACACACATACACGTACACACACACACACACCATTACACACCCACACCCACGCATAATCACATTGGTACAAACTTACTCACAAATGCACCGAGACAAACCATAGAGGAGTCGACTCATGAATGAAGAACGCTTAGATTTAAGTGCGTCTGAGTCTGAGTCTGTTCAGGGCTTTTAATTCTACATTTGTATGCATTAGATGGATAACGCTTTGGTACGCCTGCACATTATCTGCATTTACTAAAGTAACAAAGTAGAAAGTTATTGTAATTTATGAAAATCTGCCAAATTAAGATTCAGACATAGGAAGAGTTAATAGCTTAGCTGCGACGGATCTAAACACCCATAAGTGCTCGGCTCTATGGCTTTGCTCCTTGCTGTGTCACACTTGAACGCCGACAGGCAGAGGAGAAAAAGTAGGGAGGAGTGAGAAAGTGGAGGAGAGAGGAGGCATACTTACATAGAGATCAGCTGCACCGTAAAAACCATCCTGATAGGCCATCACACTGAGAGAGAGAAGAGAAGAGAAGGGAGCGAGAGAAAGAGAGGAGGAGAGGATACAGAGGAGTGGTGGTGGAATGTCCAGAGCAAAATCAATGGTGTGATGCGCCACCATGTGGGCATTGCAGAAAAACAAAAGTGACAGTTGAGGGAGAGAGGTGAGAAAATGGTGCCAAACAGATGGTGAAGGAGAGGAGAGAGAAAAGGGTGAGATTATTACACACACCGTGCAACATGCAAGAGCAAATACCACCTCTTTGTATAAAAACAAGGACTTCTGTCAAGTGCTACTACTACTGCGGCTGCTGCTGCTGAGACGACACAAACACGCAGACCAAACACGGCTCTGTGGCGTCTGAACGTTTTGGTACAAGGAGATGGTATTTCAGCTCAGCACGACATCATCAACGACTCACACACAGCATGCACTTTATACATCTCAGTGAGGACATGCGCTCAGAGACGCTCAACCAAGATATGTTGGTAAGCAAATGTATCTCACATATACTGAATACTCTAATGAATGTATGGGCTGTAGTCGACTTCCAGTTTGGCTCCATGTTGAGTTAATTTAGATTTACTGCTTCTGCCTTTGATCATACTTTTATTTATCATTGCAACATAAAACACTGCATGGTAACCAAACCTGAGAGATTACTGACTTAAGTATTTATTTAGGGTTTATGTGCCCTTTGTTAGCTTCATAATGATGAGATCAGTCTAAAATCATCAAGTATCAGTTGGGATCTTGTTGTTTTTGTATTTGTTTATCTGTACTTAATCACTACTTTGCTACTTCTTTCTACTTCTCTAGTGTAGGCCTCAGCTCTGTGTGTGTGTGTGTGTGGGATTACCCAGGGTAAGTAGGGATGGCGGGCTGCGGCACAGCTGCTCTGACAGCGCTGTACACAGGCCGGGCCCGACCCCGCAGATGAGCACCTCGGAAGGTTGCGGCGGCGGTGGAGGCGGCTGCTGCTGCTGCAGGGTACGGGAAGCCCGGTACTGAGCGAGCGAGAGAGAGAGAGAGAGAGAGCGAGAAAGAGTGAGGGGAAGAGAGAGAGAGATACATCATTTGAGAGAAACACACATGGAAATGATATGTTAGACACTAGACTTATAGAGGAGGTAAGCTAAGAGTTTAACAAAGACTTTGTGCAATCTGGCCGAGCTAGTTTGAGTGAGCAGCTGGTTCCACAGCTCAGGATCGTTATGTGCAGTCAGACTGAGATTAGGGCTGAGATCTCTCCTGTCGTACCTGTATACAGCTCAGGACTGTACATGGCTCCAACCATGGGGCTCAGCTTCCATCCAGCTGGAACACACACACAAACAAACAAAATGTCAGCAACTTTTCATGGGAAACTCCAATGAATTAGTTTCAAACTAACTATAAATAGCTTTAGATGTGTGTAGTAAAAACACCAAAACCTTGAGGATGTCATCACACACACTTTGTCACGCGATGTCAGTGATTGATCATAAAAATTAAGCCGTCAACCCATAAACACATAAGTACATCAAACTCAAGACAAACGTTTTCTTTTTGCAAATTTTAATTTTAAGACGACATGTATTTTTAATGTTTAAGCAGTACAAGACATATTTCAGTACTTTCATGAAAAAAGGTAAGAATATTGATCCAAAAGCAGCAGTATAGATAATGTGTGTGTGAGTTTGTGGGCACATTTCATAGTTGCCAACTGATAAATGTGTAATGGAAACAAATTTAGAATCAAACCCCCCTCAAATATCAGAGGAGCTGTTCTTCCGCTCACTTGGGGCGGTGAGGTAATGGAAACAGATTTGACAAATGGGCGGATTAGTGACGTCTATTACCGCATAGCTGGGTTGCTAGACAGCTGAGAGCGACATTACGTCACGGAAATGTGAGGCGAGTGTTGGTTTACCGTATGGCAGCGCAGCCAGACCCTCTCCATTAGAGTACGGGGTGGTCATCTTCTTGTTTGTCATCACTCGGGCTGTGGCGTTGTTAACCTGAGCACCAGAGAAAGCGGTCAGACTCCAGTTTGATCTGGCTCAATGGACAACACATGTAAGGAGGACAGAATCATGTTGCAAACAATCTAATGGTGTTGACGTTGGTGTCTTAAACTGTATAGAGAGACTCTGCGCTTTGATGATTGGTGTTTTTCAGATTGGAGGTTTCATTTGACGACAAAAAGTGTTTGTACTATGGCAGAGGTTAATTCTGGTGATGGACAGCAATGGCGATTGATGCATGCGCTTCTTTAGAAGGAGGAAGACATTGAAAAAAAAAAAGAGTCCTGGTGAGTAGTCAGGCAGTTTTTGCACACAAACAATGCAATCATTGGCACACAGAGAAAAAAAAGAAAAAAAGAAAGAAAACCAAATATTTCAGAACAAAGGCATTCAAAAAGAAATCCAAGACCATTCCATTGCTACCTTTAAAAAAAAAAAGAGGGGAAAAGAAGGTGAATTAAGCAGCAGAGTCATCAGTTCAACACAATGCAAAAAACATCACTGGAAGAATTCATACACAGATTACACGCAGCCAGTCGAGAGCGCATCACATGACCAGAAGGTGAGAGCAAAACGAGCCAATCAGCAAGCATCAGATGCAGCAAGGAGACCAATCAAAAAACACAGGCCGGCAGCCCTCCCAATCAAATACAAAATCATACGGAAACGGGGAGGAGGAAAGGGGAGGAGGGGGGAGAGAACGACAGAGAAAGACTGGAAAACAGAGGGATGCAGGAGGAAGAGGAGGAGGAGGAGGAGGAGGAGCCAGTCCACATTAAAAGACACTGAAAACACATACATGATGGCCAAAGAGGAGAGGAGACAGAGAGAGAGAGAGAGAGAGAGAGAGAGAGGGAGAGAGTGAACAATCCATCCAAATGTGCAGATCTCCTAATGAACAAACAGAAACACGATGCAGCACACACACACACGCACACACACACATACAGAGTACACCTGACCGTCTGCCTACTTCAGATCTCTAACACTACATGAGCAAAAAAACAAAACAATAAACGGAGAAATTATAAAAGGAGCCAGAATGAACAGAGAGGAAGACGTCCAGAGAGGAAGACGTCCAGAGAGGAAGACGTCCAGAGAGGAAGACGTCCAGAGAGAGAGAGAGAGAAGAGGAGAGGATGGGGGGATGCAAATATCATTCCTCAAAAAATCAAATCAAACCATGGCGGTGAAACACTGCCAGGCATTCCAGATCAGTGTCGCACACTAGAAAGACCTCAAAGCACACAACCACCAACACACACCATCCAGAACCAAACGAGGACACACACCTCTTTGACAAAGATCAGAACAGAAAGATGCTGCCGTTGCTTTAGGTTAAGGTTTCTTTACTGGGATCTGAAATGATTGTGGCTTCAAATGGGATCAATTTGGCTTTGGAATTACAAAATGCTTGTATCCTCTTTGAGGGGCACGAGCTAGTGATGTATGCTGCGTGTACGGGACTTCTGTTTGAGTGTTAAACAAACAAACATAACCCTACAACTGTCTGCAGTCAAAGTGGTAAATCTTCATCATCAGATACTCCAGTGCACGTCGTCATCATCCTGCCTCCAGTAAAGCTAACAGAGCGCTCATGCTTCAACATGCTGTCCCACTACGGTGCAAAAAATGCAGCTACTGGCCGACACATGACACAGAGAGATGACATAGTGCTACATGACGTCGTACAGATGACGAGAAAGAGAGTAAACCATGCAGGATTCAGCTCGGAATTATGCTCGATGCAGTTAGAGAGGTGATTGGAATGAATGCATAAGAAGTGGAAGTTACACTTGCTGCACTTGCAGATAGATGCAGTACATTCAGTTACACAGGTGTGGCCTTTGGAACGCCATGCGGTCGAGGGCTAATCTCGTAATCGGTTCATTCGCCACCCCCCTCAATCAATCAATCACAGGATTAGCCAGTCAGATTCGTACAATCAATCAATCAATCAAGCTCCCGTCAGTAGAGGAGTCCTTCATTTGGGTGTTGGGTGCAGATTACTTTATTTGGACGGACGGGGTGGGGTGGGGGGGGAGGGGGAGGGGTCATTCAAAAATGATGCCATGTGTACACAACTTACCGTTGCCAGGGAAACGGCGTGAGGACACGCGAGCAGTTACCGTGGAGACTGACAACAACAACAACATACAAAAATCATCAGGGAAATAGAGAAAATATATGTAAGAAAGAAATGATGAACCAAAAAAAAGAGAGAAAAAAAAAGAAACATAAACAAAACAGGAAAAGAAAAACAAACCAACGAGGCAATGAGAGACCACGCCCCCTCCCCACCCTGTGGCAGAGAGGGAGGGTCAACAATCACCTACAAGGATCAGCCGTTACAACAACCTAACCACTACTGCAAACACAGGTCAGAAGGGAGGAGGAGGAGGAGGAGGAGGAGGAGGAGGAGTGAGAGAGGAGCAAACAAATGGAAACAGAAATGTCACAAATTAAGGACACGACCCAATAAAACCCAAATTATACTTAGAATCATCAAACTAATCAAACTAATTCCCCCTTTTTTCCAATGTTTATGCTAGCTGGCTACATCACAGGACAGGTATATATGTATGGACAGATATATGGGGAGGGGAGGGGAGGAGGGAGGGGTGTGTGTGTGTGTGTGTGAGAGGAGAGCAGAGGAGGAGGATCACAGGTGCAGGCGCGGACATGAGGACACACAAGAGACAGGGCGAGACAGATGGACAGACAGACAGACAGACAGACTGGCCTGGGTGAGGGTGAGAGAGAAGGAGAGAGAGAGAGAGAGAGAAGGGGGGAAACGACGACTATCTAACGCATTCGCCTCACTCGTCCATTCTTCCTTTGTGGTTCTAATTCTGCACACCCACCATGTGACACCCACGCACACACACACACACACACACACACACACACACAGAGACAGAGAGAGAGAGAGAGAGAGGAGTGCAGGACAAATTTGAGACCATGCAGAGGAGCTTTAGTAGCGAATAAAGGAATATAAAAGCGTGATTCCAAATCAGGAGCCAGAGCAAACGGCAGAGAGCAGAGAGAGCAGAGAGAGCAGAGAGAGCAGAGAGAGCAGAAGGTGGTGCGTTTGATCTTCAAGGCCATTTGCAACTGAAATCGGGGCTCATGCTGAGAAATAATAATTAAATAAAAAAATGTTACGACAAAATGCACTTCCATGAGATCTGGTGTTCTTTTCAGGAGATGCAATGTGTGTGTGTGTGTGTGTGTGTGTGTGTGTGTGTGTGTGTGTGTGTGTGTGTGTGTGTGTGTGTGTGTGTGCGTGCGTGCGTGTAAACAGTTGGTTAACCCCAGGTGTGCCATGATAACAGTGGAGCTTGTTGAAGCATCATGATGACATCACACTTCTCAGGGCAGTCTCATTCCCCAAACTGCCCTCGGAAACATCATCAGTAGATCAATCATGCATCAGTCTCTCTAACACATCAAACACAAAGCTGCTACCCAGAGGCAAACCCCCCGCCGCCTTACAGTGAGAGCGAGACGCCACCTGAACCCCCGAGCTCCCGTCCCGTCCATGCAACATGACCTCTTACAGACGACAGCAAGCACATTCCCGTCAGAGGAAAGTCATGGCGAGGCCAAACGAGCCTCCCTTCCCATCCGTGAACACAACCATGAACCAAAATGGCCGCTCGCTATGATCATGGAAGAAATGGTGGTGATGGAAGATGGAAAAGGTGCAGTGGAGAGGGGGGGGAGGGGGGAAACACAAAGAAAGAGATCCTACATGCTGATATAGAAGCAGAGACATCGTCAGCATCCCAGCGGCGTCAGAGTGACTTCTGCTGCTCCGGCCATGCCTGTTTGTGAAGCCACTCCACCCAGCATGCTTTGCAAACAAGAGCCCCATACAGCTGAAGATCAGGGTGCAAAATGGACAGCCCACGACGACGAGAACATCGACGACAACAACAACAACAACGACGACGACGACAGCATAAACATTGACAGGAGAGTGCTGTCTGTGTGTGCGGCACCATGGCACCATGCTAGAGTGAAGCCAGAGGGGGGTTAGAGTCCAACACATACAGCCATCGCCCCGGAAACCTTCTCTGGACCAGAACAGACTCATTCTCAAAAAGTGTCGGACATGGAGGGAGAACAGAGGAAAATGGTCACCGTTTCCCCCCAAAAAAGAGGAGGGGGGGGGGGGAGGGAGAAGGAGGAGGGAGAGTGAAGGAGGAGGGGGGAGGGGGGGGCGTGAATTACCTCGATTTTACGTCCTTCCACCAGCGTGCCGTGGAGCTTCTCTCGGGCTCGCTCTGCGTCGGCGCTCGTCTCGAACGTTACAAAGCCGAAGCCCTGCGAGCGGCGGAGGAGAGGAGAGGAGGGGGGAGGAGAGGAGAGGATGGAGAAAGAGGGAGGGGTTGAGACAAAAAAAACAGCATTCAAGCTTCTTTTTCTCTGAGCGTGCCGCAGCAGATCGATGACTCCATGTGTTGCCACGGCACCCTACCTTTGACCCGCGCTCATTGAATATGATCTCCACGTCCAGGATTTTACCATATTGCTGTAAAAGAAACAGAAAAGAGGGAGAGAAAAAAAATTGATTGTACATTCAAGCAAAGCCAGGTGCAGTTCCCTCCTCTCACCACCGGGGGTCAGTAATGTGCATCTCTGCTGAGCTGGCACCGGGCCAGCTCCATCATCTCTTTCCTGCCTGTGCTCTCTGCTCTGCACCACATTACAGTGCTTCTCCTCCCACAGCACCACCGAGCACACACACACACACTCACACACACACACACACAGACACACAATCCTCTGCATTATGTCAAAAAGATGCATCCACGGTTTAGCTTCTTCTCTGAATATATCACGGTCTAATAAGTGGCGACTGAGGCATCTTTTAATATCGACGTTAAATGAAGATAGTGGGAGGAAAGCAGAGAGGAAGAGGCTGCTGAGGCCCGGGAGGCTTTATTTTAAGATAAGCAAGGAAATGTATTTATATAACTCGTTTCATTTGCGAGATAATTCAGAGTGCTTAAGGGAAAATATTTAAAAGATAACAGATGAAGAAAGTGCTAATAATAAAATGAAGGAAAATATTATTATTAATGATATAAAGTCATATAAATACAGTCGAATGAAGAGAGAGACGAGAGATGTTTGGTTGCTGTTACGTAACGGAGAAACATCTGTCTGCTTACACACCCCAAACATCTGCCGCAGGTCAGGGTCTCGGAACCGAAAGGGGATGTTGGACACGTGCAGGCGTTTGGGGGTCCCTTTGTCCGGGTCATCGATGGCGCCCCCTCCGCCGCCTCCGACGCCTGAGCCGACGCCTGACTGACCATCGAGCTGAGACGAGCCGTCGGGCTGATGGGACGGAGCGGTGAGAGAGGGACCAAGATGCCAGAGAGAGAGAGAGAGAGAGAGGAGAGAGGAGGGTGAGGAGCATGCACAACAAAGCGCAGCCACATGGGGAGAAGTGGAAGGAGGAAGAGGGAAGTGAAAGTGATGTCTTATTTAAATCCATGACACATATTCCTCCACATTCTCGCCTCCACAGATCACTCTTGGCGCCCTCTTCTAGGCAAACATAAAAGACCTGATGTGGGATGCAAAAGAGGAGGAAGCTGGCACTCACTTGGGCACTGAGGCTGCTGGGGGCGTTGGCAGAGGCGTTGGCGGCTCCTCCGGCTTCCACGGGGCCCTGCACGGCCCCCGCTGCGTAAAGGCTGCTCCCGTAATCCAGGGCCAGGCCGTTCTGGGGAGGCGGCGGCGGAGGTGGGGGGAATGCGGAGAACGGCGGGGGAACCAGACCTTCCTGACCGCCGGCACTATCCTGAGAGCCCTGAGGAAGGTAAGGAGGGAAGATGGAGAGGAGAGACAAGGGAGTCAAAGGTAAGTAGGTGGCTGGCAGAAGTCCACCGGATCTTTTACGGAGAGCATCACCCGAACACATACAGACCACTTTCCCCCCAGAGCCAAGAGCCTCAGCCCAAAAGTCACACAGGCGTGGATATTATATTTCTATTTCAGTGTGTGTGTGTGTGTGGGTGTGTGTGCAATTGCGTGCGTGTATCCACAGCCCCCCCCCCATTAAATATTCACTGCAGCCACATCTATTATTGAGGGTCAGATGCCTCCGTGCTCAGAGTGTTGCACAACGCCGAGCGCCGAACGCCTGCAAAACACACTCACAAACGCCTCTGCACACAAACCACCTTTGACATGCAAACGCCCACACACGTAAACGCTCACAAAGACCAACTGTTAAGCCAGGAAGCCTGCCCAAGTATTGGGTGCTCGCATGCAGCACCGTCCCAGAAATACTTGTGTAAGTTGAGGACATTTGAGCGCGTAGGAGAACAATACAGGCACCCACAAAACACACAAGCAGCACGCACACTGTAACACAACACACACACACATACACACAGAGGGAGAACACATTCCTTGGCTGCTGGCAGTGGGGCATCGCTACCCTAAAAGGTAACAGAGGGAGAGAGAGAGGAGAGGGGGGGATGGTGGATAGATAGATAGGGGGGGGGTGTGTGTGTGTGTGTGTGTGTGTGTGTAAGGTGATGACTGAGATGATCCGTAGCTACAAAAACACACAGTAGCCAATCCCAGCTCCTCTTGTTTCTCTCTCTCTCTTCAGGTGCTGCCTTAGTAAAGGTCTTCGTACTTTAACATTTGTTTTTTCACAACCATAAACAACAAAACACTGAGGAAAACACTCCATGCTTAGTGGACATCTGCTTGGCTGCAAAGTGTGTGTGTGTGTGTGTGTGTGTGTGTGTGTGTAGGTGAGTGAATGACTGATGGGCTGGACCGATGCTTTGCTGAGTTGCACAATAGATCTCTGTCCCTTCGGGAGTGTTACAAAGTGTGCGTTTGAGTGTGTGTGTGTTTGTGTGTGTGTGAGTGGAAAATCTACACTGCAACACACACACACACACACACACACACACACACACACACACACACACACACACACACACACACACACACACACACACACACACGAGTATCCTGTCCTGTGTGTCGTCGTTAATGAGGAGGAACTTTGTACAACAATTACAACAAAATAAATAAAGCGCTGTGTGAATTTGTAGCAATTAAATGCAACTAAACCTCCATAATAATTCCCTGTATGACGGCCAAACAAAGCTGTCATGTTTACAGCAGCCGCTCATTCCTTTATCTTCTTCTCCGGTAAATAATATTGTACATTCATTACATTAGGACGATAATTAAACATTAATTTTAATGTTTTTCGATGTAAAGGTGGATTTGCTAAACGCTGTGTGTGTGATGGGGACTCACTTAAATAAAGAGGTCTTTATGATGTGGATTTATTTTCACACTTTCCATCAGGTTTTGTGCTTAAATACGATATTGGAAGATTTTTTTAAATAGATAAAAAGTGACTTTATAGTTTTGACATAAGTAATAAACTATAATGACTCTAAACTAATTTGTATAATAATAAAATAATAATCCAAATATCACACTTTTGATTAGAGGTATAATTAGAGTTATTAGAGAGCCACCGGTTTATTTAACCAAAGCAAACATAGATATAAATTTTAAGGGTAAACTTTAGCAGCAGACAGATTTTATAATACACATGAATTCTCCCCGTGTGTGTCGGACCAAACATTTAATTCACTCTAACTGATTCTATGGGTGTAAGGTAAAAGTGCAGAAAAATACAAAAGGAAATGTCTGAAATTTTCCCTTTTTCTTTATATAAATGTTTCTTATTTTCTCTCTTAAAAACCATAATTGTCCAGTCGTATTGAAATGAACGGTGTATGAAAATGAGCAGTGCACATTTCACACAGCTTGTCACGTCTCATCGCCACATCAGACACTAACCAGAGAAACGACACTGGAAATCTACACTGCAACACACACACACACACACACACACACACACACACACACACACACACACACACACACACACACACACACACACACACACACACACACACACACACACACACACACACACACACACACACACACACACACCCAACGACGAACACACGGAACATTCAGAACAACAGCTTTCTTCATTTGTTGATGACTTGAACAGGAATCTGCTAATACCTGGTGGCTCTCAGCTCTCATACCAGGAAAGAAAACAACAATAGGTGCAAAGAATGTTTTGCACTTCTCCCTTCTCCCTGACAGGAGCGATATGCTGCCACTTGGCCGCTGACGATCTCCCCGTGCATCCCACCGTCTCCACTGCCTCCTAACGTACAGTGAATGCCCGTCTATAAATATCTCCAACCAACGCCGCGGCCCTGAGCCAAACGCCGCGCACATCCTCGTTTCGTACCTACCAAGAAGACGAAGGAGGAGAAGAAGAAGGAGAAGGAGAGGGACCTCCACCTCGGCCAGAATACAGACGTGGAGACTTCTCCTCTGCTATCGTCCTCTAAGCCTGGCGGTCGCAGAGCCGATCGGAGCGTTCCGGTTGAACCTCATTCAGGGTTTCAGCTCCGGGTTGCGTTCGCTCATCTAAACCCTGCAGCTGTACGTCTATTCTCGTCTCCATGTTCAAGTGTTTCTTTGTGAGAACATCCCCAACTTCCTTACTTTAGTTTTTGTGAGGCTCCTCCGCACAACTGTGTTTGCCTGGATTTTCTAGTTAGTCATCTTTGCTTTAGAATCACAGTTTGACCTTCACAGCCGGCACAAAGCAGGCTTAGAAAAATAAGACAAATAGCATGGATGTAGAAGAACTGAACCCGGGCTCTTAACATGGATTAAATAGCAAATCCAGCAAGAAGGAGACGTCAATTATGGTGCAAGACATTCAAACCAGCTTTTTAAATGAAAGTTTGCTTCATTTTAATTAATTTTTTTCACAGTAATAAAGGTTGACAAGTGTGTTGACAAATTTCACTTCGATTTTCTATTCAATTTGGACCCTAAATGAATCCTAACCAAGTGTTTTTAACGGCACAGAAATACTGATAAATTAGGGTAAAAATGATAGGGTGTAGTTCCTTCTGGATCAGCTGGAATAAGCTAACCTGCATTACAATCAGCAAAGAAGAAACTAGACATGCGGCTGCCTCCTCCAAGAAATGGAGTCCATGGCGTCCGTGGCTTGGTATCGGTTAAGTTGAGATCTCGGGAGAACAGTTTGGTCTAAGTGAGAAGTCACCCAGGCGACATTCCGAGTCGACGGGTGTAATTATACATTACTATTTACAGGGACGGAAATTAGCAAGTCAGAAAGAGGAGGGGCTTCTGCCTCCATCAGGTCAATAAACTACTAAGTGTTCGGAAAACAAGCGGCACACCCTGCGTCAGACCGCAAGCTAACTGTGGCTCCGCTTGGAACGTTCACGACTCACGGGCACTTTAAAACTTTGATTCTACCCCGACTGAGACCAGAAACACTTTTCAGTCGAGCGCAGACACGTGTGCGACATCGCTTCAGTTGTGTTAAATCAAGACGTTGTTTTGCGGCGTGTCAGCCAGGGATTTGCCTCTCATCTGCCCCCTGGTGGATATACGTGTTCATCATTCCGGTAAGCAGAATACGCCATGAAACTTACTTTGCATGCTCGTCACACAGGTGGAGTTGAAGAACCTTGAGGCCCTAAGCAGTCTGTAAATGCTCGTTTCATCTTGTAAGCCAGTTACACAACTAGCTAACAATCGAACCTGACCCAGCTCACACTTGCATGCAGTTGGCTCAGAGTTCACACTGAACGCACAACGTAAGATACAACAAAGTGACTTAAAGTTTAACACCACAAACTTCTCTCAAAAAAACGGAATTATGGGCGAATGCAGATGAAGTCGAGGCGGCGGTGCAGACGGTAAACACGTTGGCTCAGGTGACGCTTTGACGGTTGTTGTTCAAACTCGACAGGCTGGCGCGGGGAGAGCGGACCGACCCGGTTGTTGTTGATGTTCCTTTCTGTCAGACGGATATAGCAGCGGCGACGCGACAACTGTGTGTTTGTATTTGACGACGGGTCTTTTCAGGAGCTCCACTTAAAGCTGCATCTCAACAGCTTTCTGTCCACCTGATACGCCGTGTCAACAACACAAATAATGAGCGGCTGCGTGACGCTCGTCCCCCCCCCTTCGTATTCTTTCGAGCCGTCAAGCTGGCGGCGAGTGGCCTTTGTGATTGGTCTGGGAATAAAAGAATAAATGCATAGAGATGGCGGGATAAAAGACGGAGCACAAAGACGCGGAGGAGAAGTCCTGCCCCGGAGACAGACAGGGAGACGTGTAATGCCTT
Source organism: Genypterus blacodes (assembly GCF_046128005.1). Classification (NCBI taxonomy): domain Eukaryota; kingdom Metazoa; phylum Chordata; class Actinopteri; order Ophidiiformes; family Ophidiidae; genus Genypterus; species Genypterus blacodes. The sequence continues at coordinate 1,195,140 of NW_027467015.1, read as the reverse complement.
CGTGTCAGTGCTCGGGTTTTTGTGTACGTTTTGTTTGTCGGCGTGTACGAGTTGTTGTTTTTCCCGTGCCGGCATGTTGTGTGTAAGCTGCCCCTGTAGAGGCGTCAGGGGTTGTGTGCACGTGTGTGTGTGTGTGTGTGTGTGTGTGTGTGTGTGTGTGTGTGTGTGTGTGTGTGTGTGTGTGTGTGTGTGTGTGTGCGTGTCAGGCAAAGTCAGTGACTCAGAGTGGTTGATGTAGCTGGCTTACTTTCGGGTCAGTTAGCAGCAAGTGCGTCTGAGGAGGCACGTTATCAAATGTGTTCATCTGGAGGAGAGAAGGAAGAGGAGGAGGAGGAGGTGAGGAGACAGTAGAGGAGAGAGGAGAGAGGAGCATGGCTAGGAGCTAACTAGGGCAACACTGGGTCATTTCACATGAATAATGACATTTCAGACTCTTTCTTCCCCGGGCCTGCAGCCATTATTCTACAGCCTAATTCAACAAACTTGACGACGGAAAATGTGATTCGCACTCCTAAGCGGCGGCGGCGGCGGCTCACATTTTGGCTCAGCTGCCGCGTGAAACAGAGCGAGCTGCGTCAGATTCGGAGCCGTCATTGGGTTTGTTACCCGGGCTGCAAACAGCTGGAGAAACATTTACTATGTGTCTGGCATACCGATGAGCCAGAAGACCCCCCTCTCCTTAAATTATTCCATCCCACGTCAGCCCCCTCCTCCTCCCCCGCTCTCCTCCATCACTCCTCCTCCTCCTCCTCCGCTCTCTCTCCCTCTCCTCCCACTCTCTGCTCTGCGCTTTGCTTTGCTTTTTTTTACGCTTCATAAAATCCAGACGGGACCCTCACACACGTCCCCGCCTCCGCGTGTGTCAATCAAACCCTCCGCCTCATAGACAGCAGCTTATCGCCGGTGCCTCGGCTCCGCCTCCCACGTTCCTCTCCATCTCCTTATAGGGTCATATATCTGCCTGTCAACAAACCCCTCCCAACCCACCCCCACCCTTTTCCTTGTAGGGTCTCCTCCTGCCACACACACACACACACACACACACACACACACACACACACACACACACACACACACACACACACACACACACACACACACACACACACACACACACACACACACACCATAGCAGGCAACTCCTCTTCCATATACAAGCACACACTCACGAAAGGCCATTATAGCTCACACACACACATCATCTTCCCGGGAGCGACATCAAAGCTCCACCACAGAATTTTATGAAAAGTAAACAGGGCATATAAAATAAAGATGACAGCGTTGTTTGTCCCCACATACTCCTCATTAATCCCTCGCCCCGCCGCGAGCAAACACACGTGCAGGTGAACACACACACTCCCATGCAGACGCATATTGACTCGGCGTGGACATGCCTCCTCCGATACATCAGGCATGACCGCCAAACAAGTCGGTCTCGTTTGGCGGCGGGCGAGCTCGGGCCCTGAGACAATACGACACTCGGCTGCTCGTCCCACGCAGTTTGGAAATGTACACAACCGCCACACAACCGGGCCGTAGGACAGTGTTGTCGCAGTCAACAGAGCTGTCCACAGAGCGGGCCAGAGCGGCCGCCCTATCCATTTCACACACAGACTCTTTAGACGCATCAGGCTAAGTGCTCTCACAGACATTATGGATGCAAATGGAGGCTAAAGGCATAAAGCCGCCGCAGCAGTTTCAGCAATTTCATAACTCTCTCTCCCCCCCCCTCTCTCTCTCTCCCTCTGTTTTGCGGTGTAGTGTAAAGGTGTTCGCCTGGCGCGGCTCTTCCATCGCCGTTTCCTCGCGCCTCCAAAAACCGTCTCGCAATCTTGCACAAATGAATGACTCACGCGAGTTGCCACGGCAACACGGCTCATTGGGATCATTTAACCGACCATCATTGTTAACCCTGCAAAAGAATCAATAACAAGATGGGGGGGGGGGAGGAGAGGGAGAGCGACCCATTTGCAGCTTGTGGAAGCGTGGCAGAGAGTGTGCGACTGTGTGTGTGTGTGTTTTGTAGCAGGTAGGCGTCTCTCCCCCGCCTCAGGGTGCACGCTTAGGTGGGGCTGGAGAACATATTTCAGTCTCTCTCTCTCTCTCTCTCTCTCTCTCTCTCTCTCTCAAGCCAAAACTATTTGCATAAAGTCTATAAAAAAACATAATAAATTGAAGGATTTAATTTGCTTAGTGCCGTTCTCATCTCATCTCGCCTCCTCCCCCTCCTCCCTCCTCCTCCTCCCCCCTCCCCCGGCCGCCCCTCCTCCTCGCTGCGACGCAATCATTCTCTGAACACTTACACAGAAGAAGTGCAAAGTCAGCTCTTTGCTCCGAAAATTGCGTCACCGGGCAAAGCGAGTGTGTGCGCTGTGTGACCTATAATGTGTCTCAACGCACACTTCAGCCTCGGGCTTCCTTGCTAAAGTGAGGGCGGCCCGTCGCCTTAACAAATAACATAATAAAATCAATTTCCATTCTCCGGTTCCCATTCTTTCTCTCTCTCTCTCTCTCTCTCTATTTTCCAACCCATCCCCCTCTTCCAGGGGCTCTTTAAAGGAAAACATTGAGATAACAGCTGCCAGGGCCCCGGGGAGAGCGAGAGAGAGAGAGAGAGAGAGAGAGAGAGAGAGAGAGAGGGAGAAAAGAGGTCAAACAGTAAAGAGAGCAGGATTCCAAAAGGTACAGCTGAAAAGAGAAGCAAGCAAAAGCAGAAGACACACACACACAGAGAGAGACACACACACACACACACGGGCTGACTCACAGCGAGTGAAATGTAATGATATGAACGTGACACTTCATCCACCAACTTTGCAGCCCACTGCGTGCTTGAAGCTTCTGTGTGTTTGCGAACGTGTGACACAGAAATTACAGTGAGGAGGTGTGAGCTGAGGAGAGAGAGAGAGAGAGAGAGAGAGAGAGAGAGAGAGAGAGAGAGAGAGAGAGAGAGAGAGAGAGAGAGAGAGAGAGAGAGATGCAGAAGGGAGAGGAGAGGACAGGAAGGAGGGAGAGAGGAACAGACACAGAGAGAGAGAGAGAAAGAGAGAGAGAGAGGGACAACTGTTGTGTGGACACCTGTCCCTTTCACTCACAGGCCTGAGCAGCGTCCACAGACAGCTGCAGGGCCATAAAGAACAAAGATTTTCCTTACTTACCTTCCTCCTCCTCCTCCTCCTCCTCTATCCCTTCACTATTTCCACTCCTTCACCTCACAAATCTCCTGCAGACTTGTGCAGATCTGCCGCTGCCTGGGCCGGCTCGTCGCTGGCCCCGGCTGTGCGGACACGTAAGACCGCACGCCCGCCCGAGCCGGATTCCTCAGAGCATAAATAAGCGGCGAGCGTGGCAGGGGCTGTGGATGGCGTGCTCCCGCTCGCCCCGGGGCAGGGGAACAGATGCCACGACAACGCCGCGCGACACACACCGCCGCTCATGCATATCGCCACAGCTAATTATTACGGTGGCCGCCGCCGCCGACACAGTCCTCCAGCGCCGCATCTCCACACGGGAGATGAGCCACAGCAGCGCCCGGGCTGCGACCGACAAGGCTGCGTGTTTACATCCCTACATCCCCGACGCTCCGGCAACAGCAGAGGAAGAAAAGGAAAGGGGGTCAGAGCCCAGTACAGCGCATAATCAACGTTTCACGCTCGGTGACGCGTCCCGTCAAGTCGGATGGCGGCGTGTGTGCATGAGAGCTTTTGGCGAGGACGCAGGACAAACACGGAGGAGGATATGAAAAGATCAACACTCACCGACAACAAGGAAGGATAGTACAGTCCCATCATCGTATTCTGAGCAACAACTCAAACTGCCGTCTCTTCTCTCCTCTCTCACACTCTGCTCCTTCTCTCTCTCTCTCTCTCTCTCTCTCACACACACACACACACTCACTCACACACACACACACACACACTCTCTCTCTCTCGCTCTCTCTCCCTCTCTGAGCTCGTGTCACCTCACCAGCTCAGTCTCTCCTGCCTGTGTCTGTCTCCCAGATTCAAAATCTCCCTCTCTCTGCCCCCGCTCGCTCCGTCTGCCTGCCAACTCCCCCCCTCCTCCTTCCCTTCCTCCTCCTCCTCCTCCTCCTCCTCCTCTGGCCTCTGTCCCCGTCACTCTCGCTCGCTTGTTTTCCTCCTCCCCTTCCTCTCTCTCTCTCTCTCTCTACCACTTGCTCCTTCCTCTCCCTCTACCCCCAGCCTTCTGTTTTACTGCTGTGCCCTTGCCTGCTCATCCCTTGCTTCCTCGCTCGCTCTCTCTCTCTCTCTCTCTCCGTCCCTCTCTCACCCAGATAACATGACGCTCTCCCCTCCTACTCTCTCTCTCTCTCTCTTCTTCTGTCACACCTGCAAACTTTCCCCTCCCCTCGCAGTCCCTCCCCCTCTCTCTCTCTCTCTCTCTATGTAGGTGAGTTAACTGGGGCTGCTGACACCACTGGGAGAGGATGTCTCTCTCTCTCTCCCCCCCCCCACACACACGCACACACGGGGCTTCTGCTGCTCTCCAGGCTCTTCCTTTGATCACATCATTCTCACACGGCTGTTGACAGTTTAGCACCTCGCCGTTGTTGTGGGAGCCTTCAAACCGGCCGTCATTTGTGTTCTTCCTCGTCTATTCTCCCTCCCTCCCCCTCGCCGCTCCCTCCTCCCTCCTCTCTAGTCAGGGCCCGGTTCACACTCTCTCGTCCCTCAAGACGCCGCCGCAGTCCAGCTCGCCACTTCATTTCCCCCCCGCAAGGGTTTATTTGTACAAGGTAACACATGAGAGGCGCCACATTAGCCTTTGTGACTATTTTGCAAACGTTTCCATTAGGGAGGAAATGGTTCAGAGCCGTCTCATCTTACGGCGCCACAGCGAAATGAAAACGGGCTTTCTAGGTTTCCACTGGATCCACTACACGGTACAAACAGGCGGGGGTGGGGGGGTGGGGGTGGGGGGGGGGGGGATAATGCAGAAAACCGCCGAGGGGGGGAAAGCTGCATATGCTGAAGTGTGTGAGGGTGTATAAATTATAGAATGATAAAGTGCGGTAAGGCAGCGAGCGGCGGCAGCGGCGGTCGGTGGTCAGAAAGCGAAAGGGATGAGAGGATGAGGGGATTACGAGCGGAGCGAGAGAGGATGAGCGAAGGATGATCGGAGGATTAACCAGGAAAACTGAGCAGCCTAATAACACAATCAGCCGGCTAAATACAAACTCAAGCAAACAGATTGTAGCCTGCCCCCCCCCCCACACACACACACACACTCCACACACACGCACACACACACAATAGGACACGAGGCCCAATGATGCGAGCGCTCTGAAATGTGGGACGTTTGCCCGTGGAGCGTATTGTGGAAATGGATTTAAAGCTCAAGACATGATTAATATTGCCGGAATGGAAAGGAAGATGGAGGAGGACGAGATGGGGGCGAGCGAAAAAGGGGGCGTAGAGTCACGTCTCCTTCTCTTCACGACGCAGATATTATAATCCACACCCCCACCTCGCCTCCGTGGGAGCGCTTCATTTAGACACACGGGAGGAGCAAAGCAGCGACGGGACAGATTTGGGGGACGGTGGGATGGAGAACATGGATGATTGAATGTGTGTGATGAGAGAGAGGGAGAGGGAGAGAGTCCTTACCTGGGTATGAGCCGCGTAGCCATGGTAACCGAGGGTCAAAGGGTCATTGTTCTGAAAGAGAGAAGAGCAGATTTGTGTTTTTAGTAAAGGCGTAAAATCATCAGAGCCACGCGAGTCAAGTTCACATTTGTGTCGTCGGTGCTTCCTCATCTAATTAACTGTGTGTGTGTGACTCACTGCCGCCATGAGTGTGTGAACGGGTGAGTGTGAGGTCGTGGAGTGAGAGTGTATGAGTGCGGTCCATACATCCATACATAATGGAGACAGAAGAAGGCGGGATGGAAGCGCGAGTGTCACGGCGGCTCTTTCAAACCAGAACTAGGTCAAGAATGTCGGCGCCTGTAAGCGTCTAATTGTATCGGGATCCTGCTGCAGCGGCCGACGCGCTTCCTCCACGCTACGGCGGCGTAAAGTGGAGCCGCAGCAACAGAGATCAGAGGGATCATGAGGGATTGCAGTAAGAGAATTGTTCTGTTTTAGAGCAAACAGAGGGCGTGTTCACGTGTTCGCCTCCCCCCTCCCTCCCTCCCTCCCCCCGCTCCTGATAATAGTTTGTAACACACTTTGTTCTCACTCATAACACTGTGTTCCAGCGTTTATGCTAATGTTTTGCATTAAAGGGGAGCTTTCTCAATAGATTTGCCCGTTTCCAGCTTCATATCGCTACATCAGACCCCCCCTCCCTCCCTCCCTCCCTCCCTCGCTCTCTCTCTCTCCGTCCTGCCTCCTATCTTCCTTTCATCTGGAACCGATGCCCCCCCCCCCCCCCCGCCTGCTCCGTCCCCAGGGGGAACACTTTGCTCCGTGCGCGTCGCGGCTCCAGTTTGCCTGATTAATACTGTAGCCGTCTAACTCGGAACCCCGCGGGGGCCATTTCGTTAAAACTGAAGCGCAACGTTCCAAATGCGAGAGGCTTTGGTCGGAGCGGGCGAGAACAAAGTGTCTTCGCGATGGAAAAGATGCAGTTTGTGTGAGTCTATCTTTGAGCCAAAAACGTACTTAGTGAACTGGCTTTGGGAGGTAGGAGCTCTAAATAATGAATCACCTCTTACAGGCTTGAATAACATGAATAAAGTATAAACCTGATTTTACAGCGAGGCCAAACTCGGAAAGAACCGCGCTGAAGTTATGTAGCCGACCCAACCAGACATCTACGTAAGATAAAATACCAGAGAAGAAGAAGAAGAAGAAGAGGTGATGGAGGAAAGGTGACGCTAGAAACATCTGGAATAAATATGAGCAAGGGAGCGAGGGAGCGAGTGAGAGAGAGCGAGCGAGCGAGGGCTGGAAACTGAAGAGGAAACAGCCGAGGTTAAACAAACAGCAGAGAGACAATGAGTCATACATGAGCCGAGTCATGTGCTTAATTTCCTTAAGGAACTGGGAAGGAGGGAGGGAGGCAGAGAGAGAGGCAGAGAGAGAGAGAAAGGGCAGAGGCAGAGAGAGAGAGAGAGAAAGGCAGAGACAGAGAGAGAGAGAGAGAGAGAGAGAGAGAGAGAGAGAGAGAGAGAGAGAGAGAGGAGAGAGAGAGAGAGAGAGAGAGAGAGAGAGAGAGAGAGAGAGAGAGAGAGAGAGAGAGAGAGAGAGAGAGAGAGAGAGAGAGAGAGAGAGAGAGAGAGAACTCTGCAGCACTCTAGTCTACAGTCGGGCTGTTGACATTAAATAGGGCTTCATCTCCGCGCTCAGACTGCGTCGGAAACATCCAGGATTTGACATCAACAATTCGTCAGCAGATTTATCTCGCGCCGCTTGATGCTGCGGCGAGATTGCGCGCCGAAAGCGGCAGATGATTAATCACAGCCGGGCCTTTTCCTGTTGGTGACGAATGAAGCGGCGTGGTGGATTTGTGTGTGAGGGGCGGAGGGGAGAGAGAGGACGTGAAGGCTGAAATATTCATTAAAAAGGAGCGGTTGACCGACCAAGTGTGCACAGGTGCGATAATGGAGACAACGCCAAGTTCCACACACACACACACTCCATATCTGATGTTTTGTCTGTCCCGTGAATCTGATTTCAGAGGCGTTACAGTGTGTTAGAGAGATTTATGGCCTCGGTCGCAGCATAATCAAAGTTTTAAGGTGCGTGTGTACAAATAAATCTCTCTGGTAGATCTGTGCGTCGTCATAGAGGACACGGGATCAGTGTGTGTACGCATACGAGCCGACACACACACTCTTACACCTCTGCTTTCTTGTCGGCCGGTACGTTGGAGGGGAACAACACGACATGCAGCTGCGGGTCCACGGTACGTTCGGCACATCAGCGTGTAGAGTTACTGCGTGCTGAAAGGACCGCTTCATTCTTTATTATTCATCAATCACTTGCAGCTATGGCGACCTGTCCACACCCAACCGACGAATATTCAGTATATATAGATAATGAAGTATGGAATAAAGTTCTGCAGGGTCGGAGAGGCGCTTGTCTGTAAAAAAAACCTGCAGCTGTGGAGACGGACACACCGATCTGTCCTGCAGGGCGGAACAGGTAAAAGATGCAAAGTCAACAGATGGTGAGGAGGGGGGGAGGGGGAGGAGGGCAGGAGGAGAGGAGGAGGAGCTGCAATACAAAACCCTCCGAAGAGAAGAAGCCCGGGGTGAGAAGTGCAACGGAGGGAGAGAGAGGGAGAGAGAGAGAGAGGGAGAGGGAGAGGGAGGGAGAGCGAGTTCCGAGTGTCTCCTTCACACCAGAAACTCACAGGAGTGCAGCAATCCCTTGTACATGTGAACCCTACCTGGCAGTATTCATCAGGAGCTACGGGTGGTGCGAGGTGTAGGACAGAGAGAGAGGGAGTGAGAGAGAGAGAGAGGGAGTGTGCGTGCGTGGGTGTATGGAAGTTTGTGTGTGCGTGTTTGTCACAAGACTCGTGTCTATTCCTATCATGCCCTGGGACTGTTCATTTGAGAGGTAGCAAAGACACTACATTTCATTACAACGTGAGTCATCCTGCCATGCTGCACAAAGAGAGAGAGACAGAGAGAGGGGCAGAGAGAGGGAGCGCGAGAGAGAGACAGAGAAAGAGACAGAGAGAGAGACTTCCTCCCTTCCACTCAGGGGGATGTGAATCCATTTCATCCACAGAGCACTTATGTGTTAAGCCTCCAAACAGTCGGCCGGAGCATCTGAAGTTTATTTTCCCTCCCTATACTTCACATGCCTCCAACTTTCCACAGTAAACCTAGACTCGCCTCTCGGAGGGCCTGCAGCCAGAGTGGATCTTGGAAGCGAACCGGAGCGCTCTAACCTAATAACCGCTGCGAGAAACTGCATTACGGCGGCAGCGTGGCACTTTTTGTAGACTTTGCTGAAATCCTGATTACATCCTGAGAGGAATGTGTAAGTCGAGCGCCCGGTGATAAAACGCCGTGTGTGATTTAGGGAGAAGGAGTGTGTGTGTGTGTGTGTGTGTGTATGTGTGTGTGTGTGTGTGTGTGTAGCATCCTTCACCACCAGATTCACCACCAGGGGAGTCGCTACCACCAGTGTCAATCACGTTGCTGTCATGTCAGCACGTCTACATGCTCATAACACACACACACACACAGTACAAAATGTGTTTTAGCCGCATACATGCATGACATCATTAGGATTCGGTGTTACGCAATGGCAGTTTGACGCAGGTTCTCCCATTGAGGAAACAAGAGGCAGCACAGTTCAATTAAGAGGCCTGGAGAAATCCATACCCAATCCCCTCATGTAGGTCTGCTGCTCAGAGCAAACATACCTCCATCTGTGCCCACATCAACCGCATTAGAGTTGAGACAACGTGTGGGGGGAGAAAAAAGATTTATAGCTTCAATCGCACTGTGATGGAAGTTTAAAGGGCTAAAACTGTTATAGATTTAAAGCAGTGATCCTGACGCATGACCTTACGCCCAATACCAACACTGAGAATTGAAGAGATTATTATTACAATAATTACAAGTTATCATTCTTAATCAGCCCATGCTCTGCAGCGATGCCAGTCTGACCCATCATGTGCTACACGCCGCCAGAAACAAGAGAGATAATACCCACAGTTCTCAATAACCTTGTGCATACGCCATATATACAGTAATATATATGCAATAAGCCAAAATCTGAAACTGGTATCTGCTCTCTTGGTGGATGTATTAGTAGAACAAAATCACCACCACAAAAAACACATCAGAAATAACAGCAGCGTGCGACATAACTGCACTTATTAGTTACAGACAGGAAACTGCTCTCTACAGGAAAGTGAGTGTAGAGTGGAGCCCCAAAAATAATGCAGCTCCTCTCCCCCTGGTTTCTCTCAAACATAATTCAGTCACCAGAGCGCGGCCCGGTGATCCATCACCGCAAAACAGGGGCCTAAAAAACTAAATAAATATTCTCAACTCGCAGCGGGAGTACATTTTTCTTGCTGACGTTTTCATTCTATTTCAGTGCCAGGGCTGAGATGAAAGTACAGCGGGGTGATCCACCTACATTAATGTCCTAGTCAAGTCATTTGTCCTCGCCGCTGTCACCCCAGGCGACACCTTATTAGGTTAGCGAGAGTCCCGGTTCCTGCGCAGCCACGACAACAAAACACGAGGCTGCTCGCCATGCGGGCTGGTTATTAACAAACAGCCTCTGCTCAACGCTTCCCCCCAAATCTCCTTTGAAGCTGGGAGATGCGGTCGTGTTATGAATGCTGTGAATCCCTTCTGTCGTGCTGAGAAATGCGAGGCTTCCCCCGGAGCTGCGGCGGAATGCAAAATAACCTGGTAATGTGCTGCTCTTTTCCCTGGAAGCTGGCCAGTCGGTGGCATCGCGTCCGGGAGAGCGAGGGGGAGATTTATGGAATACTCGTTTAAAAAATATCCACGGCGTAAGATGGAGTCCATGCTAGAGGGTCAGTGTGTGCCAAGCAATTCATTTCTATACGTCTCCATGCACTCAGCTTCTTCCGTCCACTAGCTCTGGTTTGCCAAGCGTTCAGTCATGCAATGAAATGTCTGCGAGCACATCGCCTTCGCTGAAACTTTGAGGCTTTTTGACTTGACAGCGCATTTCCACCCCCGCATTGAAATGACATCATACCCCAGCAACTAATGAGAAAAACAGCAGTGTCGATACCCGTGTGGCTAGGATCCCATTATTGGACCGCAGCGGTACAAAAAACGGGCCGCTCTCTGCCCAGGCCACGCCCCTTTGTGCTTTTATTAGTCACGGGTCAGGGTTCAAATATGCCGTGGTGCCGGCAACAGCGGCTAAATTTGTTTTGAAATAATAGGCAGACGGAACGTTGGGAGGTGAGGTGAGGAGAGGAGAGCTGCAGAGCCGGTGAGCGCGACGAGGGCCGGGGTTCAGTGTGAGGGAACATTTTCCACCCTTCGGCCTCCTCTGAGGATCGCCTTCACTGAAGTGCCAGCGAGCATTTTTATGATAGTTTCTTCTTGGAAAGCTGAGTGCTCTCCTTTTAAAGTAGGAAAGATGAACGTCACTCAGCCTAATTTGCTTCTAAAATATTAATGGTGTCATCGGGTTAGGGGGATAGAAATACGTCACGGTGTTGCGCGCGCGCACGCGCGCGCGCGCACACACACACACACACACACACACACACACACACACACACACACACACACACACACACACACACACACACACACACACACACACACACACACACACACACACACACACACACACACACACACACACACACACACACACACACACACACACACACACACACACACACACACACACACACAGGGATTGGAGGCTGATTGTTTTATGCCGCTCTGGGTTGGAAATTAGTGGATGGGCTGAAAATCTGCTAAAAGGTTAATCTTCTAGAAAAAAACAAACATCTTGTCCATAATAAAGTGTGTATTTATGGTGTCAGTGTGCAGTGTGGATCACAGGGTGTGTGTGTGAGACGATTATCCTCGCAAGGAAGCTCCATTAATAAAAGGTAAATCTTAAGCCTTTGATTACAAATCGACACCCAACACACACAAATCCCTGCAGTGTGCCCATCAGCGTTAGTGCGCATGTGCCAGTGTGTGTATGTGTGTGTGTGTAGTAATAATCTTCTCCCTTAGATAGAGATCAGTGTGCTTATAATGCCCCCTCCAGTATGAGATGTGATCCCATTAGCCTGAAACAAAGCCTCTTTACTGCCAGTGATAGGGCCAATCTGCTCCTGATCCAACACTGGAGGGGGGGGTGAGGGTGAGGGTGGGGGTGGGGAGGGGGGCAATTTCTTTATCAACACCACTTAGTCGGAAAAACACTTAGAACTCTGAGTCTGTCCATGACCTATTTTAATAAGAGCTCGTGCAGCGGCTCACACAGCAGCAGGTTCAGCGCTGTTCTACGCGGTGATGTCATCACGTTGGCACAATGATGGCAACCAAACAAAGTGATATCATCGGGCATAGCGACGTTGTCTTAGAACGGAAAAGTGATGAAAGACTAACCGTGACTTCATATGACGTCATAAAACGACGTCATAAAAGATGTCCGAAGTCATCAACCAGCTATAGCGTCACTAACGGCCGAGGAAACGTCCCATAAAGTTCAATTAAGCCGGTATACCCTTATATGGGCATGTTCTATTACACGTTCCTGCGCACCTCTCCCACTCTCATTTCCGGACTGTCCAGCCTGCTCACGTTCAATACATTTTAGGGGCTGAAGCTATTGATCTGTGCTTCTCTCTCTCTGACACAAAAATGCACGCACGCACACACACACACGCACACACACACACAATTCCACTCACGGCTGTTTTCTAAGTGCATTACGTCCCTAAGCCTTGTCTTTCAGCACTCACAGACAGGCAAGCCGGCCCATTTAGTTTTCCAATACAAACCAGGAGTAACCAGGCCACTTCACCCCAATTACTGCGGCTTTCAATGGCAGAGAAATTGCTTCCTATCTTGCAATGGAGCTCTTCACCGCACAGAATGTTAACATAATGGCGTCCAGAGCGGCCTCGTGCCCTCTGTGATGCTCTATTAAGAAACAGGGGGTCATTTTTAAATTGCTAAGGGGCGGAAAAATAAACCAATTGATTTTACTGACTTCAGAAAAAAGAGGTGAAGAGTCTTATCAAGTCCAGTTGAACATAAACCACAGCAACACTGGTGTGTGTGTGTGTGTGTGTGTGTGTGTGTGTGTGTGTGTGTGTGTGTGGAATCAAGCTAATTAGAATGATTGGGTCTGGACTGATTGCCCCCCCTGCTCAAACTGGAGCCCTTTGTTTACCTCAAGTAACCCCTCCTGCCCCCCCTTCAGATGACTTCCATTCTCCACCAAATGTTATCAGCACCATTAAGCCACATGGCAGAGGGATTTCTGCATAATAAAGGTCAAGTTTGTTTACGTTTGCTGCTCCTCTTCAGGGAATCTGCCTGGGTCTGACTGATTATAGCCATAAAGCCCAAGAAGAAACGGCTGTTTTTTGTTACATTGGGTTGACACACACACACACACACACACACACACACACACACACAGGGTGGACTGCTGCAGCCCCTGAATAAGGAGCACACACATCCTGGAAAAAATGTGGTGGGATTTCCTCACATGCTGCAGTGGTGGAATGGACCCTGGCAGGATGCAGTGTGGTGACCCTCAGGTGGCAGATAAAATGACTTAAAGTGAATTATAATACTGCTGATTGCCCCATCTGGCTAATTAAGAAGACAAGTGAACCGATTACAAGATGGCTAAATTAATCATCCATAATTATTAAATAGATCATGTGCAGTTACGGGTCTTGGCGTGTGTTACGTGTACAGCAGTAGCAGTAGCAGTAGTGTGTGTGTGTGTATGTGTTTCCTCACCTGGCCAACCTCAGTGATCACTCCAGAGCCGTCGATCCGGGGACGCTTGCACTCCGCCCCGGACGAGTCCACCAGAGCGGCCGGTGTCTGCGCGTCGGGCTCCGGGTCTCCTCGCTTCATGCCCCGCACGGCCGCGGGAGCACCGCCCGGGTTTGGGTGCACCCCGGCCATCGTCTCCAGCTCTCTATCCCGGTCCATTAGACCCCGGGACACGGGCAGCATAATGGATGCAACGTCGGTCGACATTAACATTTAAAAATCTCTTTTTGTCTGCTCTTTCTACCTAAACTGGGTTGTAAAATCAGCGCCTGGGCCTTCGGAAGATTCCCCTCGGTGTTGGAACAAAAACCACGTAAAACTGCTTTTTATCTTTGCGGCAGCGACGCCAAAGAAGCCCGCACGGTGTTTTCCACTGGGCCTTTGTATGACCCCCACTAAGAGTTGATGTGCGTGGAAATGTTTTGGATCTCAGATCGAGCGAGTCAGTGTCTTAAAACACAGCGTTTATGTTTAAAAAAAAAAAAAGAGCCAGCAAACCTCCGTGAATCCTACAGAGAATCCACACCAGCCCCCATAAGAACACGCCTGTCAGTGCGATCCCGGCTATGCTGCACCGTCCCCCGCTTGCTCACCGTGTATTTCACCACAGGCCCAGATTCGATACCTGCAAGTTATTACAGATAATAACAAACCAATTAAAAATAATTACAAAAACCCTGATCAAAACAATGGCCCCTGAACGCACCGACAGATCTCCATTAGCCCCTTTTTCCCTTCCGAACCCAGATCCGCTTTCGTTTCAGGAGCACAACAACATCAACATCCAAAACCGCGACCTCAAGACGAAAAGCCCCTCAACATGTCCTCCTCCCTGTCGCCTGTTTCCTCCCCTGCCTACCACACACACTTTAACCACGGAGGGTGGGCTTTGTTTTTGGTTATGTTTTTTCTCTTTCTTTGCTTTACCGAGAGTCGATCCGCGTCAGGAGCTCTCTCTTCTCCCCATGTTAGTCCGCCGGGCTGCGGGCAAAGGACGAGGGAAGAAGACGAAGAAGACGGAGGTGAAGAAGCCGAAGAAGAAGAAGCGAATCCCCTGCAAACGCAACAACGCTAGCTGCGGTGTTTCCGACTCCTAATAAATTCGCTTTCCTCTCCCGTTTTCCCGGTGTGTTCTCTCTAGCGTGTGTTTCACAGAGAGGAAATCGTCCTCCCTCCCTCCTTCTCGCTTGGTGTAGTCATTTCCCTCCTCCTCCTCCTCCTCTTCCTCCTCCTATCTTCCGCTCTGCCTTTGAACGTTGAGCCATGCGGCCATCAAATGCACGCAGTGTGCCGCAGTGCTTCCATACATTTCATGGAGGAGGGGGAGGGGGGGTCTCTGGCTATGTGTGTGTGTATGTGTGTGTGAGGGGGCCTGCCACCAACATACAGTACACCCCCCCCACTCCTCCTCTTCCTCCGTTCTTCTACTGCACCATTTCTCCATTCCTCCCGGTTCTTCCCATGTTACCTGGGAATATTGCGTAATTGCGCCCACGTGACCGAACACCAAATCCGGGGGTGGGGGGACAGATTTCTCTTTTAGATTCGGACCCCGCAGATTTTCATTCCTAAATCATTACACAACAGTTGGACCGACACACACACACAGGCCAAGGTCTCTGCCGAGCCCAGCTGTGAGTCATGCAGCAGGAGTACCTTATGTTCCTGCAGCATTTTTATTGCTTGGATGACACCCAGTGGTCAAAGGCTACATGAGAGGCAGACTGTGTGCTTCACTGGCAATATAAAACACTTCAGAATTCAATTAACAGCTGGAATAAATACGCAATAAAGCCCCCAAGAATACGTTTGTGAATTATTACGTTCAGAGAATTATTTTAGTTCTCCAAAATCATTTTCTCTCTAAAAGTCCTCTTCTTTCCATTTTCTTAAAACTGTCAAAACTCCTCTGTTCAGAAAAGTTCTACACATATTTATGCCGATTTCCTTCAGAGGCTTTGGGTTCCGCCTACGATCCTAAATAGGTGAAATACAAACTCTAACCTGCCTGAAGGTGTAGGTGAGTTCGTCTTCACCTTGTGACCTGTGTGACCTCTGACCTGCTTCTAACTCAGGCTGGATCCAACTGGAAGAGGCTCTAGGACATTTGACAGTTTGACAGAAGAGTCACATTTTCTCTGGATTCAGTCTTTTTTATTGCATTCCTTTGTGTGTTTTGACATTTGGTGGAGACTTTGTACCTCCTTTTTTTTTTTTTTTTTCCCCCACCACCAACGTCTTTACCGTCTTCCTCAGTGTAAATATTTAGTTTTCTTGCACTTTTAAACTGCTGATGCACGTAGAGAGCGAGACCAGTCCGGTGGAGTCCTGCTGTCGCTCAGGCCAGAGGGCAGAGTGCTCATGTAAACAATGTGGTCTCACACTTCTGATAGAGTGGCTCTTCCTGCTATAAAACCCAGAAACAGAAACACACACAGACACATACACACACACTCTGGATGTCCTTTGAGAGCTTTTATTCGTCGCCGGCGACCGATGCCCGAGGCCTGAAAAGAAGAGAGCAGAGTTACGGTGGTGAGAACGGAAAAGTAGCACTTGGGTATATTTTCACAGAGATAAACACAACATAAGCGCTGCTGCAGTCTCTGGAGCTTACCAGATACTCTCTGCCAACTTCAAGCATCTTCCATGTAGCATCTGAAAAACAGGAAATGGATCAGTGTGGATAAATAATTCAAAACGCTCCTCATTACTAAATCATTGTCCTGCTGTCATATGGAAATGCAGCCACTCTTGGCTCTCAGGCTCTTTCCAGGGAGCGTTGGGGCTCACACATGGAACATTTCCGTGCGTTTTCCTGCCGTTCCAATTGGTGTGCCGGATGATTTCAGAACACACCACCTCCTTTCTCCTTACCAGTCATTGGCCAAAGCATCCCTCCACACATGGGCCGTCACGAGGCGAGCAGGTCTCAGTCGAACACATGAAGTAGATCTGAGGAGAGACAAATGAGATGCGACGGGCAGTTCCAGGAGATTTTGTGGTTTGTGTTCATTAAGTTACTTCCCAACATCGGATTCAGAGATGCAGCTGTTGTGTTCTTTCACTACGTCAATGTTGTCCAAGGTTTGTTCACATTAGACGAAAGGTCTTGATTATTTCGTATACTTTCCCCCTAAATTCTTCCAGGTGGACAATACAAAAACATTGGCAAAACATTTTAACCCCTGCAGCCTTTATTTATTGAGGGGTTTGCCGCGCTAAAAATCACAAATGTACAGTAAATGAAGATTAACTCCACGACTACATGCATGGTTTTAACTGCTGGATTGCCAACAAGATTGAGGCCGTCCTTAAGAACGAGTAGATGACTTATAGGTCCTGCCCCTGCTTGTGTTTATGCGATTGTAGTACTGCGCTTTTGTCAGGGGATGGAGCTCCAACACTGTACACACACTCACAGACAGTAGTATGGCCGGGGTTAACAAAACAAAGGCTACAAATGGCACAGGTGGATAAAAGAAGTGAATTAATTTCATACTGCGGTATTAGAAACAGTTTGGACCAACGATGGATCGATTACCCAGAGAGCCCGCCACTCTTTGGCAACCTGCTGCCCCCTGGTGGAGGTAGAGTGGAGGACAACTGAACAGAGTGGAGGTCTACAAACGGCTTTAACTTTGTGTTTCTCCTTCTCTTATTTACAGAACTTAAGGTCTCTTCTTATCCATACCTCCTCATCCGGGTCCGAGAGCTCGCCATCAGGCAGGAACTGGAAGGTGCTGATGGTGAAGCGGCGGGTTTGACTCTGTGGAGGGTGAGGGGGAGGACCGCTCAGCACCGTCTGCTGGGGCGCTGGGTCCAAAGGGTTGGGACATCTAGGGGGGGAACCAGTGGGTTAACGGTACAATTCCACAACACAGCAACATTTCTTCCCCTTTCCCTTTATTATACTCATCCCCAATGGAAAGTAAAAGTGCGGCTCTCAAGGCCAGAGAGGATCCTCCTCTTTTTCCACCCACTTCTCTCCCTTCTCACCACACCATATTTTTTGTTCTGTTGACACTCTCTTCCGCACACAAGCTGACAGACGGGAGATGTTTCAACGTACCCATTGTACAGCAACACCCACACTGATTTTCCAGAGCGAGGGTAGGCCACGCAGTAGTGCACCAGCAGCACCAAACTGGCATCTGGATTGTTGAGCAGCCGCACTTCCAGGTAGAGGGGTTTCCCCAGCAGCATCTGCAGGGGCTGGTGGTACTGAGGGTAGTAGCTGCTGTACTGGGCATCTGGGATGAGCGGGGAGGAGGGAGGGATGCAGGGAGGTTATTTATACAATCTAATTCTGCACATATATGCAGGTTGGCGGTTCAATAGCTGAAGCTGGGTATCTTTTACAAAGCATTCATGTGATGCCTCTTCCTCAGTGTGTAACCAAGCATCCATCCATCCTGGACAAACTAGATACAATTTTTTTAATGTACTCATTCTTTGATATGTATAACAGTGATGACATGTAGAACAAGGACCTCTGGCAATCCTGAGCTGGACTCCAAACACCCCCTCAGTATGAATGGCAGGTCCCAAGGTGGGCGTTTTCACCAGATATCCCACTGTCAGAACTGTGCCAGGAATGAACCTGCACTCCACCAGCAGCCTGAGGAGGAGACGGGAAGGATTTTAACCAGATGTTGTGCTTTTTGCAGGGAAATACGTGATGCCTTTCACAAGGCCTGAAAGTGTCATGTAATCACACATACACACACTCGAGGTAAAAGAGGAAAATGCTCTGACCTGACTGGAGAATCTCTGGTGATGGTGCCGTAGTTGAGAGTGACAGCCTGGATCCTGTTGATGACCTCGACCATGTAGATCACAGTTTTCCCCACCTCCTGTCAGGACAACCAGACACGTGTTGTTGTACATTATTTCAACAATGTAGCAACCGCAATGATTCATTAAAGCTCACCAGTCTCCGTGCCCCACAGCCATCCATGGGGATCTTAAACAGAGCGTAGTCTGAAGTCACTCTCTGAGGTTTGCAGGTGGAGTTGCCAGAAGCAACAAGCAGAGCAGGGGACAGAGGGGGCTCGGTGAGGGAGGCGGGCACCGAGAAGACAAAGTGGCGGTCAATAGTGCACTCTGGAGGAGGTCACAAACACACACGCACACACACAGTTATGTAAAGGTCAGACGAACAAAAGGTCAGAAATCTCAGGAGGCAATTGATAATGAGACCCAAGGTATCTTATACCCTTTTCACATTCTGTGTCACTGCCAGCTTGAATCATACTGTGCTGGCCTTGAATGTGCTTCTTCACACATCCAGCAGCCACGCAGCTTACATTTCCGTACCAAAAACAGCTCAAGTGTATTCAGCTAAGTGGTGTGAAAATGCCAGTGGGGACGCGACGGTGGCGACGGCGGCGGCGGCGGCGGCTCACCATCCATGGGGTAGTGGCAGGCAGGTGCTTGCTTGGTGAAGCAGCAGCCCATGGAGAGGCACTGTGGCTGGGAGACGGAGCCGGTACCGCAGGGGAGACGGTGTTCGCGGCGAAGGTTGCACTCTGAGGGACAACGCAACAAATGTCAGCTGCACAGTTAAAATAACTCTGAATAGCCGGGAGAAAACACCCTTTGACAGATCGAATAGCCTTTCAGGGTTATAAATATAAAATCATTCTACCTTGGCCCGGCACCGGAATGGAAACTGGACAGGATAACCGGGCCTCCCTTTTCCCATTTAGCGTCATGTAGACGATATTGATGAGGTACTTTTTGCCCTTTGAAAATGATTATACAAGATTTAATAGATAAATCAAATCACCAATTATATGAAAGGGCACGTTGCTCAGTGTGAAATCAGAGTCAATACTTGCCTGCACAGTCATGAGGCAACGTGAATGCATAGCGAGACTCAGACGGACCTTGCCATTTTTGCCTTTGCTAGCCGTATACCCACAATGCTTTGGGACATGCTGGAGACTCATCTCAGCCCCGTTTATGTCTAGAAATGAGAGGATGATTAGGAAAAAGATCAGCACAAATTGAAATGGACAATTACTTCATTTAACAGGTCACAACACTAACATGATTACCAAAAGCTGATTTATATCACGCCGCTTTTTCTTCTATTGTACATTTGTGGAAAAATGTTAACTTTAACATTACAATTTTAAACTGCAACAATTCATCAGAGTCATTTTCAGTTTCAGCCAGACTCTGGGTTATTTTGGAAACAATGACGTGCAGGTAAGCAAAGGTACAATCTTTCCCCTTCACCCAGCTGCTCTACAGTCATAGCCATGCTTTAACACTCCCAGGTCTTTGTCACACTGGTTTGTTAGTTTCCCCGGTGACGTCTCTACCTGGCCCAGAGACCACCAGCAGAAATCTAGCTGGAGATAAAACGCATTTTTCTAATCCCCTCACGCAGCTTTGCGGAAACTAGCGTTACAGCAAAAGCAGCCCTGCTGAAGCGTGAAAATCAATGCAGCAGTTCCAGCTCCCCACAAGCTGAGGCCCACAGATGAAACGCAGTCAAAACAAGAAACAAAACTACTTTTCCCCACCCAGCTCAACATATGTACTCTGAAAACAGAACAAACTCCCTTTACCGGGTTCAAATCCAACTCATGCAGGGAAGATAGCAACCATATGCACCCTGGAACACACACACACACACACACACCTTTAACAACAATTCCAGAAATGGGACCCGGGGGGAGTTCGACAGTCATGTGGCTGGAGGAGCAGAGGACGTGAGGCTTTGGGACAGCAGGAGAGCTGGTTTGAGCCATGCTGGTGGTGGTGGTTGTGGTGGACCGGATAGGGGGAGCAGTGGGGCGAGGTGGTGCTGGGGGGCTGGTTTGGGCCATGGTGGATGGGATAGGGGGGGCAGTGGGGAGGGGTGGTGCCGGGGGGCTGGTTTGGGCCATGGTGGTTGTGGTGGTGGTGGTGGACAGGATAGGGGGGGCAGTGGGGGGAGGTGGTGCCGGGGTTTCGGGGGGTCTTTGGTATGGGCAGTGTATGTCCACGGTCCTGTACTGCATCATGGAAAGGTCCCAGAACTTCAGAGGTAAGGAGCTGGTAGCAGGAGTCTGAAGAGAGAGAGACTGTTAAGGACCAGGAGACCAACAAATGCTGCTTATGGTCTATATGGGGTTCATGTAAAGAGAACAAAAGAGGATCAATAATGTTGGTAAAGCATGTTAGTAAATCAATATCGACATCTCCAGCTGATTTACACATTTAAATGATTCTATGCATTTTATTTCTTACCAAAGCATCTCAATTCATCTGCAACCAATTCTTATTTTAAAAATGAAGTGATTTCTAATGTGACAGGTATATGGCAGGCTATGCAGATGGAGGACATTATTCCCAGGCAGTGATGAGGGAACATGGAGGCTCTCACCTGTGGCTGACTGTGACAGGCAGGCAGAGGAGAGTGAAGGAAGACGCCAGAGAACTCAACCCTCTGTAACGTGTAGTCACACAGCGGAGACACGCTGGAGAGGGACAGCCACGTCTGTCGGCCTGACATCAGAAAACCATCACTGTTAGACTGCTGTTAACCGTTATACAGTAGAGCCAAAACCTCCTAACTTCACTCTGAGAAACTAAAACACTTTTTTTCCCCAATAATTATACTATTCTACAAAAACTTGATTAGAAATGTCTGTAGTGTGCGAGTGTGTGAGGGCACAGGGGTGAATAAAGAGAATAAAGCGCAACTAGAGACTTCAGACTTGTTGCTATGGATACAACCAATGCAACAGTCTTTATACTTCAACCAAACTAAATTTGTATTTTTAACCAATGCAACAGTCTTTATACTTCAACCCAACTCAATTTGTATTTTTAACAGATTCTATCATTTTACAAGCAGTGTGAAGAGGCTGCTGCTTCACACACACATCACATGTTTGGGCTCCAGCTTTTAATGTGATGAAGTAGCATCTGATATACAGTAAAACTATTCTTCAGTTATTAAATGCAAAGCCAAATGAGCAGGCCGAGGCTGGTGTGCAACATCAAACATCACTACACAAGTCCATTTAAACTAAACATAAAGTAAACTAAAGATCTTCAAGCTGCAACAATCCCTTTAAAAAGCACTGCCTGTAGTCCCCAATACATCTCAAATGAATAAATGTCTTCAAATATACTACATTTAATTGGACGACCCAAGAAACTGTGGACTTGGCGCTCTCATTACGTCTGAACATGTGGAATCAGCCGACGCTCGCTGGACTTTTACACGCCGTTGCGAAATTGAAGCCAGTTGCTGCCAAAGATGGATATTTGACAGGAATGTTTGTAGAAATCACATCCAGCTGTCTATTGACGATATGAAAAACACATTTCTCCCTAATGCAGAAAGGCTCTGTGTTTACCCAAAAAGGCTCCCACTGACCTTTGACCTGGATGGAGCCTGGATGAGCAAAGGGCAGGAAGACCACCATCCTGTCCGCCATACACTGGACGTGGGGGGCCTGCGGCGTAGGTGGCGGCACAGTTGGTGCGGCGGGGGCGTCGGGTTGTTTGGTGGTAGTTGCCGGTTCGGACTCTGCATACTGGTGCGGGCAGGGGGGCTGCTGGGGCTGCTGCGGCTGCTGCGGCTGCTGCGGCTGCTGCGGCTGCTGGGGCTGCTGGGGCTGCTGGGGCTGCTGGGGCTGCTGGGGCTGCTGGGGCTGCTGGGGCTGCTGGGGCTGCTGGGGCGCTTGTTCACCTGTGGCCACCGGGGGCTCTACTGGACGAGAGGCCCGAGGAATGGGTTGCGCTTTTCCCCGGGCAGGTGGAGGAGGTGTGGATGGAGGAGAAAACACGTGCCCGTAGGGATCAAAGGGGCTTGAGGAGTAGGCGGAGCCATCAGGTAGCTTGTTTAAGCCGTAAGGATAGTAAGGGGCGTATGGGTCGGCTGGATAAAATGGCTCTGCTGGGTGCTGAGGAGCAGCAGGAGGAGCTGGTGGAGAGGGTGGAGAAGGCAGAGAGGGTAGAGATTGCAGCAGAGTGAGGGGGGCAGGAGCAGGTTCACCATTCACAGGTGCAGCAGGATAGTAGGGCACCTGAGAATAGAATTCAGGGTAATAGAGGCCTAGTGGAGGTTCGGCTGGTGGGGTATCTAAAGTAGTAGTAGTAGTAGTACTGGTAGTAGTAGTAGGTTCTTCAGTAGCAGGGGTCGGCGCTGGGGTCACTTCAGGGTAGTGGGACGGCAGATATGGGAAGTACAAACCAGGTGGATATTGAGGACCAACTGGTAATTTGGAAACTTCATGCGTAGGAAGATCTTCTGCCGAGTCAAGATCTGGGTCAGGTGCTGACTGAACAGCTGGAGGGGGGTAGAAATGAGGGGAAGGGAAACTTGGGTGATCGACGGGAGAGAACGCCATCTGGCCAGGCGCCATGGGGTACGGGGAATACTGGGGCCAAGAGGGAGGCTCAGACTGTGGGCCAAGAGGGTAGACCTGGGGAAGCTGGGGAAGCTGGGGAAGCTGGGGAAGCTGGGGATGCTCGGGAAGCTTGGGATGCTCGGGAAGTTGGAGCCCGGGGTGAGGGAGGGTAGAAGGGGAAGTGGATAAAGGGGCGACAGGATCCGTGACATCTGGAGGCTGAGGATCGTCAGGAGAGAGGGGGGGGTGGAAGGGAGACGAGGGGAAGAAGGGAAAGGTAAGATAGCTCGGGCAGGAGAGGGTGTATCCCCGTCCCTCTAACAGGAGCTGGAGATGCACTCCATCCTGAAAAACATTACAAAAATAATAGTTAGTATACGGCAAGATTTGACAAGCCAGCAACCTGAAATCCTCTGCTCACTTTAATAGTGACACAAGTCGCACTGAACGCCACGAAGTAGAAGAGGAGGCGTTCCTCAGGCTGGGAGCTGACACGGTAAGCACAGTCTGCAGATACAAACGGAGCCTCACCTCCATTCACTGTCAACAGAGTAGATGTGTGTGCAAAAAGACACATTCAAAAAGTGCAATTCATTATTTGCATTATTTGTATTTCTAACACATTTACTTACATATGCAACACAAAACACTGAACCGTCTAATTTAACTTCACCTCATCAGTAGAGGCATTTATGTTTGTACCCGTGGATTAAACTAATCAATGATCAATTAACCGAAGACTTAAAAATTAAACAATGTTTTGTAAAATGACTATAATTACCAGGAGATACTTGCAGTGTTTGTTTAATAATTAGCTATTTCTGTTCTGGATTGTTTCCTTTTGTAAATAATGTCAGATGAATACAGATTTCTATAAAATATCAACATTACTACCCAACTGTGTATTACAATATCTAAAAGTAATAAAGTATAAAAGCCAATAACACAAACACAAAGCCAGTTGTTGTATGAGACAAATGACTGAACACCAAAACCAAACTCCTCAGACTGACCCAAGACTCGGAGCTTTGGTTCTTCCTCCTCCCCTCCACTGATTTGTACTGCCATGGCGTAGGAGGAGCAAAAGACTGCAGGGGGAGGAGTGGAGGTCTGCACAGGGCAGGAGAGATTCAGTGGGCTGTCCCACCACAGCATGGGGAGGACATAACTGCCATTCTAAAAGAGCGAAGGTCAAGTTAAAGCGTAAAGATGTCAAAAAACAAAGGTGATGAAACGAAGGAGGCAGGGCAGGCTTGGCCGCAGGTGTTACAGTGACCTGCTGCGTAACGAAACACGCGTCATACGCCGCCATCATCTCAAGGTCACTCCACGATGCCTTCACCGAGTAACCACAGTACGGAGGCAACTGGAACACAGAAATGGGAGAGGCTCCCTCTGCGAAAAGCAAAAAAGGGGAATAAAAGTGACAAGATTTCACAAACGATCAGCGATCCAAACAACAACAAAGACTTTAAAAGAGCTGTTAAGATGCAGACAAAGGAAAAAGTTTGATGAAAGCTCAAGTCTCCATGGTTTTGACAATTTTACTGCTATTTTCATTCTCTCAAACAGATAAAACTTCATAAATATGCCTTGATAATGAGGGTGCACCATTCATTTAAATCTCTAAACAGAGAGAAATTAAACATTTTGTATTTCTGCAGGCGTTTAACCTTCCCTGGGTGCCATCATTCAGGCTCTGGCCAAACAAGAACCTGAAAGGTCCATTAAACTTGGATGAGCAATCAGGATGTCTCACCTCTGTCCACAAACAGCTCTGCAAGTCCTTGTCCGGAGGCAGTGAAGGTCATGATGTCATCTTCACACTGCAGCACAGGCCTCAGATCCTGCCAGTCAGATGAATAGAGGCTGGAGTCCAATGATGGAGCCATGACCTCCCCTGGGACTGGGACACACACAGACACACACAGAGACACACAAACACACACACACACATTTAAGTTTAGTTATTCTGTGCATCTCTTACACTTATTCCTTCTGTAGTGTTAAGGCTGAACCTGGGTCCGAGTCTGCTTGATATGCGTCTTCTAACAGCCTCTGGTGGGAGCTGATGTCACCAAAGCTCCAGGCGAAGCCCTTTTGCGCGAAGTCGCTGTCCGTTTCATAAAGTTCCATCATGCTGAGGGAAGGTAGCGACTCTCCGGGGGAACGGGCGGAGCGAGGCCCGGGCTCCCGCACTCCTGGCCGGTCAGACTCGGCCAGAGGAGCGGCCTGGATGATCGCCTCTCCGCCGGGGAGTCGAGCCTCCTTCCCCGGATGAACGCCTCTTCTTCCGGCAGCGGTTTGCGCCTTCGCCCGCTCGTCTGTAACTCCATGCGGCCTCTCTGCTAAACTTACCGAATCACACAACCGGAACGTACAAAAGGCCGCGCTTAGTATAAACACACACAAAGTGAATTCTGCTCTCTGTTTACGAGACATCGCCGTGTTGCTTTTTAGCCGAAGTGCGTCACAATTAATGCATCACCTGGAAATGAGGGCGAGTAATTAGGCAGGAGCCAATTAGAAGGCGGCAGAGGGGAGAGAGGAGCTGGTGTGAGGACAAAGGGACAGAGACACGAGAGACACGAGAGACACATGAGCCCAAGTTTGTTATTATGATTTTAGAGGCGCTTCATCCAGCAGAGGTAGTTGTTTTCAGTGAGTCTGTGTTGAGTGAAGAAGCCTAAGAACCTCAGCTTAAACAAACAGATGATGATGACAATGATGATGATGATGATGAAGATGATGAGTCAGCTTTTAAGTGCTACCCAGCGCTGCTACCCAGCAGTTACATGGAAAGCTACACATCACAGAACATTTAATAAGTGTTTGTATTTATGACAGGAAATGAGCTTTCCTCACCCAAAACTCCAGTTTGTTATTGTGAAGCCAATTGCCAGCCAACGTTTGATGTTTTCCATATGTTCCAGTTTTGAAGGAATGTTGTTATTTGAAAAAAAAGGCAATTTAACAATGTGCAAGATAAAAGTTCTTCACGTTTGTGTAAAAGCAGGAATTTCTCAACTTATTCATTTCCATCCCAAGGCACAAACACTTGAGTTATATTTCAATGAAAATCAATACGACTCAATGGAGCCTTGGCCTGTTTGTAGAGCTGAGCTACCATCAGGTTGTTGAAGCGAGCTAAGAGGACTTGTGATCCTTGAAAGCTTATTGTCGTGAGGACGTGAAACAACATTCAATATTCGTCTCTCCGAAAAATAAAGGAGGAGGGAAATCAGCGACATTGAGTTTGGTATTTTATGAGGTTGATGGAGGAGGCGAAAGGATCCACAGAGTGTGTATGAGGGAGCAGAATCCAGGCCAGAGTTCCTCGGTTCGTGGTTTTTGCAGAGATGCTCGTGGTAGGACGGCTGAAACGCAAAGTGTTTGGAGACAATCAGAGCTGTAATTAATCTCAAAGAGCTCAGATCCTTCTCGGCACTCTGCAGAACTCACATCCTGTAGTGTCAGCTGCCGTAATCAACTGGAAATATGACTCGGCAGTTCAAATGGAAATGGATTCATAAGGGGTCGAGTGGAGGCTGGGGGGCCGTCAATAACCAACAAAGGCATTGTGCCGAAAGGTGGATTTGGTCCTGGGACTGCTTGTGTTTAAGAGTCAGTGTCCCACTCACAGGACCTGTAAAGATGCTGTCTAGGTGGGTAAGGAATCATAAAGGGCAATGAAACTCTGCTTCCATTCCCTGGATCAATATAAATTCTATACATGCCACCATGAAAGAAATAGGAAAATATACGAGAAGCAAAAAAAATGTCAGCTTGTCCTCAGTATGACTTACATCCAAGTGGCTGTTATATTACAGCTCTGCTCAGGTCCACATGCTGTAAAGGACTCCTCCAGCAGCACTGAGTCAGAGCCGGTGATCCCGCGCGGCTCAGCAGCACCGGAGAGGCATTCACACTGAAAAGATGACAAACCGTCAGGTCAGATGTAATGGTTTCAATCTCCACTCCTATTCAGACGAATCGCCGGGAGAGAATACTTCCCCCCCGAACCCATTACCACACTCTATCACAATAATACAGCTCTCAAATTTCCTCTCAGCAGTGCTGTAGCAGGGCACGGACACTAATGGCTCGATTAGACGGCATGGCACAGTGTTATGAAAGGCAGGATTTGAACCTGTGTCAATAATCAGCCAGAGACATTGAGAGCCGACGGACTCAAAACAAAACTTCAAATGTGCTAAAAGTGTCATCTCCAAAACAACATTAGATCAACCGATGATGCTTTCAAAAGGAATCCTTGAAGTGCAGAATCCACAATGAGAATGAGTTTAAATGCGTGCCAGACCGCAGGCAGAACACACCCCTCCTCCTCCTGCTGAACAATAAAGCACACCACAGCTCCGCCGCGTACTGTAAATCACACACATTCACACACTCACACACAGACAGTTCGTCTCTCACAGTGCGACGATCTCAAGTGGACAAAGCGGGGAAGAAAGAGGAAGAGTCCTGCTCCATAAGTGGATCTGTGCCTTCAACAAAAGGAGGGAGCGGTCAGCGAGAGAGCAAAGGAAGTAATTATGGCGTCCGTCCTCACGCTACCTCTGGGATAAAGCAGCCTTTGTAGCGCTCCGTCGGGGAGACCTCGGCCCAATTGCTCCTCAGTTTAGAGGCCGCAGCCCGAGGGCACGTAGGCAGAGGCAGAGATATAGAGCTTCAGACCTCACACACACACACACACACACACACACACACACACACACACACACATAGAAAAGCCTTCTCTCAGCAGGCCCATAAAGGCTTTTCCAGATGTGAGCTGCAGACACAGAGACCATGATATGAATTATTATTACGAACAAAAAGGATCCCTCTTCTTTCCTTCTATGTCTTTTTGTCATTTGATAGCGATGTGCATTGGTTTATGAGCGTGTTGACCTTTAAACTTCACTGCTGCTGCGTGAGTCTGAGGGTCTATCGGCACACTTAGATTTCACTTTGGAGAGGAGATCATCACTTGCTGTTGCCGAGGGAAATGCAATGTGGTAGAGAATGTAATCCTTTAAAGTAAAATGAACTGATTAATAAATAAATCATGTATCATCATCATATTTCATTAAGCTGCTGTTTATTTGAATCTATAATTTAACAACCTGACTGGGATTCTTCACAATGAGCACTTTAATGCAACTCCCCACTTGACTTGACTTCGGTTGAACATACAGTAAAAGACAGACGGATGGCATACGACACACAGTTAACAACAGACGTGGAGGTCAGAGCACCTCCGATGACAGAGACTGTAAATGTATCCGGTTAACAGCATCAGATATCAAGTGTGAAAAGGAGACACGCCCATTATGAGGAGGAAAAATACGCAAAATCACAATACACAGGTCGGATAACTCACAAAGCACAAGTCAAGTCAGGGTTAAAGGACTTCCACTATCAGATAAATGCTTTGTGAACCGAGTGTGAGTGGCTAAATAATGAATCCAAAGCTTTTTTATTGATATACAATGATTTTAAATTCACTCTTAAGTCGATAACGCGTCCACCTGGGCCTTTATTTCACTCATCTGCCCTTTAATGTGCACAATGGAAGAAGCACATGGATCGTTTTGGCCTTAAGGGAAACAGACAAACTCTTTAAAAACTTCACACCCGTTGATGTTAAGAGCTAAAAAGAACAAATAAGATTGAATGAGAAGGGCAGGAAGAGTGTTTCTGGGTGATCGGGTGTCGTCTGGGAGCAGCAGAGGCACAAACCTGTAGCCATTTGGTCTGTCTGGACATTTTGTGAGGGAAAATTTTTTGAAAAGTGTATGGGTGGAGTTAGTTGGGGGGAGAAAGGGAGGGAATGGGCTCGACAGGGAAAACAGGGTGATGTGTATGCTCTGGATCCGAGGCTGGGTGGGTCTACACTGCTCCACATTCCCTAAGAACTTCCCAGGCTGTGCGTTAAAGCGCCTTCAGGTAACGTTTACTCGCCTTCTTTTGCGTTTTCTGTGCGCGGATCTCACCGGAGACGCGCTGTGGAGAAGCTTTGCGCGTAGTTTGAGTCGTTTCCTGCTCCGGAAAAGTTAGAAAATTTGAAGTTGGCTTTTCACAGGCGCTTTGAAGAATTGACGGTCTTTGCGTACTTAACCAGGCGCGCCGCTCCAACGCCTAAGAGACGCGTTTAACGGCGAAAAGACGAAGAAAGTTTGATCTTTATGTGATTACAAGTAGACTGGTGTTGATTATTCGTTTGTCTCATCGTATTCTCGCGCTCTTTTTAAAGTAGTTGACTTTATAGGGCCTGCGTGTGTGTGTGCGTGTGTGTTAGTGTGAGTGTGTGTGTGTGTAACGGAGCAGCCGTTCATCTCCGTTGGGAACAAACGCGCCTTTCTACTCGAACCAAACTCTCTGTAGCCGTTCAAAGTAGGATCATTACGCACAACGAGGCGCGCAAACCACCGTTAGTTCATTAGAAGTTGCTACTTAGATCAAATAAGTCGATTAAATTGGAGAAAAAGCCATTTAAATGTTTGACTTCATCCCATTGATTTGAAGATGGGGGCGAGAAAAACGAGTGTGTGAGACCTCTGGGGCGAGTTGGGGCTTGCACACACGCACACGCACACACACACACACACCTCTCCCCTGTGTTTAGTGTGTCTGTGGAGACGGTGGTGATTTGGGACAGCTGTGTGTGAAGTGGACTTACCCCAAGTATCCGTCAGTTACACGAGTCTGGTTTTCACTAAACGCTGTGCATCCTTCCGCCCTCCTCTGTTATCAGTACTCACAGGGCCACCATGTTGATGCTGGCTGGAATCGTCCTTCTGCACGTCACCACCATCATCCTGCTGCTGGTGGCCACCATTGATAATGTGAGTCCAGTTCTCTCTGTATGTTTCCACTTGATAAGTAGAGGAGCGAGGAAAAAAAAGATGTGAGATGGTTTCAGGGCAAATTCAAGCAAAAATGATCTTAAAAAATGAATAAGTTAATAAAGAATTTGTTAGAGGGAACTCCTATAAAGTGTCTGTTCAACTCTTCCAAAAGCTAAGAAATCACCAAAACCTGGTGAAACATGGGTTAATACAACATAATGTGCTGTCTTTTGTAAAACCAATACATTTTCTACAGTTGAATCAATATGGGGAGACACATTTGCTGTCAAAATCGATTAAAAAGTACAAAACAAATGTCTTTTATATCTTTAACTTGGATTATAAACCATTCATACGTCATTTACACAATTATTTTTATTTGGGGTGCCTCTGCTATCAGTGTATGAATTGTAATCCTGTTCTAGTGGTGCTATATAAGTATTATTATTATTATTTCCCATCCTCAGGCTTGGTGGACGGCTGATAAAGTTACGACGGACGTGTGGGGCAAGTGGGAGATGTCAAGCACAGGCTGGCACTTCTCCAACCTGAAAGACTATCCAGAGGGTAAACTGCAGCTTTTTACTCACTGGATTGTTTTCTGTAACTGTTTCTAACTCAGTAATATCACCATTATGCAATAAAGATAAACATACAGTAAGTTAAGAAGAAGACAAATGTTCACGCAAAGCCATTGTGCTGCCTATAGAAACACATTTTGGCTTGTCAGGTCATCATTTTAGCTTTGTTAGTCATGTTGAATAGTAGCTGTATTGATAACAGGTCAAAGGTGAGTGCTGCATCTCCTCTCCTCTGTCCTTGTTGACCCTCTCCTGTCTGCTGCTCTGTGTCATTGTCTCTCTGCAGATGTCATCCAGGCGGTGCAGGCCACTGCAGTGCTGGCCTGTATCTTCGCCATCCTGGCCTTGTTTGTGTTTGTGGCCCAGCTGTTCACCCTCGCCAAGGGCCACAGGTTCACCTTCACTGGAGTTCTACAGATGATCTCCTGTAAGTAACCTGGAGCCCCAAGCCTGTGAGGAAGATCTTTGCTTGGTTCTTGTAGCTCCGTATTCTGTCCAGCACAGGAAGCACAAGAGTGGAATTAGATTTAAACGCAGTGACAGGATTTCTGGATGAGAGTAAAATGTTTTTGAGTCTCTGCAGCTTCTCGATCACAGCAGACAAATGTTTTTATGGTTCAGGAAATGAGGAAGAAACTGTCTAAAAAAGTTTTCATCAGGTATCCTAACAGCAAAGGCGGTTGTTAGGGATTGATTCCAAATTTGTCCCATGGGACCGCTGGTGTTTAGCTTAAACAGCCCTGGTTTGTAACAAATGAGCGTAATCATGAAGAGTAGGACGGCTATTAAGTGTGAACTTGTGGTGACCCTGCAGGCATCACAATGTGGTACAGACTGTACTGTACACTGTGTGAATGTCAGTTACAACACACAACATGCAGCATATGTATATGATCATTAGGTTAAATGAATTCTGCACTCAGAGTCGCAGCTTCAGATCTCTGTTTGGCTCCTATGGGGAATTATAAACAGAATCTATGGAGATGAGCCTCACCTGCAGTCTTTCCAAAGCTTCAGACGCTCCGCTTCAGTTCATTTTGTTCCTGTGCCAACAAGTCAGTCAGCCTGTTAGGTGTTCCTGCAGCTGATATGAGCCGCACGCCTTCAGAGCTCAGTGGAAACCATATAATCCTATATGAATATGAATGCTGCCTTCTTCTTCTCAAAGCCGACGGACGAACGTTATCGTGAAACCTAAAGCCGTCAGTCTGTGGCGTCACTGGCACAGCAGCTTTGCAGACTGGTGCTTCCTGTAGTTAGTTTGTTGCTTGGAAACAGATGTCAGTGCAGCAGACCACATGTATGCTTACACACCCTTTAGTTTAGGATCTCATTGTTTATAATTATTAGTGCAAAAAAGCAGCTTATGATTCATTCAGACACAAGATGTTTGTACTACGATATGTATTCCAATTTGCTAAGAAAAGTTATACTAGTTTATGAAATGTTCTAGGAAATGGCATTGATGTGATTTTGAGGCATTCAGAACATAAACTTCTCCTTTCTTCTCATGTCTGTTGTGTATTTGTATCTATCTAAGCTGATTCTGGTCCTCTTCTCTCCTGCAGGCCTGTGTATAATGATCGCAGCTTCGATCTACACAGCCGCGTTACACACCGACGACAAAGACGGCGGCTACGGACACTGCTACGTCCTGGCCTGGATCTCCTTCGTGTTTAACCTCATCTTAACCATCATCTACCTCGTCCTGCGAAAGAAGAGCGAGTGAGAGGGACGACGGGCAGGGAGGGGGGGGGGGGGGGGGGGGGGGGGGTTGGTGGGCGAAAGCGGGGCTTGGAATCGATTTAAGGGGGATTTCGCTTTTTCTAGAAAATCTGAAAAAATAATCAAAAGATTGTCGTCTACCGTCTGCAGCTTAAGGAAATTGGTGAATTTATGAACGCAGTGAATTGAAACGGAGCTCGTGCTCATCTTATATGAAGGGTTAAACTAGCAGAAAGTCACGGCTCCAACTTTATTCTGTTGGCCAATATGTATTTGATTAAAGAGGGAAGGAGGGGTGTGCGTGTGTGTGGGTGTGGGCGGGGAACAAAACACAACTCTTAAATCTTCCCAAGCTGTCACCTCATAGTTGAAATTACAGCAGAGTTGTGTGATGTTTGGGGAAAACAGACAAAACGCATTAGGACATTCAAAAAGTGGGACAAATTTAAGTGTAGGAGGAAGTAACAGCTTTCGGGGAGTTTGTAGTTGAAACCATTTGGATATCCATTCATCCCTTATACTCGTGTTCTATGGCTGATGGTGACTACTGCGCTTTTCTAGTGGAAGTCAAAGGAGAAACTTGTCTCTCTAGGACAGAATGGCGTGTTGGACCGTGTTGCAGTACTTGAACAATCAGGAAGACGAGCCTTAATTTACAGTATAGTAGTTTTTAATCATGTATCATTATTTTACATTTGAAGTATATGTATCCATTTTTAAATCGATGTACATTGTAACCAATGTATTGTTTTTTTTGTAACATTGTGTATTCTGAGTGTTTTTAACCATGGTTGGTTTTGTGTTTGTAGTTGGCTGCTATCATAAGAACGTACATTCCATTTGTACAAGTGAACCTAAAATTAACAAGGGACGGAGGGACAGTGGTGTCTCATTTCACCAGATTTCAAAACTATGCAATAGAAGGGTTTGTAATTATATGGGAACCTAAGCCATATCATTTATTAATAAAATAAATAAATAAAAACTGTTTTCTCTTCATCTTTTGTAAATACAAACAAACTAACATCCAGTTACTTTGACTCCTATGTATTTGTATTGACTCATCAAGATTCCTTTAACAGAAGTCTAAATTTAGCCTCAAAAACTACAATTGCAGCTTTACTTTATGTCCAAATCGGTGTGACAACTGAATAAAAAAGTGCCTGGTGTCCACTGTTCAACATGGACACTTAGCTCGGGCCTTACAACAGACCCAGTCAGAACAGGAATGTTCCGTTACATAAAGTAGGATTCCCAGAGGAAGTGAGGAGGGAGCAGGGTGGACTAAATGCCTTGTCCAGACGGAGTGATGCGCTCCTGAACCACCAGGTGGAGAAGATGATTCTGCTCGGCACTCAGGAAAGGCCTGAAAGAGAGGAGAGACACACACACACACACACAAGATCAGCGTGATCAATACTGAAAACTGAAAAGACAAATGTACTTGTGGAGTTGTGCGACATGAAGGAAGTGTGCGTCGTGAGCTCACCACAGCTCCGTCTGCAGAGATTTAAGAGACTCTGTGTCTTTCTCCTGACACGCCATCTGCAAAACACATCTGCCGTTATATACTGCAGAAATAAAACTCTAACCCTGAGTACAGATAGTCTGGACGGCCATTATGTTCTTGTACAACTCTTCCTCAGACACAGAAAACTCCCTCATCTGGAAAAAGAGACTTTTACGCTATCTTTCATAAAAAAACAGTCAGGAGTAACAAACACTAACAGATCCATCGTCTCATGGAAGATAGAAATAATGCAAAATACAAAATAAAACTCTATTTGGAGAACTTCACTGAATGTTTTCATGAGAGGGGCTGGAGGATTATTTTTCCTGTATGAGGCAGGAAGCGGCAGGAAATCCTGTGAACTGCGTGTGTGTGTGTGTGTGTGTGTGTGTGTTGTTGCTCACCACGACTGATTGGAGGAGCAGGAAAATATTCTCAGGCAGGAATGTCACTGAAAGAGAGCGCAGAGAAGTGAGAGAGGGGTCGTCGTGTTTTTCTTTGACAGAACTTAAACGTGAAGCTGTGCTCACCCTGACTGTGAGGGTCGAATGACTCCCATGCGTATCTCTCCAGGGTCTGAGCGTGCTCAGGTAACAGCTTCTGCGGTGGAGGCTGCGGCGGGAAAGCAGTGAAGGCTGTTAAAGAGGCGTAACACGTGTCAGGTAGCGTGTGTGTGTGTGTGTGTGTGTGTGTGTGTGTGTGTGTGTGTGTGCTGATGGGTGTGGTACCTACCTCCAGAAACATCAGCAACAGCACCCTGGAGATCTCACACTTAGCCACAATGTCCAGAAAAGCACCTGGGAGGATTAGAGGAACACACGGACACACAGGTCGTGATAAAGCAGCAAGTCTGGGAGCGTCTGGGAGATAATGAAGTTTGGCTCCAGGAATATTTAAAGATCCGTGGTTGGGAAGCTGGTTTTGAGGAATGTGACGGAGACTCTCTCCGGAGACACTGACCTCCGTGACGTCACAGGGGTTAACTACATCCGTGTCTTTGTTTTGGTAATGAGCGGCATAAACAGCAGAAGTGGCAGAAGCGTCCACCTCTGGAGAGGGGAGGGGCCGTTAACAGGAAGCTGCGTCGCTGTGCGATGCAGCCGCCAGTCAGAGGCGCTCCTGATTACACCGACGCAGAGGGGGTTTCCACTCTGTCTGAAGGATTCTGTGGCCTTCAGTCCCACTTCTGGGAGTTTCAACCCTGCGGTTTACAGCGCCACAACAAAGCCTCTGTGATGTTATAGAGGTCTGTTTCCTTCACTCTCCACAGCGCCCCCTGCAGGTGTGAAAGATGCTCCAATACACTCAATTTGATCCATAAGGTTGGTGCTCTCCTATAAACTATAAATTTCTTGAGTCATAATTGGAGTTTTTGGGACCTTTTTTATCATCAAGGACCTTTGTCACGTTCAATCCTATATTCTCTGTGTAGTTTAAAGCCCGTCAGTGCCTCACCGACAGGGGTGTTGGTGCCTGGGAGCTGCAGTCCTCTCTCCTGACACGTCAGCTGCATCTCTGTGAACACCGACAGAGCTCCATCATAGTCGCCTGCAGAACAAAAGACACATCAAAGCGCAGAAAAGCAAGAGTGGAACCATCCCAGAAGTGTCCGATAGGTGTTTGTACACAATGTGTGGGATTTGACTGGCTGACAATGCTGAGGAGTCACAGGCCCACAAGGGGGACGATGAGGACATGGACTCAGGAAGAAGAGGAGACACATAATCACATGTAAAAGAACTCACGGGTGAGGATTTTACACGTGGCCATCTCTCCCATGGACAGCAGAGCTTCAATAGGCGTCTGTGTCTGCAACTCTGCGGCTCTCTGGTAATGAACAAAAGCCTCGCCGGGTCTGTTCATCTCCTACATGTTGGAGGGGAGAAGAGATTAACAAAACAAAAGCACCACAAGCAATGTAAAGATCTATACATCCATATCTTTTCTCATTAAAAGCACTGATGAACAGCTTTACCTTGAGTGCATTGCCAAGTTCCAAACACAGGCTTGCTGCCATCACAGGCTGGTTCATCTCTATGTACACCTGTAAGCATCAGCACCGCTATGAAACCAGAACAAAAACCCCTCCAGCACCGTTGGCAGAGCTACAAATATCAGCCCTGTAAATAATTGAGCAGCGACTCGGTACCTTGATGGCAAAGCTGTAGCAGTTGAGCGCAGCCTGGAGATGCTCGTCAAAGCCCGGAGCCTGGAGCGCCCTGTTCTCCTTCTCAGAGGAGAGGAAGAGTCGAGCGGCGTCGGTCAGAGCCAGCGCCTCTCCGGGAGCGTTAAAAAGAGTCTGCTCACACCTGACAGCCATGACATTCAGCACCAACAACAAGGACAGAAACACACAGCAATGTCTCCAATCCAAATACAGCGGTGCGGTTACTTCATTATATCGACTGTACACACACGCTCAAATGCTCGAAACTAAAACACACACCCATACAATCAACGTTAAGTGTGTATTGCCGTCTTACCGAGCCATGGCCAGGTTACAGAAAGCAGCATATTGCAAACAGTCCTGCTGTTTCAGCTCCTTGGCTAACTGACCTGAAACACAGAAGAAACAAACACAAAGTGACAAACGGTTTGGTGAGGAAGCTCATGAGGAAGGATGTGTTGTATCTGCTGCTGAGGGGAGTCGTAAAAGCCTTTTTAACGCATTGTTGTGAAACGTTAAACAGATACTTACCAAACTGCTCACTTGCTTCTGCGACATTAGGCTTCCGTAGAAAACGCCTGAGAAACAGAAAAATCCGATTGGTTAATTTGGGATTTTTTTTAAGACTTTACAACATCAAATGTCTTCTTGTTAAATACATTAAAAGGTCTGATAACTATACACAATATCTGGTAAGTTTTACCGAGGGAATACGATTTATTTAACAATTCAAATGTGACTGATTGTTTCTTGCTGGTGCCACTGCAGGACGCTTCGGGACAGCTCAACAATTATATTTATCCCACTTGGTCATTCCTTTAAATAAACAATAATATATTCCTGTTTTTAATATCCGGCGGCAGTACAAAGGACCTATTGACGCTGAGGTCACCAGATAACTTGGACACCCGTTGCTATGGAACACCGGACACTGGTCTAGCTAACAAACCTAGCTAAATTAACGCAACGATACCCCGTTTCCGGAACTCAATGCGAAAGTACTAATCAGTGCAACAATAATAACCTTATACCGCGCAGATAGTAAATGCAGACAGACATACGCGGCTAAAAACAACTCAGATAGCAGCGGTGGCACCCAGGTTAGCATCCGAGCTTTAGCATCACTACAAGGTGATGTCATCGTAAACCCCGATGATCTGTCTTGTTTCTGGTTGAACTTGTGTGGCTGAACGATGATGAGCGTCTTACTTTTTCAGTTTATTGGAAACGGCGCGGTATCTCGCCAGAAAATCACCCTCAGCAGCCATGGTCAAGGAAGAATAACACAGAGCCAAACAAACCCGGAAGTCCAAATGGAAGCTGCGTTTCTATTGGCTCGTATAGTCCGGAGCTGCATTTTCATTGGCCATTGTAAAAAGAAGAAACAGAGTAATGACAGCTGTACGTACGTTTTAATGAATCCCACAAATAATAAGATTATTATTAAACACTTTTATGTAGTATCTGATCTTTAATAAACATTGAGTATAAACAGTTATTATACAGCAATTATAGTAAATGTCAACTTTGTGCATACAATTTGAATGTCATAGGTCACATGCTGCATGTTGTTGATTGTGTGATAGAAAGATTCTTCCTCCTGACCAGAATGTCACATGATCAATGTATTTCATAAAACCCCTCACATTTACTCTAGAAACAACAATCAAATCCTCAAACACAAGATATTAACAGTGGTGTTTTTATCAAAAACAAAATTTCAACATCAAATGAAATGCCTTTAGGCTGCAGAGGGTTCAAACCAAACCTTTTGGGTTTAGCAGGGACACATTTCTAACCAATAATACAGATGTATGATTTAAAAATTCTCATAAACTAACTCAGGCTCTCCGTCCTGGGGCTGTGGGGTTTGCTCCACCTGTGAGGAGAGATCAAGAAACACATCAATAACTGTTAGAATTCATCTTGTTGGCCACAATATGCGTTGACTAGGATTCAAGTCCATGCTCACCGCTTTGTGGGATTCTTTTGACTTGGCCTCGGCTTTCCTTTGGCCCGCCGCTCTGTTGGCCTTCGAGTGGTCCAACACATCATAGATGGACCTGGAGTGAGGCCTGAGACTCTGGAACAATAGGTATTCAAAGTTCTGTCATGCTGACTTCAAACCAATGCAAATATGAGCATAGAGAGACACAGAGAGTGATATGAGATTTGACATAAGGCCGCTCACAGCATAGAAAGAAGTGGATGGAGTTGTTGCTGCAGCCGTGTTGTCTTCTTCCACCTTTCCATTGCTTTGTTCCTCCGTGCTCTGCTCTGGCCTTCTATCACTGCTGCCACCTTTAGAACTTGGTTGTTTCTGGAAATTACAATTTATCCCACAAGGGGAAATGATGAATACTTGCTCATATACACACACGCTGTACCTTCCATGTGTGTGTGTACCTAATTATCTGCCTGGATACCAATATAGGCCCACGTTTACACCTCATCAACAACACATCATTAACAGTTGAGTGTCTGTTGCTTTGTTTGCTGTGAGGTCACCACGGTAACTGACTCAAACATTTTTCATATCAGTTGGACACGTTTCAAACCGCGGAGTAAAAATAGAGAAAGCTCAATGTTTCCACTGTTATCTCCATCTTTTATTTAATTTCCTTTAATTATGGTTACAGCCAATCGGATGATAAAAGAGACACAAAGCTTTATTCTCTTATCTAAAAAAATATAGTTTTTTTTTACATTTTTAGATTTCCCAATGAAATCTCAAAATCTTTAATTGCAGACTTTCACTTTGTCTCTAACATGATTTCGGTGCCAGAAATTAGAAGTCAGGTCTCTCACTTTGCCACGTCTGTCACTGTGTAGTCTGACCCCAAAACAAGCAACACACAAGCTGTTTCCCAAACTCATCTTACCCCACGTCCTCTGAAGACACACACAGAGCTGACCACACTGAAAACCATCAGCACACAAATCAAGACGCCCACTACGCAGACTTCTGTAGTGTCCAATGCATGGATTCCATCAGGCCCCTCTGAAATTGAGGTTAATGACACATGTTTTTGTTCTTCAAGGTTCGTTATAAGAGAACTAATACAGTTTTACGATTATGTAGAATAGAATAGAATAGAATAGAATAGAATAGAATAGAGTAGATCATGACCTAAAGTCAGAGAAGAGGCCCCATTCTATTGCAGGTCTCACATCCAATATATAAGACAAACTGGGGAACAGTGTTGAGTGTGTACATGTATCACAGGTTAGTCCTTTTCAGCTTCACTTCTATCCTGCTGCTTCAGAACCAAATCATCTTCGGTTTCAGTTTCATCTTTCATCCACAGGCTCTTCTTTTTTCTTTCACTCACCTATCACCCGAACAAAGAAGTAAGCTCGGGCTTCGTTATACAAGCACTCATATTCTCCCGAGCGAATCGGGTTTTTCAGGTCCAGGTTCCCATTGGGGGAGAGAAAGGCGTCGATCGTAACGCTCTTTACTTTTTCGTTGTTGTAGCGTACATGTAAGACTCCAGTTAGATTATCTGGCTTGGACAGCTTATACTTGATGTGGAGATCTGAGCCGTGATGGACGACGAAGAGCCTGGTATCCAGTGTTATACCTGTGAGTGGACACAACACAGACACACGTGACACAACAGAGATATGAACAGAACCTCAGGAGCAACAGGAGCAATAATCACACATGTGGTGGGGCATCTCACTTTCTGTCTCGCGCTGGCCTCCAGAAGATACGAAAAGGTTGAAGAAGACAAATATCCATGAAAATATGAAAGACCTCCGCCGAGATTCCATGTTGTGATTTCTTTCTGGTGATAAAAGTCGGTGTTAAATCCAAATCAATGACTCTAAATGTGATCAGACGCTGGATTGTCTGCTAACAGCTTCTCAGAGTTGTTCAGTTTGTTTTGCAATGTCGGATTTCCTGTTTCTGTGACTCTTTCTTCAACTTCCTCAACTCCAAGCTGGCTTCTCTTTAAAGCAACACAGTGTCTCAATGTTGCAGTCAAGACAGTTTTGGTGTGAAGGTTTAATCACAGAAACACACAAAGGCCGCCACGTATTCAGCCACGCTGCGCTGCCTTGGCTGTTTATTCTGATGCGTCCCCCTGTGGCTGTAAGGGTGTGTGAGCTGACCCTCACCCTCATGACCCCTCATGTGCAAATTTACAAAAGACAGAGAGAGAGAGAGAGAGAGAGAGAGAGAGAGAGAGAGAGAGAGAGAGAGAGAGAGAGAGAGAATTGTGGTGAAGGTGACACACTGCCTGTTGCTAATACGAAGCGGCTGTTGACGTGATTCTGTGCTTGTCAGTTACCGAGCCTGCGAAGAAGAGACAGAAGCCCCAGATTTGTACTTTTAACCTATTTATCCTTTCAGCCCAGCGTCTGTCCATCTGTTTTCTTTTATTAACTCTACACATCCTTCTGCCCTTCCCCAGCTGAGTTTTTCATCACCCTCTGGCAGCATTGGTGGCCAACTCTGACCTCACGTCAGCTACAGTATGAGGACAGAGAGAGGGAAGGAGAGAGGGAGGGGAGAGAGTGAGAGAGGGAGAGAGAGAGAGAGAGAGCCTGAGTAACATCTGGACCATCTGGATCAATGAAGAATCGGGTAATTCATTCCATTTTTATAGTCCGTCTCTCACTTTTCCTGTCTGTCTCTCTCTCTCTCTCTCTCTCTCTCTCTCTCTCTCTCTCTCTCCCGGTGTGTGACGAATACAAATCCTTTCCTCACTGTAAAAACACAGGCGGATTAGTGCTGCCGTTAGAAAAAGCTCCACACACACAATAACACTCTCCCCAGAGAAAGAGCTCACGGTCAGCACAGAATCAACACTCTGAAATGGTGTCGGCGTGTTTTCTAGCTCTATTCTTTATTTGATCTTTTATATCGACTTCCACTGGATCTATATATGGAATCACACATTTAGATAAGGCTGCGTGATTGACGTCACGTAGGAGCGCTTGATGTCGAATTTGCCTTTGAGAGGTCAAAGGGCAGAAGACGGGAACCAGAAACAGATGACGAGTTTGAACCTGAAGTTTTAGAGAGGCGGCGGCAAGTCGCTATGGAAACCTGATCTGTTGTAGCCGCTGACATGCGGCGTGTCTGTGTTTGTCACGGAGGGTAAGGAGGGAGAGAGAGAGAGGCTGATCACAAGACTCATCCGAGAGAGGGGAGAAGACACATCTGGCAGCAGCTGGATATGGTGTGTGTGTGTGTGAGGGTGGGAGAGACAGAGAGAGAGAGAGAGAGGGAGAGAGACGTGTGCTGAAGACAGAGTGTTCGGCCTCTAACTCTCCACAAATGAAGTGTTTTCTTAAGTGGCTCCACGTTGACCAGCTGTACTCTCCTCCTAATTATATTACAGTGGCAAGCTGAGGGATAAGAGAGCCAGGGAGAGAGAGAGAGAGAGAGAGAGAGAGAGAGAGAGAGAGAGAGAGCAGGGCAGTGACCGAGTGGAGAGAGGAGAAGAGGAGGCATCTCATTTTCAGAGTACACAGGAGAAGAAGGACCACCTGCTGTGACTTGAAGCATCCCTTGGAAGTTGTAAGTAGTTGCAAGATAATTTTTCCGCCTGTGATGCTTTTGCAAAAGTTTTACTTGTGCGCGTGTTTTTAAGAATTCAGCACAAACAAATCAGGGTCCAGCTGTCTGAAAACAATGAGGAGGTTACAGTGTTGCCAAATGTCGCTCTGTCCGTGTTTTATCATCGTCCAAACTCGTCCCACGAAAACTGTTCAGATGCCTCAACAGTGAGTCATCAGCTTATGATCGTCCACTGTGACTCAGGCCAGAACTCTTACTTTCCTTCCTCCGGGCTCGCAGTCACAAGCTCAGGTTTACAACTTAATATTTCTCATGACAGATTATAAAGCTTTCTCGAGGATGTTGCTGAAAGTTTAAGTGGACTTACAGATCACCTTTGTGACCTCGTGTCATTGGCAGAATTCTCTTCTGTCAATCACAGGATTTGATTATTGATTCACTGGTTTTTAAACTTTATAGACTTTGGTTGAGGTAAGGACACAGTTTGTTTTTCTCAGTATTTGATGAAGTTAAAGAGGGGAAATTTTAGAGGATTGTTTTTTTCTTCTCCTCTATGAAGGGGGTGCGCTTGTCCTGCTCGTCATGTCTCCTCCCTCCGTGTTGATGCTGCTCACGGTGGCTGCCATGGCAACAGTGGCGCGATCCGTTGGCGACGAGAACGAACTGGATTACGGATACTGGAACTACAGAGAGGGAGGTAAATCAGCGGCCTGTTTGATCTGTGAGGTTTGCTGATAGCAGAGCCTAAAAACCACATGTCTAAAGTCTGGGGCCAGAAAAATGTGTGTGTTGTGAGTGAAATGGAGCAAATTAGGATTTATGACATCAGCTCGGAAATTGTTCAGAGATGAGGTAAAGCGGCGGTGCGTAATTAGAACACATGTTTTCCTGCAGGGCTTTGATATCTTTAATCCGCCGAGGCTTCATTCATGACCTCAGACCGGATGGTGTTTGTGCTCTGCTTGCAGCGGAGAGTGTCAATGTGGCGTCAGTGCGCAGCGTGACCCGAGTGCTAGACGCCTGGGGCAAACGCATCTTCAGCGAGATCAAGACGCTGCTGCACTCTGAGCCCACCACACTGCTGCCTGACTACTCCAGGTATCACCATAACAACAACAATAACAACAATGACAATAACAACAACAACAACAACAACAACAATAATAACAATGATGATGATGATGATGATGATGATGATGATGTTGATATTAATAATAATAATCTTGTGTAATTTTTTACATTTTACATTTGATTGCATTTGCACAAAATTGAAGATGCACTGCAAAGAAAATGTATTTATGTTTTGCCATATTTTACTTTTTCTGCTTTAAAAGTAATCTCGACAAAAACCTGAGAGGGACCAGGGAAGTAAACCTACAAATTCCTTGATCCAAAAAACAGAAACATAATAAAAACAGCAGATTTTCACAGCCACTTTCACAACGTGTTTTCTATTTGCAGCCCAGTGTGATTCACACTTTGCTCACAGCTGTTATATTTGGCCCTAAATTGTGACGACTGCAAAAGAGACGCCAGTGACTGAGACTTGTTGATGTGCTGTAACTGAGCCTGAACCTCCTCTGTGCATCCTGCAGGGTGCGCCCTCTGTCTGAGTCTGTCAACGACCTGTTCAGAGAAGTCTCCCTGCTGCATAGGCGCATCACCGAACTCACCCATCGCCTAGCAACCCTGGAACCGTTCCTCCGTCGCCACGGCTACCGAGAGGCGGGGGAGGAGGCGGGCGTCGCCAGGGCTCTGGCACCCCAGAACACAAGAGGGGGGGCGGCAAGTCTGGCCCGCTACACCCCAAAAGGCATGGTGAGGGCCAGGCCGCTGAGGGGTGGACGGATGGTGAGGAGGAGACGGGTGAGAGTGCTGAAGAATGGGGGAGGAAGGGTGGTGCAGAGCGAGAGATAGATGGAGAGGAGGGAGGTGAAGAGTGGGATGGAAAGTTTGAGATGGAAAAGAGATCCTGCAAATTTTATTATATAATGTAAGAAATCCACCATATGGACCGCAAAGGTTTGATTTTAACTATGACATCAGAAAATATGCATCAGTGGAGTATTCATCAATATCCTCTTTAATAAACCACACGTCTGCGTTGCCAGGTTGAGTAGAAGCCCCTCTGCTGGTTTGTATCTTTCACAAACATCACTTCATGTCTTCAACCCTTCAATGGACGGTTTGACCACTTACAATGTAAAATGGAGTAACAAGTTAACAACATTTAGGGCTGCAGACATGAAGGATTATTATTGTGGGCAAAACATTTCTGACTCTGTAAAAGGTTTTTTTTTTCTACAATCTTTTCACAATAGGTTCCAGTGTGTTTTGATTTTTGATTAAAATCGAACTGATCTGCTTTTAAGGCTCGTCCCACGTTTTTCTGTTTGGCTTGCTTGCTGCAGGTTTTAGCACTTTTCATTCAGTGTGCAGTTCAAAGTGGCTTTGTATCTTTGATTGGCATAATAATTGAAAAATAAATGAAAATAAAGATGAACTAAAAAGCATCTGAAAGGGAATAGATGAAACAACGGATGAGGAATGATGCAATGGAGACCACGGAGACTCACACACATATTAAATCATAAAAGTCATAACAAACAGGACAACAAATGATCTAATTTCATCAAATGATCAAATGAAGAAATAAAGTAAGGAACGACTAAAGACTAAAAAGACAAAAAAATCTATTTTTAAAGATTGAGTTGAAAAGATTGCGAGTCAGCTGTGCACACTGAGTGAAAACTGACTCTTTGGTCCCTTTAAAGCTACTGCCCCTTCCTTGCATAACAAGTTACTGCACTACTACAATATTCAACACAAACTCACGACTATATTATACAATAAGAAAACTACGGAAAATATCAGATGTGGCCTTTGCGTGTCCTCCTGTGTGAGACGAGGACACTTTACCTGCCTCGTCTCCAGCCGAAAGCCCCATCAGGTCAAAAGAGGAGGCGAGGTCTCTCTTTACCTGCACCCTGGCCCTGTTCTTGCCACAGGGTGTCAGTACTTGCCCACTGCCACTAACACACACACACACACACACACACACACACACACAAGCGCGCTTCATTAGCCTGATTCATGGAGGCTCCATCTTTTGTTTTCCCCTCAGCCAAAGACACCAAAGACCCTAACCGAGCCAGCAGGGGGTGCCCATTATCCGCTGACATAATTATATTGTTTGTTTAAGTATGGCGATCGTGTGTGTGTGTGCGCGTGTTTGTGCGCATGTGGTGGGCACAGGGATTGAACTTTATGCCTTCATTAAAACTTCGCCAAGTGTTTCTACAGCAACCGGTTTTTAGCTC
This sequence comes from Genypterus blacodes, assembly GCF_046128005.1. Classification (NCBI taxonomy): domain Eukaryota; kingdom Metazoa; phylum Chordata; class Actinopteri; order Ophidiiformes; family Ophidiidae; genus Genypterus; species Genypterus blacodes. The sequence continues at coordinate 1,150,623 of NW_027467015.1, read as the reverse complement.
TCAGCTGCTCTTCCTCCTCTACAGCGCGGCTCGTCCTCCTCACCTCACGCTGCAGTGTGGCACGTTGCTCCTCTTTCTTCCTCTCTTTCATCCCCTGCCTGTTTCTACGCTCCCTCCTCCTCCTCAGCCTCTTTGGTCTCCCTGTGATGCTCCTGCACGGGCTTCATCCCTATCTTCTCTGCATCAACCCCTCTCTCTCCCTCTCTCTCTCTCTCTCTCTCTCTCTCTCTCTCTCTCTCTCTCTCTCTCTCTCTCTCTCTCTCCTCTCTTCACTGCTCTGTGTGGGCGTTGAGCTCAGCCTGTACTTTCCATTTTGGTATTGTATCGTCGATGCATTGTTGCATCCAATCCAGCAAAGATGCTGTGGGAATACTGTACCAGTCTCTCTCTCTCTCTCTCTCTCTCTCTCCGTGTCTCTCTCTATATCTCACCCCCCACCCCCCTCCCCCTCCGCCACTCCCCATTTCTGGAAAAAGAGCCAGTTGCTAGGAAACAGTTAATTGTCAAGAAGTAGTTACATGTGTTGCATTGAATCCCAAGATTGTTGGGTTGGTGTGGGTAGTGAAGAAGCGAGAAGAAGAGCGACCCAGATGAGACGCAGGGAAACGTGGGAGCCAAACGGTGGATTTGAAGACAGAAGAAATGGGTGTACAGGTGGTTCATATGCTGTTTGTGTCCCCTCGCCTCGTTCTGTGTCAACGCCGTTTACATCATCCATCTCTGAGGTGACAGCACATATTGAATTCTCTCGCCGAATCTAATGCATCAGTATATTCAGACCTCCAGGTTTCTTTAAATAACTCCTGTTGCTGGACGAGGCTCTCAGAGTAAAGAGAGTCTGAGGAGTGAGGGGGGGGGGGGGGGGTGCTTTGATCTCTACTGCTCGCATCATTTTGCATCACTCCTCCTTTCACCTCCCTTCTCTCCGTCTATTTTCTCCCTCTCTCACTCCTCCTCTCACAACATCTCGCCTCTTCGTCCTCTGTGGTGGACGCAAGCGCTCCAGCATCTCGGCAGAGCTCGGTGTGACGTGATGAGAGGACCACGAGAAACAGGAGGCTGCCACAAGCACGCCACCAAATGTCAAATACTGATTTACCGGATATAAATGAGAAATGTCAAAGAGTATCCATCATATAAAGAGAATAAGACAAATAAGTTTGAGATTTCTTGTTTTTTTTATTAATACTCAAACACCTTTATTCCAAATAGACAGAAGAATAATATTTTTCAGCACTTATTTTCACATTGACTGTGTTTAATCTCATTTTTCAATATTACTAAATATTCAATCAAATCTGAATTACTCTCTTCACACATGTAATGTCTCTTGATACAAAAAATGTGAGGGTGAACTAGAGTTTTGTCCTATGTACATTTTCACAGTCTGTACAGCTTGACGATGGAACTGCTCGAGTTTCTCCGGCAAAACAGAAGAAATAGAAGATCAGCCTTCAAGGAAAAAGACTACAGAGTAAAAATTCAATAGATAATCTATTGTGCTTTCTGTGTACCAGTTAACCGTGGTGCTCCACAGGTGGCGCTCCACAGGTGGTCCTCCGCTGCTCAAAAGCAAACAGAAACACATCAACAAACTCGACGATTTCAAATGTGCACACTGGCTTGGTGAATATAATAAATGATTGCACATATCCTGGCCTGGAATTATTATAAAACAATTTTGCAAGGGGATCTACGAATCAAAGATTTATCCCAAATAGATCAATTCTCTGCAATTTTGTACAGTTTTCTTTTTATCAAAAGTCCATGAGTGTGAGGTAAATTATTTACAGTTTTGTATAATACATATACAGTAAACAGTTGTCTCTCACACACACTCTGCCTCTCCTCCATATGAGCACACACAGAGGTAATCAAGCGTATGTATTCAGGCACATACAATAACAGAAACAATGGAACATACTGAGATATTCAAAGGAAAAAATAGGAAAAGTAGTTGTAATGAACAAAGCTTCAAATCAGAAACTATAAGATCTCCATCTGGTTAAATGCATTTACAAAAACGATCAAGAACACTCCGCTTTGTGTAACATTAACAATAACAGTGTCTATCTTCCTGATGTTTGAGTCAATTTCGCCATATTTGAGTTTTACCAAAAAATTTCGACTGATACACTGGCGTCTTCTCTTGCACAAAGGAGCACACACACACGCATACACCTACAGTACTACATGGACCGCCATCGATGAAATTGATAAGAAATTCCAAATATCGTTCAAAAACACCCATTTTCGGGCTAAAAGTTAAGATTTTAAACAGAAAAAGAAAGAACTGAGAGGAAACATGCAAGTCCTTCGAAAACACTAGACCCCTAGTATCATACACACTGACTTGTCAACAAAGAGAGGGGAGAGTTTTCACTGGGATGTACAAGGAAGTCAACAATAGATCCATTCAGTCAGATTGTGCTTATACAGTAGAATTTGGTTCGGCAAGGATGATTAAGTCAGAATATTTTCTGTTTCAAGTGAAAATAAACTGAATGCAACACTTTTGATGGTCTAGAGGGCCAAACAAATCTGACAACAGAATATTTTTGAAATGATAATCTGGTAAGAGCAGAGATGCCGTGTCAGAGATGAAGTCAAGGATTTGATTGAAAGTGTCTCTCAGTGACAAAGCAAAGGCTTTAGGAGTTTACTTTCTTTCTCCTGCATTCCTCTTTCTGCACACAAGATCTTGGAGTTAGAGGGCAAAATTCTTCTTTTCATCCACATCGCTCAGCGTGTGGAACAAATTATGGTCCAGTGAAGGCAGAGATCAAGGTTTGACACAGAAACTGTTTGGTTCCAACGTTCTCTTGTGGCTGAACAGGTGGGTACTTGCATCGTCCCGCTCTGTGTTGGGATCGTAGTTCCATGATCAATACACATGGAGGAACATCATCAAAGCTCCAGCAAGCACAGATTTAAACTTTTGTGCCGTTTACTCCTGTGTGAAATCTCTAAAGTAGACAGGTTAGGCTTGGCAGAGGAAAACTGAAAAGGATGGAGCAAAGTAAACAACGTCACTGGTTCTCAATCTGTGGTACAGGCACCACCAGCGGTACTTGAAGAGCCGTCTGGAGGTACGACGGATGACACAGGATATCACAGCAGAGAATTACGACACAATAAAACTGGGTATCTTAGAAAATATTTTGTTAAAATATGAAATTAAATGATTATTTCCTGTGTGCTCCGAGTTGGTTGTTGCTGTTGGGGAGGCGGCACTTGATGAGTTGGCACCTCGTTCAAAGTTGGAGAGCCACTGAACTGTGTACGAGCTGAGCGCAGGAGCGGGTGCTTGACGTGTTCAGTGGGGACGGGTCGTGTATGAACAGGAGGTGAAATCACGAGCCTGAGGGCCGCTGCACCCCCGTCTGAAACGCTCCGCGCTCGCCCCTCTCTTGCACTCGTTCCATTACTGAAATGCGAGCGGCTAATAAGACAGGCAGGGCTTATAGCTGTAATCATGAAATAATTAACACAACAGGCTGCTCGTCCCAGCAGCACAGGCTCCACTCCACAAGTCCATTATGTCTGCGTCCAGCCACACTGTCACGGCCAATTGAATCAAATCCAATGAAACGCAGGGAGAGCAACGAGCCGACATTACAGCGTGATTTACATATGCCTAATGGATTGTTGCTTCCCGGTTCATCTGTTACGCAAAGATTAATCCTGGGTTTGCAGATGTGGGGTGATAAAGCTCGTGGCTTCTTACCAAACTATTTTGAAAACTTTGACAAGCAATTACATAAGTGTGTGGATTCAATAGTCCAAGAATCTGTGTGTGAGTGAGCTCTGTCACACACATCTGCTCTGATGACAGGATTTGACCTCTTATTTTACTTTTAGAATTGGGCGTCCATGTAGGAATTTAAGCTCATTCTCATGTTCTGTCAATACCAAAACAGGTGGATATTTGTGCTCATATCAATTCCTTGCAAGCGTCTCTGTCTATCAACAGAGGAGATCCTCGTGTGTATAAAACCAGTATTAATCCTGTAAGGCACATCCAGCTAAAATGTGAGACCCATTTGGTGCTGCCGAGCAGAAAATGAGAGGAAAAAATGGCAAATCAGTGCGGTGACGTCGCTTCTGAGAGCTGCGTTAAAGAAAAGAGACCGTCGCTTCAGTTTGCCAAGTACACAGGATGTACTCAGTAAGTCATGCCTTTCACATACACGTCACATCACTCCAGATTTAGCAATGAAAGTAATTCAAACATGGAAGAAGTAATAGCAAAGAAGAGTCCAAATTACAGGAGCCAAAAGATCCGAACTGGATTTAATCTCAGCCTGACGGTCGGTCCAGCAGCCTCCTGTAATATTGGTAAACTAGCAAAGAATAAACATCGGTACAAATATGTAACATGAAATATTTAAATCAACCAAATTAAAAACAATCCAAACCAATCATCATTAAACGTCGGAATCATATTCAATAATATTAACAATATCAGTACAATTATTGTTAGTTTACCCTGTTGCGTCAACAAAACAGTTGATTTCTCATTCATTGATTGTATTTCCATTTGCTAAACAAAATGTTTGTTTTGGTGTCAGAACTGCAGGACGGAGGGACAGACGACGAGCGCGAAGAGAGCAGAGACTGGACACTTGATCTCACTTCCTCTCCTCCATCCCTCCCTCCCTCGCTCACTTCCTCTCCTCGCAGGAGCCTTGGTGCAGCACAAGGATCCTCTCTCCTCATTAAAAGCTCCTTCCCCTCTGGACTCCACCGCAGTTCAGCCCACCGTGGCCTCACGCATTGTCCAAATTCTTCCCATTTAGCGGAGAGTGAACACACACAGTACAGTGTCTCCCGATTCTCTTCACAGCGAGAGGCCAGCTTTCTTTCCTTCCTGTTCTCCACATGTTCTTCACCTCTTCTGGCTTTTTCTTCACCCACTTCATCTCCCTTTCTTTCACTGTCTTGACCCTCAGACGTCCGACTCAATGCTGGATAGCTTTTCATAAACGTGTCCATTGCTGGCACTGCTGAAGGGTCTCTGCCCCAGCCCTAGCGTGTCCCTGCCCGCAGGCAGTAGCTTGCTGGCCCCGTGGTGGTTTCCCATGGGCCCACCCACCCCGCCTAGACACAGCTCTTTGGGGAACCTGGGGGCCACATTGGACATCACCCCAGCTGTGGCTGATGCAGGCAAATAGGAAGTCGCCCCCATGGAGCCTCGGAAGTCCCCTCCTCCTCTGCTGTTGTTGAGTAGCTGCTGTTGCTGCTGCGCCTGTGGCTTTTTGATGTAGTATGGTTTGGCACCGTGTAAAAGACACTGGTCGTCGCCGAAGGTCGGGATGAAGGGGTTCTGGTTCACCTTATCTGGGTAGAGAGATTTAGACAAGGAGTGAGTCCCGGCCCCTCTGCCACCGCCACCACCACCACCATCACCACCACCACTGCCCCCACCTCTCATCATAGCTCTATCTCTGTCCCTCAGGTCTCTCTCCCCGACGGAACGCCGATGCAACCCACCTTCGCTTCCACGGAACAAACTGAACGAGGAGCCTCCCTTCACTCTATCCCCGCCTATTCCTCCAAACACGGGCGAGTCCCTTTCACCTGAGTACCTCTCGAACATGTGGGCGTACGGGCTGGAGCCCTCCATGAAGCGATCCTTGTCTTTCAAGCTCACACTCCGGGGCTGGGGAATTTGTCCGCCGACCCCCCCACCCAGCCCTCCCATATGGCCGGCCCCCTCCCTCTGCAGGTCTACAAATGTGTCGTAGGAGTGCTGCCTCCGTAGGACCCTCCCCCCTGGCCCTATCTTCCTGCGTTGGGCCTGAGCTGGCGGCTGGCTAACACCTGCACTACCGTTCCCTGCAGCAAACACCATGTTGTTATCCTCGCTGATGTTGTACAGGTTGCTTGACAATTTACACGAATCGCACCGTCTGCTGGTAGCGGAGCTTGGCCGGCTGCTGCTCCCCCCGACACCGCTAACTGAGCATGTGCCCCCTCCCCCTCCTCCACCTCCGGCGTGGTGGCACACGCTGTGGCAGTTACGACACTCCCAGTCACCCCCTGCTATGCCCCCCCCTCCTAACCCGGACACACCTTTCTCCCAGCAGGTGTGCGCCTGCTGCCCGACTGCTACTGCACCTTTACACTCTGGCTTTTTGCCTTTACCTTTCAGGAAGTCCTCCACGGGTACTAAGGTTTTACAGATACCACCGCCACTACCGCCGCCCGCACCGCTTCCTCCACTTCCACCCTCTTGCTCCCACTTGGCCTTGCCCTCCTTGGAGCGGAACTGGTCCGCATAGAAATCTCTTAGGTTCTCTTTGTCTTTGCGAAATGAGAAAGGTGAAGAATTACCCCCTGCTCCTCTCTTCCGCTCCAGGGGTGGTGAGGCCGAGCGGTGTGCCAGAGGTCCGTGGGGAAAGTGGTGGTGGACGGTGTGGTGGTGGGGTCTCCTCCTGAAGCCGCTCAGCTCTATTTCGTCTTGCTCCCGTCGGCACTTGGCCGAGGCCGGTCTCTTTTTCAGGCTGTCCCTGTACTGTTTACGCCGCTTGGCGCCCTCCAGGTTTCCGTAGGTGACAGTGTGCGTGGAGATATCCGACACGTCCGAGCGGATGTTGCCATCGTCACCCCCTGAGCCTGCCCCACCCACACTGCAGTACCTGTCATGACCCCCGATGAGCCCGGTGCTGGACGCACCTCCTTTGAAAGAAAACCTTCCGTACACATTGCTCCCCTTGAAACTACCCTGTTTGGGTTCAGCAGGGGCATGGCCGGCAATCAGGTCAAATTTACTGGTGTTCCTGAGAGTCATGGAAGAGCGGGGCTGGGTGGTGAAGATGGGCGCTACCCCTCCCCCTAAACTTTCGCAATCGAACATGCCCCCCTCCAACGAGCTAGCGCTGCCTAAGCTACGCGGCCTATTAGGCAGGGGGCCGGACATACCCAGAGCCGAGGCCGGGTGGTGGTGTCGGTAATGGTCCTGGTACAGGTTGCTGTCCTTCAGGGGCAAGTTGCCAAAAGTCCTTTCCACCTCACTGATGTAATCACTGAACATGTTGTCATCTGGCATGTATGGGGGCGCTGCCTTGCAGTCTGCAGGATGGCCCACAATACTGCGTCGGTGCTCCTGGATATCATAGACAGCAGACTCACGGCTGCCGTGGTATTCCAGGGCGGCGTGCGGAGAGCCGTTGATGCCGGGAATGGCGGTCATATCCTTGGCAGTGCGGAGCAAACGCAAGATGTTGGAATGGGTGTTGTTCATGTTCTTCTTCATGACGGCAGAGGGGGAGTCTACGGGGGACTTGTTCTCCTCGATTTGTACGCCGTGGATGCAACTGTAGATACCCTGAAGTGAGGGAATTAGAGAAGAGTAGAGAGGGAGAAAGAGAAAGAGGTGGTGAGGCGGGCAATGGGAAGAGGAGAGGAGGAGAGTGGGAGAGGTAAGGATTCCAGTATGAGGCTCAAGTGACAAACAGCAGTATTTTAGATATGGTGGATAAAGTAAAGAAGCGGAGAGTCAGAGAGAACAGACACATAAAAAGACAGACAGATAAACAGACGGACAGACAGAAAGAGAGACAGAAGCAAAGACACAGGCAGAGAGGTTAATACATTGCCATGTTCTCTCTTTGTTACACACTATTAAACAGTAATAGGGCTTGAGTTCATAAATGGTTTTCCTCTGGGGAGCAGCGTGGGCCCTCACAGCTTTCAGTCTGCACTCTGCCTCACAGGGTGAACTGCAGGAGGGGCCAGCAGCGGGCCACGGCCTTGATTGATAACGACAGGGGAGCAGTAAGCTCATGGTTTTGACCACCGATCAATAACTTTAATCAATGTCATTTAAATTCAGCTGACAGCGCCGCCAGCTTTCCACCTCACATTTGATTTCTCGCTGTTGTTCCTTTCAACAACACATCAATCATTAAAAATGAATCGCGTCATAAAAGTTTATTTGAGTTCCTAATTGGGGATAAGAGAGACACGACCGTAACAACTATCTGTTTCCAACGCCATCGTCTATCGGTCGTCTACCGATCGTCTAACGCAGTCGTTCTCTTTCTTTCGCGCCCCCCTTATATAGATCAGAAGTTTTTCGCGCCCCCCCTTATGATTTATTCTTGAATCTCTGTTGAATCTCTGACAATAATCTACAATATATATAAACATATTTCCCTAACAAATCTTGTCGTTTCAGGTTTTTATTATATCAACTCCATATAATTATGATTGCTTAAGTAGTTGAGGTAGGTTTGTGTGTTTTTTCTGTTTCTAAGGTCTGAGTGGGTGTAAATCAAATCAAATGATATTACAGTGACAAACACCTTCAACCTCCACACCTCTAATCACTGGTGTCCTTTTCTCCGGAACATAAGCGCGACAAATTACTCGCTACAACACTCAGCTTTTGTCTTAAATGTTTACATTATGCAAATTGGTGACTCCTCAAGTGATTGTTTATGTCGACCCAAGCAGCCGTGAGACCAAAATATCTTTAGGTCACAAGCTGAGAATGTGCAGCACAGTCGGAAGCTTTTAGTGTCACTACATCTACTGGTCCATGATGGTACAACTGTAGGTTATGTTATATATAAGACATTATACCTCATTATCAAGCATTTCACCTCACTAATATGAGGTGAAGGGTGTGTGTGGTGCTTTTGTGTCTATGTGGAAAGCTTTTCTGCTCGACACTCCTACTATACACAATGACAAAACTGTACCGTTGCACTATATTACACTGTCAAAATGAAGGAAATGAATGACCAGCATACTATGTGTCCATTAAACACGTAGTATGTCTCCTCTCTGGCCTTACACTTGTCACACACCATCATGTTCAGCTCAGCCTGCTCTCACCCATTGAGTAAACGTGGGTGTGATGTGAATAACATCTTTGAACTAAAATCTGTTACTTTAAAGGTCTAAACCTGCTGTTCTCTGTATTGAATCTTTCAGCTTGTCCACCTTCTTATTTGACCCATTTAGCTGCATTAGCAGAATTGCTGCAGGATCAAGGCGGCCTGATCTTGGGTTAAAAATACACAGGTGAGGTGGATGAATCACTGTATCCACCAGGTTTGAGTTTAAACACATCCACCACAGTTGGTGGCAAACAAAACTGCTGTGATCCTCCTGTCTGGACAAAAGGTCAAATCTACCATAAAACGAGGACAAACTCACTCTGCTGAGGGAGAAGGTGAAGCCGGGCTTTCCCGAGCACACGCCCATGAAGCAGAAACGCAGCTGCCAGTAGAACAAGTGTTCACAGATGAAGGTGATTAGCGAGAGAATCATGGCAGCCCCGAGCATGTAGAAGACCCCCGCCATGTTGTCCACGTCCAGCTGACTGCTCATCACCTCGTTCTTCTCGTTGTGGCAGATCCCTGTCAGCCATAAGGCCTCGAACTCCTCCATGTCACCTAGAGGAAGGAGACACACACGCACACACACAGGTTATTATATGCCTGTCTGTGTGTTTGTGTGTGTGTGTGTGTGTGTGTGAGTGAGCAATGTTGCTGAATATGTAAGCATAAGAACGAGAAAAGAGAGGTCACATTTTTTGGAAGGCAAGTTCATGACAAAAACAGCTCAGGTCTTGTGTATGTGCAAGAAAATGTCATGTTGCATTAGTTTGATTGCGTGAGACCCCGAGGTTCAACCTCATTAATGATCACTTATGTAGGACACTTAACAACTTCTTTGTTGTGGGAAAGAACCAACACACTGCTGGGACTCGACAGTCCTCAGGGGAGGAAGTGTGCGTAATCATGTGACAAGCGTTTCCGCCCTAAAATTTGTCCCCTTTAGTTCCGCATTCCTGGGGGAACTGCGAAGGAGGGAGGACACGTCCAGAGAGATTTGTTTGATGTGCACCACCAGTCTGTGTGTGTGTGTGTGTGTGTGCGCGTGTGTGTGCGCGTGTGTGACTCTTGGGGGTACATGGTTTCTTACTGATTGTGTAACGTTGTATGTGTGTGTGTGTGTGTGGTTAAGGAGCAGACTCTCACCTCAACAATTTTTTCACATCAAGCCGCAACACACACACGTCCAGGCTCTGGTTTTGACCCAACAATATAAACTAAATGAACTGCTGATGTAATTGGATCCAATCAATAAGCAGAATCCACAATGGGACTCAAATTGAAAATGTTCTTTCAAAGCTGAAACCTCTTCAGATGAGTCTAAATGACCTTTGACCCTTCCTTTCCTCTCTCTAGGCAAGGCAAGGCAAGGCCGTCCTCCTCCATCCTTTGACATCATCTATAATCCCCTCAACTTTCCCTTCTGTCACTAGGTTGTCAGAACTCCTTGACCTCAGCCCCCCCGGGTCATCTGCACATATGACTTATAACACGGTCATATCTGTGGTCTAACAGGAGGTGACAGATATGACCGAGCTTGGACAGACCCGTCCTCAGTCCTGGAATAGCAGACGCGCAGGGACAGCAGAACAGTCGGGGCGGATACATTCAGAGGTATTGTCTGCCGCGTCGGCCATGTTTAGAGTTGGCAAGACGACGGACAAGAAATAAAGCATCACTCCCATTTGTTAAAATCGTGCAGACACGTTGTCCGACCCTTTGGGAACACATACAATGAGGCACCTAAAGTCACACCAACATATCCTATGAGCACACACACGCACACACACTGCGCTGGCACTTTAAATCACTCAGGAGGTTAAGAACGGTCCATGTCAAGGTCTAAGTGAGATTTAGCTGAAGTTAATTTCCTGCGGATCTGATTCAAGGTGAGCGTTCCTTCTGCGATGAACCCTCTCATCCATCACACACACACACACCCAGATGGAGAGCGATAGCACAGGCCAAGTACATGAACGTGAGCAGCTCCTGTGTCTCGTGGTGTTGAGCAGTACATGATGAAGCCAGTGGTACATCCTGTAGCTCACACAAGGCAAAGATCAGCACATCAACTCTATATAAAACTACATAACAGGATGAAGATCAGTCATTGGGTAACAGCTGTAAAAAACAGAAAAAAAATCAGAAAAAAATATTGTGCTTGTTATGTGAGGAACTTAAATAAAATAAAATAAAATAAAATAAAATAAAATAAAATAAAATAAAATAAAATAAAATAAAATAAGATAAAAAGAAAGTAATATCCAATTTATGTTCTAATAATGTAATATATGTATCAATTCATTATAAAAGATCTATAATCTACAAAAAATAAAATGTTTTCAGTGTAGTGATCCATTTCAGGTCACAATAAAAAACCTCTCAGTGAAGAGACTCTCAGGCTTTTAACCTTTGACCTTTAAACAATTTGGTGGGTGGATCTCATGAACTGGTTTGAGGGAAATCTGCAGATACACATTGCAGGTTGGTTAAATACACGACTTCCTGTGCACAGAGTGAATGTAAGGAAGACGCTTCCTGTCACTGTGTTATCCATGCATGTGCCTGCACTATTTGTCTTCCCACACCGCCCCCACACCAGCTGGGAGATACACTCCAAAACACCTCAACTGGCTCCATCCTCTCTTTAAGCAGCTCTGTACTGTAAGATCTACTGAAGCACATAAACACAGGTGACACTTGAAGGTGAACAAAGATTTCAAATGGAGAACAGAGCTTGAAAGAACTTGAACAAGAGCTTGAAACAGCTGTAACGCAACAAAGAAAGGTGGCAAACGCGCAAAACACAGAAGGTAAACTTGGACACATTAGAGAGGAAGCCTTATAGAGAGTGAAGATATGATACAAATGTGTGGGTGTTGTTTTCAGCCTCGGTTTCTGCCTGTTAAACCGACAAATACTGAACAATCTGTTATGTTATGTTATGTTTCAGATTTGTTACTACAGATTTCCTGAAGAAAAAGCAATATTTTACGAGCAATGCGTTTTTTTTCCTTCCTGGCTTGATTCTTCTGTCATCAATCATCTCCACGTCTTCGTCACCAGGATCAAGATTGCATGGTGAAGATCTCAGCCACCATCTTTGACGTATACTATTAGGGAATAGCAACAGTTTTATAAAGTAACTCCTCTCTTCACCTCTCTTCTTCCAATTAGTCTCACTTGACTGAAATAGCATCATCTGATTTCTCACAGCGATGAGATCGAGACCCGCTGACGCAAACTCCTCCTTGAACATGCCTGATGCGGCCTCGGTCCTGGCAGAGACGCACGGGCATGTTTCCACCATATTAATGAGCAGATTGAATGATATTACTGCATCCTGGAGCCCACTGAAGTCATCCTGCAGTAATTACCACACCGTCAGTGCCGGGGGTGGGGGGTGGGCGGGGGTGCAGCTTGTAAATTATTGATAAACTTTTCGAGACGGTGCACTGAGATTTACTCTTACTGTAGGTCTCAAAAATAAAGAGTCAAAGCAAACTGTAGCTTATGTTTCCTATCCTGATGAATTTGACAAGCTTTCTTTGTAGAGGTGCGCAAGAAGAATAAACTATGTTGGAGGTTGTTGAATAATTTATTAGTCCTCCACCTTTATCTGCCCTGTTAATGGAATCCAAAGAAACGTGTCGACCACAACAGCCCCGGAAACATCCAGAGGCTTCAGCACTTCACACAGCCGCTTCCACCTTCCCAAAATATCCTCCGTTTGAGGTCAGCAGTGCCTTTCCCCCTCTTGAAAAGAACCCTTTGAATGGCGCCGCCCGCCCCTCCTGAGCTATCAAACCGGCTCTCCCCTCTGCTTTAACATTGTCAAAAACGACCTCATTTACAATCTCTGCAAACTCCTTTTCACCACAGCGCTCTCACGTCTGCAATCACAGCTGCTGGCGCTCCTCTGCTGATTCAGGGCCCGAGTCGGGCCTAGCGGGCTCCACAGGCTCCACAGGCTTCCCTTTGCAGCTTGACAACATCGTCGGCTGCCAGTATCCACAGTGACAAACAGTAGCCGCAGCGCGGCCGCAGCTTCTGACAGCCGCGTATTGGTGACACCGACGTCTGTGTCCATTCTGCCTCCGAGTCCCCGACCTTATGCCAGTGCCAGCATGATTTAACACTGGAATAGTGAAATCTGCAATCGTGAGTCAATCCAGACAAGTAAATTACGGGACGGGGAATGAATTAATTTCAGTCTATTATAGCGATCTATCACACAGAGTCATTCCATTAGGTACGCCTGTAATAGGGCTGTCACAATATCACTGCCCTGACCTGGTGATTTAATGATGCTGAGCTATAGATTCACTGACAGGATAGTACAATACAAGAAGCCATTTAGAGAGGACCACTGTTGTATTATCAATGGGCAACAGAGAACCAAAACAGATTGTATCTTTTGTAAAATAAGGCTTAATGCTTTTGAGAAGGTTTCACGTTCTACATTGGCGACTTTACCGTCTCCGAACAGCATAAGGATGGCCAGATCCACGGCTCGTTTCCAGCCCGAGTCCTTCTGGATGGCGATGCCGTACCCGGTGGAGGCGAACACTTTCCCGCTGCCGATGGTGACCAGCTTGCAGCCCTCGTCTCTGCCGGCCATGTAGTTCAGCACCGCCGCGTCGTAGATGAAGGCGTCCAGTTTGCTGCGGAGCGCGATGGAAGGGAGAGAAAGGTGTGACCTCACATCATGACACCACACTGAGATCTATTCTGCTCTATTCTAGTGTAGTCAAGCCGTTTTGTGCAACTATCTAACTAAAACAAATTCTGTTTACAGCGGTAGAATTTTTACCTGGCATTTTTTACTGATAAAAGATTATTTTTCAACTTTGATATTAATGCTTTTACTTCAGTAAAGGTGTTTACTGTTGCCTGTTATTCCCTCCAGCCTCAACAAACACCAGAGAGAAAAAGAGGGAGAGAGAGTGGGAGATTGGGAGAGAGAGAGCGAGAGAGAGAGAGAGAGAGAGAGAGAGAGAGAGGGAGGGAGGGGGAGAGAGGGAGAGTGAGAGAGAGAGAGAGAGAGAGAGAGAGAGAGAGAGAGAGAGAGAGAGAGAGAGAGAGAGAGAGAGACTTTAGTTAACTTCCACAGCTTCACTGAGTGAGTATTAGCTTCTTTTCACAGTAACCACATGCTGCTTTTCTATTCTGGGTGCCAGCGGTGGGGAGATACTGGAGCTGCCCGCCCACATCCCCCAGAATGCTTCTGTCTCCCTCTCTTCCTCCCTCTCCCCCTCATCTTTTCTCAGACTTGCATCACTCGGGGCCTCACAGCGCTCTGACACCCTCTCTATTCTCCCTGCCGAGATCTTTTTAGTTCCACCCTTCCTTCCATCCTTCCCTCTCCCCCTCTGCATCTCCTCCTCACCCGCTCTTCAGACTGTACAGGGCCTCGTCTACGTTCTTCTGGTGGAAGCTGGTCATGTAGGTGTGCATGTCCCGGTAGTTGTTGCGGATGTTGCGCTCGGTGCTCCCGTTGGGCACCGTGCCGAACCGGAAGGGCGGCGAGAATTCGTTTGGCTTCTGGAACTGTTGGTGGCAGCGGGGCGGGGACGTGGGCGGGGGGGCGCAAGGTTATCAGGAATCAGAGACCACACAGAGAAAATGACAGAGGAGCGTTCGTTAGCATGGAAAACCTACCGAGCCACGGCTAACAGCTTTTAATGCACTGCTGAACAGGAGCACAGGCCCAATGCTGTCTGAGGACCAAAATAACTACTTGCTTAAGATTCCATTCAACAGACGGGCAAAGACGGAACACACTCAGAAACACACCCGCCCCCCCCCCCCCCCAGTCACAGATCAAACAGACACATTAATATGCAGTCACCAGCCATGTTTCTGAATCAGGACGGGGATGTTTGAACACAAATTTAAAGTGTGTAAGAAATGAATTTAGACATGGTGGCTCGTCTGCTGGGTTTGTCTTCATGCCTGAATCCAGCTGTGTTCACTTCATTAAGAGTTGGACGAGTGAAACACACCAATTACACATTTTAAGAAATCCAATGACTACACATATCTGGTTGTCACCTCGTTTCTCAAGTGCCTGTTTAAGCACTAAGAGCTTCAGATTTACAAAACATAATGATTGATCCTCACGCATACACACAGACACACACCTGCGGCTCAACCCCACAATCAGCTCACTGCAGGGAATTCCCACCTTTTTGTCTGACAGGCCTGACACTTGGTCCACATACTCCTCCTGGATCATGAAGGCAGCCAGGTTGGCAGTGTAGGAGGCCAGGAAGATGACAGCGAAGAAGGCCCACACCGACACCATGATCTTACTGGTGGTGCCTTTGGGATTCTGCACGGGGACGGAGTTGTTGAACACCAGGCCCCACAGCAGCCAGACGGCCTTACCGATGGTGAACGAGGGCCCGCCGGGCTCTGGGAGAGACGGATCAGTATCACCGTTCACAGAAATTTACATCGCTTTCTTCACATTTCCCTATAACCACCTGCTTTGGGAGGCACTTGATGGATGACAGCGGCAAAGAGAAGCTATTCTCCCGTCCTTTAGTTTGTCAGTGATCTCAGTGTGCGCTGCACCGTCCACATCCAGTCACCCAGCCGCTGCCGTGACAACCCACTGTTATAGACAAACTCTGTTCCACCTTCTTCTATAGCGATTTGACAAGGTGGCAGGATGGAAACACTGCAGACTGCAGCACCGTGGCATCAGAGGCAGGAGGAAGAGAGGGTGGATGGGCACACAGCAGGCTGCAATTATGGTACAGCTGGAGCTACAGTATAGGGCAACAGCTTTATGTAACCCCGCGAGTCGATAAATCACACACACACCCGACGCTCAGAATGGGAATTTCTGGCATTGTTGTTGCATAAAAATTCAGAAAACACTGCTGTAGCAGATATAACTGCAGGCCAAACAGCATTAATTCACTCTGCTCCCCTCTGGAACTGATAAAAACACTGTGAGCAATGTATCACCTCTGATTTGATCTTGAGTGGCTGCAGGAGTAGCACACGTTTCTGTGAGTCAGATAGAGCCGAGCGTATCAAACCTGGAGCAAACTGATCTGAGGCATTGATTCTGATAGCAAATCTGAATGCTGGAATCATATTTGATTCGAGAGGGACGCAAGCCTGAGAAGACCCAGAGTTGTTTTCATAAAATATTTACAGATGGGTCTAAGATAAGGAAGATGGCAGTGGAGGCTCAGTGGGTAGAGCTTCCGCTTGAGAACCGAAGGGTCGCCGGTTCGAGCCCCTGCCGAGGTGCCCTTGAGCAAGGCACCGAACCCTCAATTGCTCCCCCCTCTGCGAAGGGTGGTAATATATAATGTAAGTCGCTTTGGATAAAAGCGTCTGCCAAATGATCGTAATGTAATGTAATGTAATGGCTATAAAACTCCCCAAAAGAAGGATGATTAAGGGGACTTCCAGGTTCCTTGTTATGAAGACAGTAACCCAGGCTGTCCATCGAGTGGAGCTGTAGCACTGAGCGACTGGAGAGGACAGGAAGGGGGAGGATTAGAAACAAGATAGCATTTAACGTTGGATTTGCACAAAGCGTGAAAGCACAGAACTGTGAAAGTAAGGATCTGTTGA
Source organism: Genypterus blacodes (assembly GCF_046128005.1). Lineage (NCBI taxonomy): Eukaryota > Metazoa > Chordata > Actinopteri > Ophidiiformes > Ophidiidae > Genypterus > Genypterus blacodes. The sequence goes on along the minus strand of NW_027467015.1, from coordinate 1,134,175 downwards.
GGGTCTGTTTTAGTTTTTAGTTTCAGTTTCAGCAAGTCAAGAAATATGTCAATTATGTTATTATTAAAACTATGTCACATTAATGTGTAATGGGAATAATGTAACAGCTGAATTGTTGTTCGTTGAATTGCTGCTATTTGTCTGTTAATCAATCTACCAAGTTTTTCAAACGAATGGCCAAAACAAAAACAGTATCAGACAGTTGGCAGTAGTTAAAAGAAAAAGATAAAAATCCTCTGGCGTTGTTTCAGGCTGTAGTTGTTGTTGTCTGTGCTATCAGAAACAGGCCTGGAAATGGAATCTATGTGAGAAATGGAATGCAGCTGCTTCCCTGTTGAGCTGCAGGCCTTTGGTGCTCGGATATGAAGATTAAAAAGTACAAGGGAAGAAGTGACTTCTCACCTTGTATCACAGAAGAACCTATTAAGTAAAAACAGCACACGGGCACGACACGTCTGGATCTGCTTCAAGCTCGTGCAGCAGCGTTCGAAGGACACTTGAGTCTTTGTTCACACAATGACTCCAGGAAGTCTTCACATCGGACTATCTGACTCTTGTCAAGGATCCTTCCCATCAGTGAAGGAGCTTAACTGATTGTAGATGTAGATAAGTGCCGAGGAGGAGGAGGTCTCCACTCAAGTCGGACTCATTTTTCTATGTTATGTCAAAGTAATTTAGTATGAAGGACTTCGTTTCAACGGTGCGTTTAAGGTAACAAACTGCACCCAGCTATTCCTCACTCCAACATGTTAACGTTCCCCAAAGATGTAGCCTGCTTCAATGTCACTTTTTAAGTAGCATGGCTTGATCGAGGCCAGTGTGTGTGTGTGTGTGTGTGTGTGTGTGTGTGTGTGTGTGTGTGTGTGTGTGTGTGTGTGTGTGTGTATTTTGTGTGTGTGCACTCACCTCGGCCATCTGCCAGACAGCGATTGTAACCCACCGGGCTGATGTACTCAAACGCAAACACCGCCACGGCCGAGACGATCAGCAACATCACAAACATCATCACCCAGACATCAGCACTGAAGGGCTCTGAGAGGGGGAAGGGGGCAAGGGGGAGGGGAGGGCGGGGCAGCATAGGGAGAGGAAGAGGAAGGAGCAGGAGAGAAGACAGAAAACAGGAAGCTTATTCAACTAAATTAAACAAAATGACAAAATCACCTCTGGCATCAAAATAATTATTTGTGTTCTGATGTTGTTGTGCTGAGGTGGCTGGTGTTTATTTAAGCTGAAGACTAACAAGCACCTGTTTGTGACAGACCTTTAGAGGGAGGTGTGTGTGTGTGTGTGTGTGTGTGTGTGTCTATTTTGCCTCTCCATTTGCAATTTCCACATATAAGACAAACATCAGGCATCACAAATGTAAGATTAACCACCATTCACTCAATTAATGAATGATATGAACTTTAGTTTGTTTTTCCGTGCAACATTTCAACAAATCTTCGGCAAACATTTCTGATTTATGAACACTTTGTGCTGTTATTGATTGAGGCTTTATGTCGCAGCTCATTCTCTGTGTTTCATATTGACACGAAACATCTGGTCGGGCAGCAGGGAAACAGATTTGATTAATGCTCCTCCTATAAAATCAGATCACCGTGTTTGTGTTTTTATTGAACCTTCTCAATAATCCAAAAGAGATTTTACTTTAATGGGACTCAACTCAATACAGAACCAACAAAGAGTGAAATAAAGAACATGTTGATCTATAACAGAAGAGACGGCGGCTAAGAGCAGGGAACATCCAGCCATTTTTAGGTTTGTCTTCCCCCGGTGAGAGAAACTGGAAAGATGTGTAAGTGTGGTTGCCATGGTTACCTGCCAGCCTAACGCAGCTTGTGCACCGATTTAGAACAGAAACTGTTGATGTAACCCATGTCAGAGATGTCCTGAGATAAAAAAGGCTCCTGCCAGCCAAACACAGGTGTGTGTGTGTGTGTGTGTGTGTGTGTGTGTGTGTGTGTGTGTGTGTGTGTGTGTGTCTGTATGTGTGTGTGTGTGTGTGTGTGTGTGTGTGTGTGTGTGTGTGTGTGTGTGTGTGTGTGTGTGTGTGATGAGTGTGACTGCACTGGTGTCTGGATATTCTCGGCTGCTCATTTACAATCACACACACATTTAAATACTTTTTCTCTTTTATTAGCACAATGCCGTTTTCTGTAAGACTCCATTTGTGCTTGTGTGCTCTGTGTGTTTCTGCTCACCAAGGAAGGCCGAGGGGGAGACTGTTCCGTTGCTACGGGAGACCATGACGCTGATCCCCGTCTCAATGAACGGCACTGAGAAGTCTATGACCTCTGACCTCTCCTCATTGATGGTGAGTGAACCCACGGCCATGTGAGCGTTCTTCAACACCACCTGGGGTCACAGAAACAGAGCCAGGGAGAGAGAGAGGGAGAGAGGGAGAGAAAGAGAGAGAGAGAGAGAGGAGAGAGAGAGGGGGAGAGAGGAAGAGAGAGGAGGGGGAGTCAGAGAGAGAAAGAGAGAGGAGAATGAGAGAGGGAGAGAGAGAGAGGGCGAGAGAAGGAAAGAAGAAGACAGAGGAGGGAGGGTGAGAGAGAGAGAGTGGAAGACAGAGAGAGAGGAGGCAGAGAGAGAGAGTCAAGTTTCATTTTCTTGATCGATGGCTCATATTTTCCAGGGTGTTTGTCTGCCAGGATCTCAAACGGAATTCAATGAAACTTGCTGTGCAGGTTCATGATCCAGGGAAGAATCCATTCAATTTCAGTACCGATCGGCCCGATGGGGGCGCTGTAATACACACTTTCATGTTTTGGCCAATAACATTTGAACTGTTAGTCACAAAATCAAAAATAATTTTAGTCCTACATCTAACGATTCATCCACTGGTTGAATTTGATGATCAATAAGAGTCCCCTAAATCAGATGATGACTTGTTCCAGACGAGGAGGCACACTGGGTGACTGCACTCCCCCTGCCCCTCAAACTAGAACTAAATATACCTGTACACACTCAGGGGGAGTGAGTGTGTACAGGTATATTTAGTTTCCAAAGCCTCGGGCCAAGTGTGAAAACGGAGCACAGAGCTCAGTTAATAAGGACACGAACGACAGAGTGAAGAGGAAGAAGACAAACAGATTATCTCCCTGTTGTTTCTTTCCTTCTCTCTCTCTCTTTCACACTCTCTCTCTATGTCCCTCCCTCTCCCTCCTCTCTCTCCGTGTTTTTCCCTCTCTCTCTCTCTCCCTCCCTCTTGCTCACTCCCCCTCCCTCTCCCCCCCTCTCTCTCTCTCTTATTCTCTCTCTCTCTTTCACACTCTCTCTCTATTTCCCTCCCTCTCCCTCCTCTCTCTCTCTCTCTCTCTCTCTCTCTCTCTCTCCCTCTCTCTCTCTCCCACTCCCCCCTCTCTCTTTCTCTCTCCTTCCCTCCCTCTCCCCTGCTCACTCTGTCTCTCTTTCCCTCTCTCTTTCTCTCTCCTTCCCTCCCTCTCCCCCCTCTCTCTCCCCCCTCTCTTTCCCTCTGTCTTACCCTCTCTCTCTGTCTCTCCCCCCCTCTCTCTCTGCCCCCCCCCTTCTCTGATTCTCCTATTCAATCATTAGCTGCGTCCTTAGCCAATCAGGGAAATAATCCAACGCATCCATGCAGAGTACATTTACATACAGTAGCTTTGCATTTCATGGTGATGGAAATGTGAGGAATGTTGCGACTCTGTGTTCATGGACAACATTTCACATTTCATCCAATTTCTTTGCAAAATCATGTTAAAGTTGCTCGTTTTGCTGCTGTAATCAATTCAGGTGGACATCCGATCGATTTGTAAAGGTTGTGTTGTGCAGGATGTCGAATTTGTAGTGCGTGTAGGGGAGAAGTGGATCTTTCCCCCAGGCTGTTTGCTCCCTCTTTCTTTCTCTCTCTCTCTCTCTCTCTCTCTCCATCTCTTTCTCTCGCTTCCTCCACCTCTGATTAGGGGCTTCATTGTCCTCTTGTGGAGCTGATCAGAGCTCCCCCTCGGGCCAGGTTGTGGGGAGGGAGGGAGAGAGAGAGAGAGAGAGAGCGAGAGAGCGAGATAGAAAGAGAGAGCGAGAGAGCGAGAGAGCGAGAGAGCGAGATTGGATCTTCTTCACATAATACGCTTAGCTCTTGGAAAGCCGGGCTTATCATCAACATCTACGAAATTCCCCCATGTTCACCAAACAACTCCGCCCTGGTTTAATGAGTGTTTGTGCTTGGATGATCATTATCATTATAACATTATTATTATGAATTCATACTGAATTATCACTTGAATTACATTTCAGCATCGTTGTTTGTTCTCCTTGAACAGCAACAAAAGCTGCTGAGTGACTTCTAAATGTCTTTCCTTCGGCCACACTGAGCACCAGGAAACACAAGCTGGGACTCACACTCACATCCTCACATACGTAGATACACTAAACACACACCAGCCAGGGTATCAAACACACTGTGCAGGTTTAATAAAGTGGTGCAATGTCTAAGTTTATAGAATGAGTGAAAATGTGATTCCTGCGTTTCCCTGGTGATCATGGGGACATAAGCCTCTCCTTCTCCTTCTCTCTCTCTCTCTCTCTCTCTCTCTCTCTCTCTTTCTCTCTCTCTCTCTCTCTCTCTCTCCCCTCTCTCTCTCTCCCTCTCCGTCTCTCCCTCTCTCTCTTTCTCTCTCTCTCTCTCTCTCTCTCTCCCTCTCTCTCTCTCCCTCTCCGTCTCTCCCTCTCTCTCTCTCTCTCTCTCTCTCTCCCTCTCTGTCTCTGTCTCTCTCTCTCCCTCTCCCTCTCTCTCTCTCCCCCCTCTCTCTCTCTCCCTCTCCGTCTCTCCCTCTCTCTTCCTCTCTCTCTCTCTTCCTCTCTCTCTCCCTCTCCATCTCTCCCTCTCTCTTCCTCTCTCCCTCTCTCTCTCTCTCTCTCTCTCTCTCTCTCTCTCTCTCTCTGTGGTTGTGCAGGCAGATCCAGTGTTCACAAATCAGCGTGTGCCTTTACCTCTCCAACCATGCCGTTCCACGTGCCGTTCACCTTCTTGCCGTGCTTGCCGTTGGTGACCAGGTAAAGGTCGTAAGAGAACTTGACCGCCTTGGCGATCTTCTTCAGGATGTCGATGCAGAACCCTTTGCAGCAGCGCTTGATGTAAATCCCCGAATCACCCGTCTGGTTGCTGGTAGAGGAGAGGGGGAGAGAGAGACATCACTCTAAATCGAGTTAAACGTGTCATCAGAGACAGAAGTGGACCGTGCCGCTTTACTGCTCGGCACACGTTAAAGGTAAAGGTGACACCGATCACCTGGGGGGTAAAAGGGGGAATATGGAGAAGAAATCCTTTAAGTGGACAAGAATCATACATCTAAACGGATGAAAGAGTAAAGTGTTATGTTGTTTACGCTTCTCTGTTGCACATAAAATAGATTCTTGTACAGAGTTTCATTCATCTTGCTCATGTTATAGTCTTTGGTTGGATTGAGAAGCGGCTTATTCTTGGCACGCTGTGGTTCATCGCTGCCTCGGCCTGAAATAGAACACTGGAAATGGAGGAGAGAGGGGGGGGGAGAGAGAGAGAGAGAGAGAGAGAGAGAGAGAGAGAGAGAGGGAGAGAGAGAGAGAGAAAGGGGGACATCTACAGTGAGTATATCTGTAATAGGAGGAGGCAGACAGACCGATAGACAGACGGGGACGATAAGGGGAGAAGATCAGTCCATAAAGGAAGCAGTGAGCCGGGGGATGTAGGACACCCTCAGGAGATTTAAGGTGGCCGAGGGAGAGAGAAAAAGAGGGACAATGAAGAAAAATCATTACAAGGCGGAGAGGAGAGGAGAGGAGTGGAGAGTGAGAAGAGGGTCGGGGTGGAATGGCAGGCGGAGGGGCGGAGGGGTGGGGGGTGGAGGGGGGGGGGGGGGGCAGACAGAAGGCGAGACAATGATTTAGTTTGTGGAGAAGAGAGAGGAGAGAGAGAGGACGGAGCTGAGATGAAATGTCAGGGAGGAGAGGAAATGTGACAGCAGAGAGAGTGGGAGACAGACAAAGAGAGGGAGAGAGAGGGAGAGAGAGGGAGAGAGAGACAGACAAAGAGAGGGAGAGAGAGGGAGAGAGAGGGAGAGAGAGACAGACAAAGAGAGGGGGAGAGAGAGGGAGAGAAAGAGAGAGCGAGAAAAGAGAGAGGGAGAGAGAGAGGGAGACAGAGAAAGAGAGAGGGAGAGAAAGAGAGAGGGAGAGAAAGAGAGAGGGAGGGAGAGAGACAGAGAGACAGAGAGACAGAGAGAGAGAGAGAGAGAGAGAGAGGGAGACAGAGAGAGAGAGAGAGAGAGAGAGAGAGAGAGAAAGAGAGAGAGAGAGAGAGGGAGACGAGAGAGAGAGAGAGAGAGACAGAGAGAGAGAGAGAGAAAGAGAGGGAGACAGAGAGAGAGAGAGAGAGAGAAAGAGAGGGAGAGAGGGAGAGAGGGAGAGAGGGAGAGAGAGAGGATTCAAAGTGTGATTGTGTAACGTGTAATGTCAAAGTCGAGTCATGTTTATTTATATCACACATTTTAGAAACAACAGGGATTGTGCCAAAGTGATGAAGGTACTGGCTGAAGTATCGAAAAGTTTCTCAAAAAGCAAAAAAATGCATCTATAAATATATTAACAAAGAAGAAAGATAAGAACATAAAGATTAAGAGAGAGAGAGACGTGACAGGACATCAAAGGCTCGGGCGGGAGTGAGGGAGTTTTTAAACACACACTTTCAGAGTGTGAGCGTGGGCGGACGAGCACACATCAATCAGCAAAACTGCTCCATAAAACAGCAAGCATCCTCTGTTAGTTTTGGGGCGGGACCCCCAGGCACCGCAGGAGGCGCTGATTGGACGACTCGAGGGGACAGAACAGAGACGGACGAGCTCAGAGACATAAAGCACCAGGAAGTCGACTCTGGAGTTTGACACAAAGTGCTTATGGGAGTAAAAGGATGGAAAGTGGAGATATGTCAGTATGGATCAATGTTTCATCCACTGTTTCATTAAGGGAAATGTTGTGTTTTGAACATTTAGACTTGACAGCCTTTATCCTCCGCTCGCACTGCTTTCATCCATAATTGATGAAGAGGAGGCCCTCCGGCGTCCCCTTCCTCTCTCTGCATGCTCACCTGAGCTTGAGCTGTTTGCGGCACGGCACAGTGTTCCTCATGCAGGTTCCGCTCAGCGGGTCCACGTCTTCTACGATGACAAACGGCGCCTCTTCCAGCGTCACGATGGACAGGTGGTCCTCGCGATCCTCCGCCCCCGAGTGCTCGAATCGAGGCCACACGTGGAACCTCATCGTCAAAGAGCCTCGCTCCCACTTGCCGACCTGTGCGGGGTGAGAACAGGGGGGGAGGGAGACGCTCAGAAAGGTACAAACACCAGCGACAGCGAGCGTTAGAGAGGCTGGGAGACTCACCCGGTCCCAGCGCCGGTCCTTGTCCAGGAGAATAATCACCAGCTTGGGGTGCATCTGGTAACCGTCTTCACTGAATGAAAGGTTACGACCTTCAAATGTCACATTCATGACGTACCTGAGAGAGAGAGAGAGAAACACATTTGAGTTGAGGTCTGGAAGCTAAATGTGAAATCTTTGTGTGGAAATCGATTTAAAAGTCATTGTAGCATGGCGAGGTCGTGACCTTAGCATGATATGGTTCTGTCTGCCCCAGACCCGTTTAGAGATGCAGGGCTTGAAGGTTTGGCCACTGGGGCTGAGCTCTGACGTGGACTGACTCTCAAAATACGAAACATGAAGCTGTGCTGGACTCATGTTGACCCAAACACCAGAGTGAGCCTCATTCCAATCCCACTAAAGGGGGAAACTCAGCAACACCAAAGAATCCACGTTTCATAAGTTCAACCCAGTTTGTTAAATGTTAGGTTGATGATTTGTATCCATGGAAACAAGGTGCTATGGATGCCGATGATGTCGTCACAGTTCACTCATGCAGTTCACTTATTAAAATGCTCAGAAAGGTTCTAAATGAGTTTTGCGACACACACTCAGGTACACACACAGACACACACACAAACACACACACACACAAACACACACACACACACACGCCAAGTCAAGTTTCCCACTATTTTGAGAGATGATCCCTGATACAGTTCGTTTTCACTCAGTGTGCACCGCTGTTTTGCAGCAATGAAGAATGGGTCAGTGTGTTTCTGCCCATTATAAATTGTCCTCTAGCAGCCCTGTGCTGAGAAGAAGCCACTTGGTGCACTTTGATATGAGTTCTGATGGGATTATAGTGGAGTAAAGGACTCCAAGTACACTTGTTGGTGTTTTCCTTCACAGGGCGTCAAGCATAAAACTCAGCATTTATAAATGTTCCCAAATGACTCAAAGACTGAAATACCAAACCAAAACATTTGAATGACAAAGCGTGCTGATGTTTGTAATGACTCACTGCTGACACACTTTCATTTTAAATACTCCAGCAGAGTGTAATACTCGCTGTTCTTTAGTGGAATGTGTGTGAATGATGTCTGACAGCCTCGGGGTTTGTTGTCATGTAAGAAATGTGACGCAGCGAGAAACCTAGAACCTTTGAGTTCATGAACGCACCGCAGGTTAATTAAAAGCAGACTACAGAACCTCGGCCCTGACTGAATCCGCATTCTAGACGGGCTGCCAGGGCTCGGCCGTAGAAACGCGGCGAGGGATGACCCAGTTCTCAACGAAACGTATGACAGCTGATAGACTGAGGAAGATAAAAGGAGGCACGGAGGAAGGAAGGAACGGCGAGAGAGTAAGTGAGAACAGCAGGGAGGGTGAAGAGAGCGAGCGAACCCGGTGCCTGCGTGAATACATATAAGCATATATATCTGTGTGTGTGTGTGTGTGTGTGTGTGTGTGTGTGTGCATGTCAACAAGTGTACAGAAGCGGCAGATCAGCTGAAATCATCTCTGTTTCTCCGCCGCCTCCTTCTTCCACCAGTCGTCCCCTCCTCCTCTGTGGGCTGCTATCACCATGGAGACGCTCTGCCTCTGAAACAATCCGCCAGAGAAATAAATATCTTGTCTGAATGCAAGGAGTGAGTGGACGTGCACGCGCCTCTAAGTGTGTGTTTGTGTGTGTGTGTGTGTATGTGTGTGTGTGTGTGTGTGTGTGTGTGTGTGTGTGTGTGTGTGTGTGTGTGTGTGAGCAGGCTCTTCAAGGAGGCACCCGTGCACGTTTAACCACCAAGTTAAACAGTGTGGAGGAGAAGAAGACAATGCATCTATTCACAGACAACAGATGAGCAACAGACCTGAAATTTACCCAAGATTTTATCACAAGTTCCTCCTACTGGAACATTGAGTGCCGCCTGCAACGCCTCGCGCTGTATTTATATCCCTGCTCGCACGCCGGCCCGAGGAAGTCGACGACACACGAGTCTGTAATGCAAATCGAGCCGCCGTGAAACGCGCGTTGGCCGGTAGAAGTGCTGTAATGCGCGTGTAACATGGGATTAGCTCACTGAGCGTAATCTCAGTGGGAATGGGGGGGGGGGGGGGGGGGGGGGGCAACTTGTTGCAGATACAATCCACATGACATGGTTGCATATTCTGTACTTGTGTGAGGGTGTGTGTGTCATGACTGGACGGAGTGTGTAAGAGTATGCAAAGCCGCACTGGAGGGACTGATGGGGTGGGAGGGTGGGTGGGCGGGGGTGTTAACACCAATATAATGTAATGTAATGTGTTGCCATGGCACCCACAACCACAGCAATTTTCATGCAATCAGCTACGTTGCCATGGGAACTGTAATCTCAGAGAGAGGGGTTGGTTTGAGAGCGATGGGAGAAGGTGGCGGTAGAGAGCGAAGAGAGAGAGAGTGTGTGCGTGTGTGTGTGTGTGTGTGTGTGTGTGTGTGTGTGTGTGTGTGTGTGACAATCTTTTTCCAGTTTCTCCTCGTGCGGTGTCTCGTTCACGGATCAATCTCGCCGCCTCACCTAAACGCCATCGAAGCTCACATCAATAGGCTTCATCCGGCCGCTCTGCTTTACACAGATTGCCGCTCGGCCGTGGATTTCCAGCAGAAAGCGGCCGCTCCGTTTATCATTTTGTAGCTCTGCACTATTGATGGAGCTTTTATGTGCCGTTTGATCCTCCCTCCGTGTCAGAATTCCCCCCTGACTCTGCTGGAGGAGGAAGAGGAGGAAAAAAAAAACCTCCATAACAACTGGGATGAGCTCGCATGGCGGCTCCATCGCGGCCATATGCAGCCGCCAACTGTTCCCAAATGATCACAGCAGAGAGACACTGAATCATCCACGCCGCAGACACACACACACACACACGCCTCCCGCTCTACACCCTTTTCCTTAAATCTCTTCAAACAGCTTTCGCAGCCATATGATAGCACTTATCTTACATTATTTCTCTTCATCTCCAAGTGGAGCTGAGCAGGGTCACAAATCCTCTGTCGCTATACTGGCAGGAAATATGAAGAAATACGGCCCGGCTCTGTCTGTCAAACTAAGTCTGCTGTGCCTTCATATAGACATGCACACACAGACACACACACACATTCATGCATATATCTGGTTTGACAGACTGACTCAGATCTGGGACGAGTGTGGAAGTCTGGGAAGAGTCGGTGATGGAACGTTCCAGACATTGATGTCCTGTGAGGTCGAAGGACGATGGAAGAGTCGCATTAGTAAGTATAGGAATTTGAATCATGTAGTTTGACTCTGAATTTGAATGATGATAATGTTTTATAAATGTTTCTAAATGTAAATTAAACTGATTTGCATTTCGAATTCAACGCCAATTCCAATTCAAATTCCAATTCCAACTTAACACAATTTACACTTGGCGTGGCGGAAAGAAACTCTACGCTGCCCGCATGTGTGATTGACTCTGTGTGTGCGTGTGTGTGTGAGTGTGATCACGATGTTAGCGATGAAATAAACAATCGCTCCAGAAAGCAAAACGTGGTCCAAACAGAGTCCCGTAAGCGGACCGCATTCTGCTCCATTTAAGGCCCCAATGTGAACGCAAACTTCCCGTGTGTGTGTGAGTCTCTGATTCCCTTTGAGCTCGCAGCACTTTAATGTGTGAGTGCACAGCAGCTCCATGTGATGTGAACACACCCGGACTCCTGCTGTGAAGAGGCTTCAGACAAGCTACCTGTGGCGAGCGGGGAGCAGGAATCACAGCGTCCTCCCTCATTGAGCATGAAGACGCTGACCTTCAGCTCTCTGGCTTCATTAAACACAACACAAGTGTGCCGACTCCTTCCTCATTTCTCTATACGTTGTCTCCTTTCACTCCGTCATGTCTTTCTTTGTGTGTTACATTAACATGACACGACATCAACGCCAAAGAAGCTACAGAGCTGAAACAATGACCTGATACCAGCAGCTGTTCAGTAAAAAGGCAGATTTGGCTGAAACTTGTTGTAATGTTTGTTTTAAGTGCAGCTTTATCCGCGACTATGGAAGCCCAGAGGGGACGTGTGGTGTTTGGGGGATTTTATGGAGATGTTGAAACCTGAACTTAAGCTAAATTACAATGTTTTCTAAACCATCAGGGTATTTATAACAACATAATAAAGACTTATGGGAGATTTGAGGTGTTTATGTCAGACTGCAGCTCTTCTTTCTCGTTTAGCGTTCGCGGCGATAGCGGTGGCAAACACAATCGCTCACATAAAAGCCACTGAGCATGAGGAGAGCACATGAACCCTCCGCTGAGTAAAAGGTTGAGTGTAATATTGATTGTTTATTTCCAACGGCATTCTAATGTCCCTCACATAAATTAATCATAAATAAGCCCGGCGACGACAGAGTTAAAGGAGACTCAAATTAAGCGACGCACATAAACACGCTAATCCTCCCCGCTTACGATGTGCAGCGTTTATATTTAGAACATGAGGTGTTGGCAGCTGCTGCGGAACACGGCGAGAGAGAGAACAAGCGCCAACGCCGCTTTCTGACTCCATTTTTTTTAAAACTTCAGTGGATCGAAAGAGCTTTGTAGGAGTAGGAGAGAAGAATGAGAGAGAGAGAGAGAGAGAGAGAGAGAGAGAGAGAGGGGAGGAGACGCCAGAGGGATGGAGGCAACGAGTGAGAGAAGACGAAGGTGAACAAAAGCAGAAGGAGACACGATGTGGTTCAGACAGAGATGCTCAAACTGATCCTCTGACCTACTTACACACCAGTAGGAGTGTGTGAAAGCAGGCGGACAGTCGGACTCCAGACGGCGCCCAAAAAAAGGCGAAATGAAGCGACCCTGTCTAATAAACAGGCCGCCATTTATTAGAGCCACGCGTCTGCTGTGGCCATGGCAGAGTGTAATAACGCTGCCTTTGCCCCCTGCAGAGAAAAGCACTTTGCAGGTAAAACAGGGCGGAGAGAGAGAGAGCGAGCGAGCGAGCACGGCGGCCGTGCGTGATCATCGTCACATCGCCACCGGGGGGCGCCCTGCAGGGGGAAACGCGCTACTGGAGCCGCGTCTACTCTGATTAAATGGAGTACAGCTGCAACGTGTTAATCATCCCTCGGCACTGTTTATGTGTAACTTACCTATTAACACACACACACACACACACACACACACACATACACATACACACACACACACACACACACACACACACACACACACACACACACACACACTGAAACACTCCTTTAACCACCTACACACAAACAAGCCCCTTAGCGCCTAATCCAAAACCACTTGGAGCACATTTTCTCATTAAAGGACTCTTCCTGTCAGGCAGCAAACAAAAGAGGGCCTCTAGAACCTTGTGTGTGTGTGTGTGTGTGTGTGTGTGTGGGGGGGTGTGTTCTTGTTTAGTTGGCTCGTGTAGCCTATGCATTTATTTGTATATGAGTCTCTGCATGTGGCCCCCGAAGGTCAAGCAGCCCTTCAACAGTATCATGAGCGTGACTCAGGGTGGGGATGGGAAGAGGGGGGGGGTCTCCCGTCTCCGTCCATCAGCACTGACAGGATGGCGAGCAGGATGGCGTGCAGCCCACTGTGGCCCGTGGCTACTCAGGACCACGCACAAGCACGTGGCCTTATTAGTGCTTTTTGTGTCTCTGGTGAGCAGATAGAATAGGTGGAAGTGTGTGTGTGTGTGTGTGTGTGTGTGTGTGTGTGTGTGTGTGTGTGTGTGTGTGTGTGTGTGTGTGTGTGTGTGTGTGTGTGTGTGTGTGTGTGTGCATGTGTGTGTGTGTTATGATGTTTCCAGCCCATGGGGGTCATCACCAAAATCCACCCATCAAAATCTCTCAACCTTCTCTAATTGAAACAGGCTGAAAAGGGACTTGTTGACTGGAGGACACACACACACACACACACACACACACACACACACACACACACACACACACACACACACACACACACACACACACACACACACACACACAGACACAGACACAGACACAGACACACACACAGGCACAGACACACACAGACACACACAGACACACACACACACACACACCCTGCGGTGGCGTCCCAGGTGTGTGCCTGCAGGATGATTGAGAGCGAGCCTGGCGTGTGTTTGAGCCCTCGGGAGCCTGAAAACATTCCTGGCTGTGTGTGATTGTTGCCTCTGTCTGAACGCAGAACTCTTCCCTTCCTCCCTCCCTTCCTCCATTCCTCCCTTTCTTCCTCCCTTCCTCTCATTTAACCCCAATTCTGAGAAAACCGTGCGAGAAAAGGAAAAAACGCGAAAACGTTTATTTTTAGAAGGATGCCGAGACGAGGCAGGCAAAGCTGCAGCACAGAGCTAATGACACACAATGCAGAGTGGCATCAGTAACGCTCTGCTTTTATTAGGTAAAAGCCCTGAAGAGCAGGAAAATGTCACACATTAACAATGCCTGCATGTGTGTGTATGTGTGTGTGCGCGAATACCCCACTGCTGTTCTGTTTAATTCTCGGCCCTTAATCCCGTTGTCCTCAAGCATTCAATTAAGCTGTGGAATCTCTGATCAACGTGTGGAGAAAAGGCGTGTTGGATGAAGTTAACCGGGGCTTAATGGCTGATTGGCGGCGCTCCTGCTCGCTGTATCATGAGCCAAACAAAGGGACGGGATGATTCTGTATGTCAGATGGATGCAGAGTCCAGAGAAGCGAAGACAGAGAAATGTCCAGAAAGTAGTTTGTGTCTTTTTGGGGGGGGGGGGGGGTTTGGCGGCGGTCATCTAATCCTCAGATTGTTCACCTGTTGTTTGGACTTTGAGGACAGGAAGTGAAGATTCCCTGAGCTGCTGAGCGATCAGATGGATTTCCTCACATGTCCAATATTTTGTTTTGCAAGATCTCACAAGCAGATTAGACGGTCAGCCTTTCCCAAAATTGACACTATTTAGTTTTGAGTGGAGCAAAGTGTGTGTGTGTGTGTGTGTGTGTGTGTGTGTGTGTGTGTGTGTGTGTGAGCCCCTCGCTTGTTCACCTTGTTGTTATTGTTGTTCTCCTTGTGTTTTGGCCAGATTTTCTCTTTGGCTCGGGCTCGTAAATCAAATTCTTTCCTTGCTGCTTTTTCATTTTCCAGTTATTGACAGCAGGACCTCAAAGTCCAACGCCAATGTTTAATCAAATCCACTTTTTTGTTTGTTTGAGCTCTGTATGAAAATGATCCGTGTTGACAACATGATGGAGGTGGTTTGTGAGGGCAGCTTTACTTTACACAGGTGTATGTTTATGTATGTTTACAGGCCAGATCCAGACCCTTGACCCCTGACCCCTGACCCCTGACCTCCCTCTGCATCCCACTCACTTGAGGATTTCCCTGGAGTTGCCCGTGCTGGCGCTTTTCTTGTCCAGCGGCCCGTGGCAGCTCGACTTCAGCAGCGTGTGCGGCCCCCGGTCTAGCATCATGGTGGAGGTCGCCGTGGCGATGACAGCCACCGCATCGCGCACCCTGGCCTCGATGCTGTAGTCCCATTCGTCATACGACACCGAGATGAGCCCTGAGGGGGAGAGACAGGGGGACATGGGGACATTTGCCTCTGGACCGTCTCCTGCTCAGAGGATCAGCAGACTGGAAAAGATGCTTGTTTGAATAAATATGAGATATAAATATTGGAATATAAATGGAGAAAAAGGGCCTCAGACTCCAGAGGGTTGAGCTATTAGTGGTGTCGCAATCAGTTTGACAACAGACAATAATGTCTCAACGCTTAAAATTCTACCGGTGTCACTTTCAGTCAAGTTCCGCCTGTGCAGCTAACGAGCTTTCTCTGCAGGTTTTAATGAGCTGTGTTCTTACGGTTGGAGTAGCGAGTGTGTGTTTGGACACATCCATTTAAAGCTCCGGCAGCTCCATCATCTTGAGTTTTGGTTTTACCTGTGGGGAAGACAGACGGCACCAGTTCGGCGTCTCCGGTCACCAGCGACGGCACGATCCAGGTGAAGCCGTAGCCCGTGAGGCCGACGGAGTGGGCCACCTCGAAGATGGTGGTGGCCTCCTCCTTGGTGCAGTAGAGCAGGATGACGGGGCTCTGCAGCTTCTTCAGCTGGTTTTGGATCTTGGAGTCGCCGTCTTCCGCCGACATGTCCAGGAGCAGGACCTCCTCCAGCTCCCAGCCCACAAAGCTGTTGTCAATGGTGCTGCGGACCTGGACGAGGAGGAAGACCGGGGAAGAGACGTAAAGTTAGGAGAGACGCCACCTCCTGTTTCCTGTGTTCTCTTGGGATCAGGAAGCAGCGGTGTGTTTGCTTTAAGCAGAAGTGTGTGGAATTGTGCAGCTGGTGGAATCTGATGGACCACGTCTCTACTAGTGTGTGACCAGAACAGAGACTCTGATCTTCACGTCTCCTCTCTGATCGCCAGCAAACTGACACTGGGATTAATTGATGTGGATTTTCTGATTGACTGACAAACAAAACAGGAGGAAAAACGGTCTAAGTGTGTTTAGTTTCATGTTTGCTGTCTCATCAAACACTGATGTCACATAAAAAGTGACACGGTGTTCAGTGTGGATTCATTTTCAGTTTGATATCACTGCTGCTCTGTTTTATAGAGCTGCAGTGATATCATCGCTTAAGGTTTTGGAAGAAAAACAACATTTGAGTGCAAAGTTGATATTTTTTTCCAATTTGTCTCCAATCTACTAAAAGACTGGAAATATTTGTGTGTTTGTTAATTTCCAGGGCTGTAATTGTTCTAACAGGGACGCACGCACGTACCACGCACACGCACACACACACACACTTCATTTAAGTTTAATCACTGGCAGAAACATTTTTTCATCAGACTCGTGGTTGTAATACGGAGGCAAACACAATGTGCTGACTTTCAACAACTTATGAGTTTCATATCCGTGTCTGATGTACACACATGCGCTTCCGCTACCAGCAAACACATACATACACACACACACACACACACACACACACACACACACACACAGACACACAGACACACACACACACACACACACACACACACTCTCAGATTTCCTCCTTGTTTCCTTCTCCATTAAAGCCATTATAAAGCTGAACTCACCACCTGCTAATAACAGCCGGAGCGCCGCCCTGACATGGTGCTTTAACATTACACAGTCCTGTCCTGGGTCAATAGTCGCCTCTGTTAGCGTCACTTATTGCATTTTAAGTGCACAGCCGCCGCTAAATAAACAATAAAAACACACTAAAAAGAAAAGGATGCTGAGATTCAATAATGGATTAGAAAACAATAATAAGTGACAGGGCCTTTATGGTTTCCCTGGTGATGAAAGTAATAATAGGTAATGTGCTCCGGCCGCAGACTGGAAGTGAATCTCTCATTTCAATCCATGGTTGAAAAGGTTTATGACCAGCGGCCTTATAAGTAATAAGAACCCTGCTGCTTCCGTCTTTATGGAAGGAATATATTTATTTTACTGGTTGATATTCCAGGAAACACGCAGCCTCAATATACGGCCAAGTGGAGGAGAGTCAACGTGGAGATCTCTGGAGTTTACATATGTGTCTGTTCAAGGGCCTGCATACGCGTGTGTGTGTGTGTGTGTGTGTGTGTGTGTGTGTGTGTGTGTTTGTGTGTGTGTGTGTGTGTGTGTGTTTACCTTGTTGACAAAGTCCTGGTACCCTGGGTAGTATGTGGTGACGACGGAGAAGATGTACCAGTCGTACTCCTCCATGATGTTCAACATGACCGAGGCCTGCTGCTCGATGGACGGACCGAACTGGAAAAACATGGAGTGGTCGTCCTGGAAACCAGACACACACACACAAACACACAGAGTCAATCAGGAAAGGAGGCCATGGAAGGTTTGGCACAGATGTTTACGCAGCGCTACTAGCTGCTGCAACCTCAGGATCAAAGCTGGAGCTGCATCAGAGTGCCTGATATCACCGTGTAAAGATTAATATGAATGTGGAATCATATAGTTCTCATCATATATGTTTTGTCTTTATCATGTTTGAGGCAGTCATGTCATGCTCATCGTGTCAGAAAGTGTATTCCAACAACATATGAATATTCATAAACACGTCTGCAGGCAGAGCATGTCCTGATCACACAGCTCCACAGGCTTCTTCCTGCCGCGTTAGCAGCATGGCGTCCTGAGCCGCGATCGGCACAGACAAAGAGACGAACCGCGGCGACCTGCGCTGTCACGTGACGCCTGAGCTTTCATCCCAACTGCAGTTTCTCCTGTTTGGAATCTGCTTCAGCTCCGCCATTCTTGTTACTTTCAAGAAGCTCAATTTTAAACATTATTTAAAACCTGGCAGGCGTCAGGACCTCACACCTTCGACGATGCCTTTCTTGACATATCTAAACCAAAGCTTCCTCTCAACGAA
The DNA here is from genome assembly GCF_046128005.1 of Genypterus blacodes. NCBI lineage: Eukaryota > Metazoa > Chordata > Actinopteri > Ophidiiformes > Ophidiidae > Genypterus > Genypterus blacodes. Next base: position 1,116,448 of record NW_027467015.1, on the reverse strand, counting down.
GCAAGGAAGTAAAGGAGAAACAGGAAGAGAAACAGGAAGAGCTACAGCGAGCGACAGTCTGCTGCTCTGGATGGGTCTGGGACAGCGACCCGTACGGACACCGTCACGTCAGCCGAGATGTATCATTAATGGCAGTTAATGACTGAAGGCGACGCGTCTGTAATGACTGAAACATCATGTCGGCATCTGTGTGTCCATGGTGACTGGGAGGTCGGGGGGCTCTGGGTCATCGTAAACCACATTAAAAGCTGTTTAACGCCTCTATATGTCACCTGGGCTTTAACGTGTTGATAACAGGCACGAGTGAGAGAATGCATTCATTAGTGTGTGTGTGTGTGTGTGTGTGTGTGTGTGTGTGTGTGTGCGTGTGTGTGTGTGTGTATGTGTGTGTGAACAGTAGAGTAAATTCATAAGCGAACACAGCGGCTCAACGGTTCAGATCCTTCATATGCATGTCAGATATGGAGATAAGCAATCAAACACACACAGGGTTCATCCCTCTCATCTCTGTTATCTCTCATCGTATCGCTGCGTCGGCCTGACACACTCATTTAATTGCCCGGTGGTACGTCGTGTACATTCATCACCATATGCAGACGGCACAGCACACACACACACACATGGATGCTGGGATGATTTTCTGAGCGTCTATCATTTTGCATTGCATTGTGGGATCATAATGAGCCGTAGTATGTTATATATCAGCTTCATCACCTATGGCAACAGCAGTTAAATTAACACTGAGATGAATCAACATCTCCATATTCTGGATTCATAAAAGTCAACATTGCCGGGAAAATAAAAGCTTCATCCTACTTTGCATTACAATCGCATCTCCATCAGTCTGTCACTGTAGCAGAGTTGAGGTTGTCAGTCAGATTACGGAGTTAACATGACATTCAGAGAGAGTGTGTAGATGAAGGGAGTGATTGGGACAGACTGCACGCTTCTACATCACTCACACATCCGTCAGTAAGCAGGAAGTCTAACCGCTGTGTCCTCCGGCTCCTGCGTCCGTCCACCCAAGAACAACAACTGACATCCGCACGCACCGCTGCGCTTTGAGCCCGTTCGTATGCGTTCATCATCATGTGTGAGTTCCTTATCCACGTGTGCAATCAGTCATACGTGTTAGTCATGCGGGGAAGGCTGAGCTCAGGTTAGGCACAGGCTCGCTCCCCCTCTACATCAAAGCCCCGTCACGTCGCCGCCCCTTCCTCCCTTTGTACCCGCAGGGCCCGAGATGATCTGTTACCTACTTTCTACTGCGATGAGGTAATAACAACGGCGGAGTGAAGTGATGGCAGGGAGATTGGCAGTGATGGAAATGATTGGGGGGATGGAATGTGTATCTGTGTGTGTGTGTGTGTGTGTGTGTGTTTGGGGGTGGGTTCGCTGTAACCTAATGTAAGCCACAGGAATACACTGCAGCGGGTTTGAGGAGGGGATGAATGTATTCTAACGCCTGACCGGCAGCTAATGCACCATTGACCTCCAACCTCACACTTCCATCACTGTGTGAGGGTCTCGGTCTGCAACATGTGGAGCCCAAAATGGATTCTGAAGATGAGCGCCACATGTAATTTACCCCTGATGTTATTATTCTATCAGCCGAGCCCGGGCCAGCTCCCCCCCCCCCTTGAGTCCCCCTCCCTCTGCACCCGACGCCTCGCTGAGCCTCATCTTTGCGCTGCGGCGGCTCCGATTGTCATCATTACGCTGAGATTGCGGTAGAAAAGAGGACAATTTCTGGTTTTATTAATCATAGCCTGCAACGTTAAGGGTGTCAAGCCGACTTCGCCGTCTGAAATGTCAACCATCTGATGCACATTTCAGTTTTCTCATTTGTAGCCACATTAATTCATTAACATCCATTTGAGGATTTGGCCCAAACTAGCAAATTAACTCCATGGCTTCTGGTTGGTGCCCCTCTGCCCGTGTGTGTGTGTGTGTGTGTGTGTGTGTATGTGTGTGTGTGTGTAAACGATGAGCTGCTCTATCGACGCCTCCAGGTCGGGAATGAGAAACAAAGCTGAGACGGTAATTACTGTTTTTGTATCCTGAGACAGACAATGACTGCAATCTTAAGTGCAGCGGCGAAACTCGTCACAAAGATCACAATTAGACATTATCCTGAAAGCATTGAGTCCCCCCCCCCCCCCCCCCCGCACACACACAAACACACACACACTAAATTTAGCAGATACAGTTTACATGACTCTGAAACTGAAATTGAGTGCTCTGAGAAGAATGTCACGTCTCAGTAGCGCCTCCTACAGACGGAATCTGATTTGTGAGTCTGAGAAAGGCGGAGGAGGAGGAGGAGGAGGAGGAGGAGGAGGAGGGAAGATAAGGGAGTGGATCCACAGCAAAACCTCGCAGACTGATGCTTTCTTTCACCGAGGCTTTGATCTAACGTCTGCGGTTGAATCTGAATCGTTCCCTGATCGCTTCTTTGCCAAAGTCGCCTCTGAGCATCGTCATCAGCGCCTCCTGGTGTTCAGAGGTCCTGCCGGGACAGCGCTAACTTCATTGTCTCCTCCTCAGATTAAAGATAATTATCGTCTCGTTCTCCTTCGTCTATCATCTCCTAATCACCTCCATTCAATCTCTGGCCTTCATCCACACGCCGCCTTCTCCTCCCCTTTGTTCTGTGTTTTTACATAACGTCCTGCAGCTCTATTAGTTCATATCACAGAGTTGTGAAGTGTCCTGCGGGGTGCCGTGTGTGTGTGTGTGTGTCATTACAGCACTGCCCGTCTGCTGCGTCTTCCCGCCTGTCCTTTCCCATCACATGCGTCTCAACAACGAGCTCAAGAAAGTGTTCTGTCACATCGTTGTCTGGCTCTGCTTTCCCTTCCATAGGTCCCAATTACCTGCTGCCAAGTGTGACATGTGGTCAGACTTGGTTCAACCAGACTCGCTGCTTGGATCAAATGAGAGCATCACTTATAACACAAACAAATATATATCTGGTATTGCTTGTGATTTTGTATTTCAAAGCTCTCACATCTCCACCAAAGATGATCACAGTTCTGTACATCACCGTCATTCATCCTGAGTCACATTACGGTTATAAGTTGACTGTTGATGAAATGAACCAAACAGCAGAACCAAACCTGGAACTGTTACTAAGGAATTGGTGCAGATGTTCCTCCACCTAAACTACATGAGGTCACAGTTCCACTCCTTCTTGATGTCTGCTTCACCTTTGTTTTGCCTAAATGAGAGATCGCGGGCTTGAGAACATCTGATCCCATGTGTTTGTTACCTGTGGCCGTGTTCATGCAGCATCTGGATCTCACTCTGCTTCCCTGCGGTGCTGCACCTTGAGTGTGACCTCTATTTACTGTAACAGTCGCTCTTCCTCCCCAGTGTGTGACAGAAATACACACACAGAGCTCACAGAACTTTTTTTGTTTGTTTGTTTTCTGTATAGCAGATCGCTGCCTCTCGCTCTGTGTGCCAAACGGTGAAGGAGAGATTGGACGGGAGTGAAGCGTCGCTGGGCAGCTGCGTGATTTAAAGCGATTAAGACAGTGAGCGCAGGCTGCCTTTCATCGGGCTCAGATTGTCACGGACAGTTCTCCGGTGGTGTGCCTCTTCCTCTGCCTCTTCCTCTGCGGCTGCTGCGTCAGTGCTCAGAGTCTGAAGCTGCAGCCTGAAAGGATTTGGCAACTCATCCCCATGTCATGCCAATGTGAGCTCGACTCCAATGTGATTTGCAGAGGAAGAGCGACACGTCGGCCCACTGCTCAACAAGGCCTGGTGGGAGAGGATTGGAGAGAGAGAGAGAGTCAAGAGGAAGAGGAAGATGAGAGGTGGAACGATGTGTTCACTGGCACTTGTGTGCGTGTTTCAATGTGTGTGTGTATTTGTGAGCCAATCTGTGTTAGTTCTTGTGTTCTTATGTTTATCCGGTTTGTCCTCTCTCTCTCCCTCTCTCTCTCTCTCTCTCTCTGCCAGTCGTGCTCCATCATCATCATATTTCTAATCAAACACTGCCACTGTGTTAATTAATCCCATATCCACTGTTTAATTATAAATGACCCTGTTCCAGCATATCTCTCTCTCTCTCTCTCTCTCTCTCTCTCTCTCTCCTGCGCGCTTCATTTTAAACTCCCCGTAATGTCGTCGTTTAATCACAGCGCTGTTTTTCACTTAAAAAATTAATTTCAGACGCATTTACGATGATGTCATGAAAAGAGCCTTAGAAACAAACACAGAAGTGAGCAGACGTCCTCGTGTCTCTGTCCTCGTCTGTCTGTCCCCCGGCTGCCATGGACACTGCTTAACACTTTGCACGCACAGGCGCCGTATGAAAGTGCTGCCGGTGGGAGTCATTAACCACTCGTGACCGTGTGGAGCCAGGGTGAGAGTGTGTGAGTAACACAGTATCCCCAGCCCAGTTTCGCGACACACACACACACCTGTGCAGTGTCTCCTGTGCTTTAGTGTGTCGCTGAGGTGATGATCACATCTGTAGGTTTGTCAGATTTTGCTTCTTTTAGTTCCCCGTTCCAGCTGAAGCTCGCTCACACACACACACACACACACACACACACACACACACACACACACACACAGGCTTTGAATATTGCCTCCAGAGTGGAAAAGGCAGATTTGAATCAAGCTCCCTCCAATTTAAACAGGAAGAACCTCCAGCAAAAATCTCTCAGAATCCAAACACGAGCGCCGCAAAATTCATATCAGCTCAAATGACATTTCAAAAAAAACTAGTTGATACTTCACTGCCTTGAAATGTGTCGACTCAAGGTCCGTTACCAAAAACCTCTTAAGACAGTTTAGCTTTGTGTTCAGAAGTTTTAAAGCAAAGATGAAAACATACACACACACACAAACACACACACACACACACACACACACACACACACACACACACACTCACACACACACATATACATAGGGAGTATTTTGTAACTGATTTGGTCCGATTCAATTAAAGTAATTCCCAAATTCATACTTTGCCTTGCAGATGAGGCTGAGGAAGGCAGTGATCCATCCAGCAGCTCCATTACACAACCCTAACAATGACAACAGGCTCTTTTTGTTGTTTGTCTCGTCGTGTACGTGAGGGACATTGCTTCTTTTTCAAACTATTTAATTTTCCGTCTTCTTATCAACCAACAGCCAGCAGCAGACATCTTCAAAAGGTTCCTGAATAAGTCGGTTTTATCCGGCTTTATGAAGTCGGCGAGACATTCCGTAACAGTGACAACATTTGCAAATCTTCCACCGAGTGGGGAGAAAAAAGGCTCAATTGCTGGCTGATGAAATGAGCAAGGCAGCGTGCCACATGGCTTGTACTTGGCTAAGTGAAGAGTGTGAGCCCAACGCTGACAGCCTCCGTGGAGGCGGACGCCTTCAGTCGTCACTCAGGGAATAAAAGTCCCTTGTGTTGCATTCTGTTTGTAGATAGTGTGCTCAGCCTCACAATGTGTGACACGAAATGTACTCATTCAGCTCATGTTCTCTGAGCTCTCAGTGTTTAAATCACACTCCAGTGTGAGCACAGGGGCCTGATGTTCAGAGCACACATGGTGGAGAAGGCACACGCTTCCATAAGGAGACAATATCACCGTGCATCTCTATCTAATGTGTCCTGAAGAAGTTAGGATCACCTTAAACTTAAAAGTGATTGGTTACATCTTTGTTGGACACACCTGAGTCACACTAACTGGCTTTCACACAACGATTCCCTCCCTCCTGATCCTGTGCAGGCTCACAGGGAGCTGCAGCCTCTGAGGGGTTCCAGTCTCTCTCTCACACACACACACACACACACAGACGCTCATTCACACCTATGGACAACTGGGGTTTCCAATTAGGTGATGATGTTTTCCAAACGCCTGTTGATTGGTTGACCGGTTGGTTTATTGGAACATTATCAGGGTAAATGTTCTGAGCTGATTTTGATGGATAGACGTAGGCTGTGCTATGTAGCTATCTTAAGCAACCTATAGAGCGTTACATCATCCATATATGTGAGAAGTTACGCAGGCAAACTCCTTTTTAAAGTGAGAGAGCAGAAGCTGTAGCTCATGAGGCGCTGGAGGGTTTCCACTGGCCGCTGAAACCTAATCGTCAGCTGAATGTCTAATTAGAACAAATTAATCTCTCCATCTCACCAACACACTCGCGCTCACATATATACGGCACATATACACACCAAAGCCCTGTTACAGCGCCGCCACACCAGCGTAGCCTCCAGCTCTCTACTCCACTCTGCTGCTACAACCGCCCAAACACCACGAGGAAGATGCTATTAATTGTCAGATTCAATCTCCCACTGTTCCGTTTGACGCTCCGGCAGCACTCCCATCACGTCAGTCAAGCCCAGAGCCGCCGCCGCCGCCGCCGCCGCCTCGTCCGCTCAGAGATAAAGAGATGAAATGAAGTGGAGAGAGTGAGTGGTGTAGTTACAGGCCCAGAGCAGGACTGAAGGCCCGGAAAAGGGTAAAAGCAGAGGCTGGGGAGGTGGAAACCTATTAACTGCACGGGGAAGATGGTTGAGGAAAACTAAGATGGGCAAACTCTTCAGCAACAGCGTGATCATGATAACGCAGTGAGAGGGAGGAGGGAGTCGGTTCAGCCGCTCTTCATCCTTCATCCCATCGGCCCCCGCCACTTAATGGAAAGCTCGTTAGCAACTTAGCACAGCACAGAATGCAGGTAATTAATCACCGATACTTGGCAGCGCTGCGTGCTGATTGGTTGAGATCCCACCAATCCAAAACGAGCCAGAGACCCAATTAGCCCTGACCTGGAGCGGCACCTGACCTGGCTCACCAAGCTTCTGTCTGTGTGTGTGTGTGTGTGTGTGTGTGTGTGTGTGTGTGTGTGTGTGTGTGTGTGTGTGTCTCTCTCTCATTCGCACAGACTATTGATAAAGGCTCCGTTTGCCATCAAATCGATCCTTTCAGGGAACAAAGCTGTCATTTGTGTTGTTTCGACTCTTCGTCCCTGGTGAGGTGAGGATGAGTCATAGACAGCTGACTGATGCTTCATGGAGGAGATAACAGGAGATCACACGTCTCCACATCAAATACGCGTTTGTTTTGTCTCCTGCATTTGTAAACATGGGGGACATTTCATTTCATTTCGTATCCACAGGCCACAGAATCATAAATATGTTTGCTTTAATGTTTTTATAATTCTATTCTTGCACATTTTTCTCCTCTTTGGTTGTATTTTGTTCCATGAGCTCTAATCCCATTAATTGGCTCTTATTATTCTTCTCTCTCATTTTTCTTCTACCGTATTAATTTTTCATCTTGCCTTTACTGAACCATCTTTAAATTGTTCACTTTACTTTATCACTGAGTGTATTGCTCCTCATTGGTCTCCATGGTTACCATTACTGTCTGTTTCTTTTCTTTTGGTTTTCACGTATATACTTGCTTTATTTGTTACACAAACGCTACGTGTGATGTCACCCGCCTCTTCCCACCTGCCGCCCAGCAGGAGGCGTTAGCGACCAGAGACGGGACGATTACATCCATCGTGTTTGTGCGACCGAGCCAGAGGTGCCGAGGCACGGGAGCGATACCGAGGGAGTGTTACCCCTGTGTCACAGAAAGGGGGAGGGGCTTAGGTGACAATAAATCACATGAACCAGGATAACAGCACGCGTCCATTTCAGCTAGTTTCACATTTTCTCAGAAACAAACCTCCTGCAGCTTAACGGTCAAATCAGACGAGCGGAGGACTTAACCACATCTAACTGAGGCGGCGTGGAGCGTCTGAGTCTCCTCCTCCCTCGTCCGTCCTCCCCACATGCTTCCGTCCTGCATGTTCCATTTGATCTCCCCTCTAACAAGCACACAGGGTGACAGTGCAGGCGGGAGTCAAGTGCGGTGCAAAGCGAGGAGACGTGCGGTTCAAAACCTTGTCATGACGCACATTCCCCTCGCTGCCTTCTTCCTCACCCCCTTCCTCTTCCTGTGAAACAAATCTGCCCCGCTCGTTGACATTCATCGGCACCTGAGGAGCGGGAAGGATTTCCTCTGTCATGGCGCTTGTGCAGATGTCTCTCGTCCTTTGTGTCTCTGTGTCTCTGTCTCTGTCTCTCTCTTCCTCTCACATGCACACACTCACACACACACTCACATCACATGGCAGTGTGGTTGCACAGCTACCAAAGGCACTCCACTACAAAAAACCACTCACTTCTCTTCTTGCCTTTTATCAGCCATCTTTCTCCCATTCTGCCTTAGGAGCTCAACCTTCCTTTGAAATCGTCTTCGTTCTTGCTGCATCCTCTTCATCATCATTATCTTTTCAATGCTCTTCAGTTTTTCCTTCCTATTCCAATATGTTGCTATTGATTATAAATCAAGTCTCTTCACCCGCTAGAAAGACACCCCGTTCCTCTCTGCTCTCTTGGAGGGCACAGATGCTCTTCCCCATTTCCTCCATTTGTGATGCGCGTCTTCCTCACCGGCACCAGACTTTGTGACTGACAGCAGCTGGCCTGTCAAAGCCAACGAAGACGGAAAGAGACCGGGAAGGAGAAAGTTAAGCAGAGACGACGAACGGAGGAGAGAGGGATAGAGGAAGACATTTCTAATTCAAAGAGAAATGCAGTGTTTCCGTGGCAACTCGGTTTCCATAGAAACGGTCCTTCTAAAGATGCCATTAGGGTGAAAAAATACCTACTTACACCCTACTGCACTGTAGGCACACACATATAGACACACACTCATTCTTATGCATACGTTTGCTTATTTGTTTACACATATGAGATAGCACACACACATGAATGCATTCACACACACAGATGCATTCAATAACACACCTGGGGTCAATCATTATGGATCAATTATGGGCCACTTGTGTTGGAGGCTCAATTATAGCTGCGGCCCTGTGGGACAAGAAGTGACAAACAGTCCTGCTAATGTTGTTAGCTGCTCAGGGCTCAGCTTGGTTGGGACTTCAGTCCTCAGGTTACAGCGCAGACAAACACCAAGCTGCAGGGGGCTGCATTCTCCATAAATTGTCACATTGACCATGACAGTCTGCAGGCTGGGACCACCCACTCATTTTTACACACACATGCTGTATATAACCAACACAGGCTAAGGCAGACTGACAGAGGTAGATTGTATGTACACATACTCAATACGCTGTGTGTGTGTGTGTGTGTGTGTGTGGGTGTGTGTGTGTGTGTGTGTGTGTGTGTGTGTGTGTGTGTGTGTGTGTGTGTGTGTCTGTGTGTGTGTGTGTGTCTGTGTGTGTGTGTGTGTGTCTGTGGTGGATGGCTGATGACGATGATTCAACGGTCAGCATGGCGATGTCTCATCACAACAACTGAGACACAATTGTGTCACCACTTCATCAGGACAACCAAACCCCCCCCCACACACACACACATACCCCCAAGGCACAACAACGTACACACACTGCAAACAGCACCGAGTCCATCTGAAGCTGGTGTAGGACAGCGTTGCTCAGAATCGGATCACATGCATGCGTGAGCACACATGTAACACGCAAACACACACATGCACTCACAAACTAGGAAAATATCATCCTGTAGAAAATCTGAGCATTCTTTATAAGTTCTTTAAAAACTCCAGGCTTCATCTGAGCCTGAACATTACATCTGAGTAACATAACTGCAACATCAGCCACATGGGCCATCCTCACTGTCAGCTGGAGGACAGATCACATCCCTGTCAGTCAAAAATCAGACATTTGTCCTCTCCACTGTACCCAAGCAGCAGCTCTGAAGGGTGAGAAACGTGAGCTGGGAGTCACATGGTGGCTCACTTTGATGGACACCAGGAGAAGAAAGAGAAAGGGGGAGAAAAGAGGGAATTAACCAGAGACGGCGTGGAGGAGTGAAAACATAATGGAGCCACAGAAACAGAAAGAGAAGCTGCATGTGTGTGTGTGTGTGTGTGTGTGTGTGTGTGTGTGTGTGTGTGTGTGTAATAAAGAGGATTGTGTGATAACACTCTGCAGGGGCTTACAGCTGCAACGTCACCTCCTCTCCTTCTGGTGTAATCAGAAACATCTACTGTACACACACACACACACACACACACACACACACACACACACACACACACACACACACACACACACACACACCGCCAAACTTCCCAACCACGACTCTGTCAGCAAGTAAGTAAGTATCGCAGGCCGAGGCAGATCAGCTCGCCCGTGTTTACTTTGGGTGACTTCCGGCTTTATGTAGTAAAGAAAGAGATAAATGAAGTCGCTGTCCCTCTTTTGTTTCCTTCCCTGAACTCTAACAGTACACAAATGATGTCTTCTTCTTCTTCTTCTTCTTCAGCTGAGGCGTTTTGTAGTATGTGTAGGCAGCAGTTGTCTCCTGTGTGAATACGCATTTGCAGGCTGAATCAGGTCAATACGTTTGCATGCACTTTAAACTTTCCATTGTGCTGCAATCAAGGTAATAAATGGGCTTTTCAGCGTCTCAGTGGTTGTGTGTGTGTTGTCTCTGTGTGCGTTTTCTCAATGGGACGACTAACACAATGCGATTACACAACGCGTCACGTTTACTCGCTCCTGCCTGCTCTGCCTACAGAGCTCTGGCCCGGGTCGGGAACAGTTCACTTGACTTACGTTTTATTCATTCATGCGTCGCTAAAGCAGATTTCAGTCTTGGTCTGCATCACATTCACAGTGCAGTTAGTGAGGAACGTCAAAAAACCGGGACTGTGGGTCACAAATCCAGACGCTAGAAGAACCCAAACATTTAGTACAGAGTGTCTGCATTTATGCCTCAAAATCCGCTGGGCTAAATTTAGAAATCGCCTCCGGATGTTGAGAAACCACTGATGTTTCTTGTGGGAGAGGTGATGTGGTGGAGTCATTTTAGGATTCAGTCATTGTCATCATTTAGCTGCATCAGCTGCAGACTCAGTATTCTGCAGCGTGACAGTTTGATGGCTGTGAAGGCGCGGGGGGACAAATGACGGAAGTCACCTGAAACACGGCGCCGCGCGGCTTCTCCTCCCCACTCGAGAGGCGCCGGGCGTGTAGTGTAGCTGATGTGTGTTGTCGCAGCACACAGCGGGGGGGCGTAAGCATTGCGTAATATGCGAGTGTGGAGAATGAGGCCGAGGCTTATTAGGGCAAGAGCGAGTGAACGAACGCCACCAAGGTGTGACTGTCAGCGGGGATAAAGACCACCGGGCTGCAAGTGACAGCCAGACTGGCCGACTGTCGCAAACAGATAGTACACCCTGCTGGCAATCACAACACACACACACACACACACACACACACACACACACACACACTCTCTCTCTCTCCCTCCCCCTCTCTCTCCCCCTTTCCTTCTACCCCTTTCCTTCTCCCCCCTCTCTCTCTCCCTCCCCACCTCTCTCCCTCTCTCTCCCTCTCTCTCCCTCCCTCTCCCCCTGCCCACCCCCCTCTCTCTCCCCTCTCTCCCCC